>NW_015651498.1:249080-339725 GCF_001515625.1 Sinocyclocheilus rhinocerous | reverse complement strand
TTTAATACACTGTTAGTGGGAAGAGGAACATTTTTGGAGAGAGTGAGCAGTCAGCTTTTGGGGGAGCTGTCGTGTGTTTACTAGAGGAGAGCAATGCGAGAGAGAGAGAGGGAGGACGGACGCAGAGAGGGAGGGAGAGAGAGAGAGAGAGAAAGAGAGAGAGAGGGAGAGAGAGAGAGGGAAGGAGGTAGGAGGTTTGTTTGCCAAAATCAGCAGGGGATCAGCACAGTGAAAAATGTCGGGTCAAATTGTTCTTGACAGTGTTAATATCTGCACCTCACAGCAATAATTACATGTAAATAAATAGTGAAATAGTGCTCAGCTGGAGTCTAAGAGGAAGAAACTGCTTGTGTGAGATAGCCAGCTGAGACTCCAACCGCTTACACAGGCTCATTTTACAGAAAGTGAACGAACGAGAGAGAGAGAGACAGAGAAACTCAACTCAATGTGGCGTTTGCTAAGACAAGCATCGCCATTATTATTGCTTATATTCAGAGTTAGTGATTTGAACAAACCACAAATACTAAATATTAACCTTGTGAAGCCTACTGTTTCATATTTGACACAAATTTCTAAGGCCTCTAAATGATCAGCATGATCAGAACGTTGCTGAAAACCGGTTATACACAATCTACTACATGCTTGCTGTTGTCTGATTGATAGTTTATACCTTTTTACACTTTTTAGCAAGAAAAAGGCCTTCTAGTATATTTCTAAAAACGTTCTCTTCAGGTTGTGGTTCATGTGTCTTTTTGCTGTGAAATCTTAACCGATTTTTATAAAATAAACATAAAAATAACCTTAAGATACACTTACTGTTCTGAAGCAGGTTTACTTGATACATTTTTTAGAAAAATCATGTTAAAATGTGAGCATCAAATTTGATAATCAGGCTTTTGAGCAACTTTTATTTGTTCATCTCTCAATCAATATTGCATTGCATTATATGGTCTGAAACTACAGATCTTTGATCATAAACTAAGCATTTAAATATCTTACCAAGACATTATTGCAATTATAATAATTATAATTCATTATTAAATATTATTTACATTACAAAGAATCAGAATTTCATCTGACTTTTTGGCCATATCAATATCAGCATTTGCACCATATTGCATATTTGGTGCAATTTGAACCTCTGAATAGTATGAGATCCATATTCTCACTACATCATGCTATATAAAGCCTGATGTATCAAATACGATACGCAACAAAAAACACATATGTGACCCTGGACCACAAAACCAGTCATAAGGGTCAATTTTTCAAAATTGAGGGTTATACATCATCTGAAAGCTGAATGAATAGGCTTTCCATTGATGTATGGTTTGTTAGGATAGGACAATATTTGGCCGAGATACAAGATACTATTTTAAAATCTGTATTTTAAAATCTGTAATCTGAGGGTGCAAAAAAAATCAAAATATTGAGAAAATCGCCTTTAAAGTTGTCCAAATGAAGTTCTTAGCAATGCATATTACTAATCCAAAATTAAGTTTTGATATATTTACAGTAGGAAATTTACAAAATATTTTCATGGAACATGATCTTAACTTAATATCCTAATGATTTTTGGCATAAAAGAAAAATCAATAATTTTGAACCATACAATGTATTTTTGGCTATTGCTACAAACATAGCCCAGCGACTTGTTTTGTGGTCCAGGGTCACATATGCACTTTTTTTTTTTTTTTATATTTTGTCTAAAAGTTCAATAAATTGTTCCATTTCCAAAAAAGTAAACAGATTTTTCTGATTATTATTTCATATCAGGCTGTTTGTGCTACATGCATGAACTGTACTACTTTCCAAATAATAATTTTTTTAGACCACACGGACAACTATTATCTGGCAGAAGATAAAACAGGTGAAAAATAACTTAAATTGAGTGAGTGAGACCAGAAGCATGATGCACATGAGACTGAAGACAGCTGTCCCATGATGCTGCAGTTACACCGGCTCAGCCAGAGCGGGTCAGTCCGAAGGCAACCCGAGACATCAGACAGCAGGTTGCTGGTGTTTGGCTGTAGATGTGTGTGGTTGGGGGTTTGAGTTCGGTAAAGTTAGAGCAGCTCTGCTCATTGGAGTATTAATCACGACGGCGCACCTGTCAGAGTGGCATGTGGAACTAACAGGACACACATTTCACAAAGACGACATCCAAAAAGCCAACGGCTACCAAAGAGGCTTATCGATGACTGTTCAAACCCACAGTGACCCTACAAACCCTTAACCTGTGAACTCATGATTATGAGGGCCTAGGTTACCTGGAAAAATGCCTTCACCTGCTAATAGGTGCTAAAAATCCACTTTAATGACAATGTCAATAAATTGTAGTTGCAGCAACCAAAAAGAACCCGAAAATGCCTCTGAACTTGATACACCTAAGCATGAGTTTTCCTAAATAATGTTCTAATTGTAGCTACAAAGGTTTTTGAAACATGATCCGACAACCACAAACCATTTTATTTTTCATCACTACATCAATGAAAGACACTTGCTTTGATGTTTTATCTAATGCAATGTCTTTGAATCAGCTGTGTTTTAGTGATTTTTAGTGGATGTGTGAAGTCCATGATCCAATAACCACAAACAAACACAAAGACACAACACTGACTCAACACTGCATCATTTTAGCATCTCAAACCAAGCAAAATGTAAAAATAAAAGACACTTAGTTTGATATTTTATCTAATGAAATTGCATTCAGATATTCAAGTGACTTTAGTGTTCAAATACCTCTTTGGGTCACTATATGGGGAAAAACTACAAGTTCAATTACAGTACACTACATAAAAAATACCAGATTTGGCCTCCGGTAAAACAATAAATAAGTCGTCCAGCATGTTGTGGTCTCTAAGTAATTGACATACAAGATACGATCGGTGTGTGTGCGCGTATATGTGGCTATACGCTCGCCATTCTCCATATTATAGGCATTTCCAGTTGCGTGGGACACACGGCATATGAATTGGTCTCAGTCGTTCCCTCCTTTAAATCCCTATCTCCTAGGATTTGCTGAAATTTATATTGGCTGCCTCTGCAAGATAAATGTAAATCGCATTCCCTTAAATTTGCTATTTATCAGGATGCGGCAGCTCACTTTCGGCAGGGGAAAATATCTCTCACCCGCATACAAACAGCCTTGCATTTAAATAGCATTTTTATTGTCCGCCGTAGCCTTTCATCTGAACGGCGGGAAAAAGCATCTTCCTCTCCAGGGGAAGGAGAGGGAGGGGAAAAGAGAGACCAGCACACAGTCGTCTTGAGCAGTCTTAAAGGAAGCGGTCGGGGCGAAATAAATAAATGAAACTCTTTTTCTTTGAGATGAGAGAGGATGTTGCTATTGGACTCAACGGGTGACTGCTGGGAAGCCAGAGATGGAGGTTAAAGAACACAGACAGGCGTGGAGCATCCATGACCTGATCTCATGAGACTGACCACCTCTGAAAACACCTGACAGTCTCTTGTGTGTGTTGCATCATACAAAGTCTTCTTTTCGGAACTAGAATCTCGAATAAGATCCCAATACTAGACCTTTATACTTCAAATTCTTTATACTTACAAAGGAAATGTTTGTCTGTGCAAAACTCACTGTCACAATGCTGCTATGCTCTGAGTGGTTTCTTTCTGGTCCAACTCAGTCCACCATCAAGTTTCCACGATATTCAGGTCCCACCATCAACGTAAATCTAATTGCAAAAATTGTAATGATTTGAGCATCTTTTATGTTCAAACGACTGGGATTTTTCTGAATGTTTTTGAAAAAATCTCTTATGCTCACCAAAGCTGCACTTATTTGATTGATCAAAAACACAGTAAAAGCTGTAAACATTATTTCAATTTAAAATAACTCTTTTCTATTTGAATATATTTGAATATGTAATTTATTCCTGTGATGCAAAGTTGAATTTTCAGCATCATTACGCCAGTCTTCAGTGTCACATGATCCTTCAGAAGTCATTTTAAAATGATGATTTGATGCCTAAGAAACATTTCTGAAAACAGTTGTGCTGCTTCATATTTTTGTGTTGCCTACTTTTTTTCCCGATTCTTTGATAATGCGAAAGTTTGAATAGAATGATGAATAGAAATTTATCTGAAATAGACATCTTTCGTAACAATATAAAAGCCTTTGTCACATTTTTTATCAATTTAATGCACCTTTGCTGAATAAAAGTATTCATTTCTTTAAAAAAAAAATCCTGAGAATGGGAAACAGTACAACATATCCTAATCTCAAAAGGTTATAATTTGAAAAGGGTTTTACTTCCTTGGAAAAACTTTTTAGATTCAACAAAAAATAAATAAATAAATGTTCTCTAGTTTCTTATAGAGAAAAATGCACTGATGCTTTATAAAAACCAACATACTGACCAGAATAATGACAAAAAATGTAACGTTTGTTATACATTCTTAAAATAAAGCTTCCAAAAGAACATTTTAATAATCTAAAGATCTTTTTTTCCATTATAAAGATTATTTTGTGCAATGTAAAAGTTAAATGGATGTTAAAGCTTCTCCATGGAACCAAAGATGCAAATAAAGAACTTTTATTTTTTTTAAAGTGTGAGGAACCATGCAGAAACACAAATGTGACCCTGGAGCACAAAAGCAGTCATAAGTCGCTGGGGTATATTTGTAGCAATAGCCAAAAAAACATTGTATGGGTCAAAATTATTGATTTTTCTTTTATGCCAAAAATCATTAGGATATTAAGTAAAGATCATGTTCCATGATGATATTTTGTAAATTTCCTACTGTAAATATATTAAAACTTAATTTTTGAAAAATGGACCCTTATGACTGGTTTTGTGGTCCAGGGTCACAAATGTCATATGCATCACAAACTAGTGTCCAAGAAAAAGGTTAGAAAATATATTAATCTTAAGGTAGGTAGGTCTGACATTGGCACAATCACTTTCCAGTGTCACCAGGCCTAAGACTAAAGTTACACACTCGAACCGTAAGCCTTACACCAAAACCACCATTTATTTTCTTTTGCCCGTGGCGACAATTTTGGCTGTCTGATGTTCTTGGCAGCTGCCAAGCAGGTCTAGTTTTTTGGAAAGCCTCTTATAGGTCTTTTCCATTACTGCCAAATATAAACAGTATCTGTTTTAATATGGCTTCTAATTATTAAGTATCAATTCCCCCTCTCGCGGCGCGAGGGCACGGGGTACGGATGAATGCCGCGCGCTCATCCGCTTTGATTCGTTCGTCGGGAGAGCGTGCCAGCTGACACAGTGCCCAGTCTGCGGCTTAATGCACACGTTTTTAATAATGTGTGGGACTACACGAGTCTCCGCGGCTCATTGATATTCACGTGCCTAATGTCTTGTCAAAACTGCGAGGCGAGGGAGCCGGCAAGAGAAGCGAGCACTTGAAATTTCTGAGGTAGGTTTCTTTCCTTTTTAGTCGACGCCAGCACAGGGTTCTTAAACGTAATTCATCCCCTTTTTTTCCGAGAAGGACTAATGGAAGAGGGAGAGGGTTGAAGCTTCTCCGCGCTTATCTCTGCCTGACAGTCGCGAGCAGGGGTTGGCGAGGGCTGCTGTTAGCGCGCTATGCTGTGCGGTACGGTGCAGGCGAGCAGGCCCGGGGACAGGGATCAAAGGGAGGCTCGGGTGAGCCTTTTTCTCTCTGATCCCTCCGGTGGCGAGACCCAACCCCGGTCGTGCGCTGCCTTACGCACTCATCCATCAGTCCGTCCGTGAGGAAAGCCTCATTCCACAGCACAACCAACCACACTCCCACACGCAACAACCACTTTTCCTTCCTGCTGTAGTGATACAGTTATGATTTAATCACATTAAAATTCTCTCTGCAACTGCTGGTAATACCACGCAGGCTTCCATGGACAAGTATTGTGATAATACCATGGTATTTCTTAGATGGACTGTCTTTGATGTAAATATCATGGTATGTGATTGTGGTTATTCTGTAATTCCATATGACAAAGTATAATATTTCCATCCTATAATGTACCATAATATCGCAAAAAACGTTTCTAATGCATTGCAAAACAGATTCTAAAAGTCCTCAATGTACTTTAATTATGTATATATATATATATATACAGTGGGTACGGAAAGTATTCAGACCCCCTTAAATTTTTTACTCTTTGTAATTATGACTGTTTTTGTTATTATTATTATTATTATTATTATTATTATTATATAAAATAATCGTTCTTGCAGCGAAGAAATATCACAACCAGGTGCAATCTGGGATGCTTTTTAAACAATATTGAAATATATTTTGCACACTTGTCCTCCATTATCTAGTCAAACCCATACACTTTTCAAAAAAATAAAAATTATTATATTATTATTTCTTTTGTAAAGAAATTCATATGTTGGACCAATTTATATTAATCTACAAAACTATCAAACTATCAAAACAAGCATTCAAACTTTTATGTGGTAGTATACAGAAATACATTGATAAAAAAAAATCAAAACAATCATAGAAAACTGAAATCTGTTTTTCTTCCATGTAAGCCTGCAGACCAGATCCATGGCATTAGACAAAAAAAACATTTATTATTTATTAGGAGAAAGTGTTTAAGCGCAGCTGAGAAGGAAGCAAGAGGCAGTGTCTCCGTCGCCAGTGTTAAATGCTCCCATTAATAGAAAAAAGACCTCCATGTCTGCTGGTATTTACGGAGGTTTGGAGCGAAGGCATTAGTGCTCAAAGCCCCTGTGCCACGATTAACAATCTCTCTCACTGTAAGACGCCCATGTTATCCTTCCAACGTTGTAGTTACGAGGGGAAAAGCTCTTTTTTGTCACCAAATCCTTAATTCTTTCTTCTCTGGAAAAAAAGAGGGTAATACAGAGAATGTTTCTCAATCTGCTTTGAGAGAGCAGGGGAGAGCAAAGGAAACCCCCAATAAAACATGTGTGAACGAAAGGGTAATTGTGGACAAATGCAGCATTGAAATTCATTTTTAGCAAATGGCTGCAATATAACAAACAGTGAAAAATTTAAGGGGGTCTGAATACTTTCCGTACCCACTGTATATATATATATATATATGAATGTCAAAGTATCATAATCCTTTACTGTACCATAGTATCTCCAATCCTCAATGTACCGTAATGGTCATTTTTAAGGGTCCCTCTTATCTTAGGCCAACAATTAATCAGTGTTATTATAGTTAAATCATTACATTGAAATTCAATTAACAGACTAATTAAAAGAAGAAAAAAAAACATTTTCATAAGGAAAGCTGTCTGTGGTTCTGCAGAGGCATGTTGTTTTCCTCGCTCTCCCAGCAGGTGTCCCTGTCAGGCAGAGCAGTGGAATCCACCTCAAACGCTTCTGCCAAGGAACACATTTCCCAGGACCACTCATAAAAAACCATTTCGAAAGGCATAATAGCCAGCACGAGCACCTGACATCTCGTTCATTGTGGTTGAGCAGCTCTAGCTCCATCTCTGGCTCTGATATTCTCTGTTTATTCCCATCTGCACAGAAACAGGAAACTTCTGCCTTATTTTCTCTTGATAACATAATTTAGAGATTTTCTGCTTGGTTATGGGACATTGAGGGATATTAGCTATCTCAGTATGGATATTTGAAGGGTCATCAGGACAAAATATATAATTATGTAACTTGTTTGTAAAACAAACACAGCTGGAGATTTTTTCTCTACTGGAAACTTGTTTTCCAGCAACAAAAATGTCTTCTATTCTAAGAAAGGAAAGGAAAAAGAGTGACATTTCCCTGACATCTTCCAGAGTACGCGTCCTTATCCATCACCTGCTGTGCGACAAAATGAAATGGGGCGATAGGCTCACCTCAACCCAAAAACATATCTGCAGACCAGCCAAGCAATGCCTAATAGACCCCATCTGACACTGCATCACTCCCAGACCAACCTAAACTTATAATCAAGGACTATGACAACAACAACCGCTGGTGGATGGCTTTTCTACTGGCCTGTAATGGGAAAATTCGCTCTGTCAGGATGGGTTACACCAACACCTGTGCTGAGATCAGCAGGGGTCCATTACCGCCCACAACTCGGCCACCACAACCCATTTACAGCCGCATTTTGGTCAATCTTTACCAGCAACCAGTAGCCCATCAAAAGCAGACGTTTGGAGAAATAGGTCTTTCGTCCGAACACATGCGTTTATCTCCTCCAGACAGGTGTTGTCTGCAAAGTTGCAATATAAAGGAGTTATCTTTGATCTAAAAAATAAGAAACAATTTTTTTGCGGGTGTCACAGGAGGCAAGGTGACATCTGATGTTTTGGAAAGGGAAAAGGTTCCCGGCAGTTTCTTTTTACTGAACAGAACAGCCAGCCTTCTTTTACTAAACAACAAATCAGAGTTGAGGTTGGGTTAAGTGATGTCTGATATGACCCCAGCAGATGCTATTGCACCTTGTGAAACCTTGTATGAAAGCTGCTATGGTTGCGCAGACAGTTTGAATTGTAACTGAACTCTGTCTCTCCTGCCAGAAACTGCATTTATCTCCTCACAATGACTCTTCCATCTGGATGAGAGACACATGGAGAGAGTGAGAGGTCCTGGATCAGAAAAACACTAACTCATTATTTCAATCTTATTTTATGCTTGTTAGCCACATCTTGTTGGTGAGGGTCGGCAAGACTGCCCAGTATTGATGGATAATTGTGAATAATTCACTACTTACATGCGATTTGCATCAATACGCATTATTTTTTAATGCTGGGTATTTAAGACAGCACCATTTCTGGAGAAAGTCACCCTAAATGCTCATTAATGGGGACCAAAGAGGATAACTGGGACATTTTTGCAAAAACTCAAACACAGCAACACAAACCCACACATGACACACAACAAGAGATTCAAACACTATAAGAAATGAGTGCAAAAACAAAGCAATTCCTGTCAAATGGTACCTACTCACTCTCATGTACCCAAATATATATTGTGCTATACTCTGACCAAAGCAACATGAATGTAACTTTTCTTGCTAATTATCTGCTTTTGTTCTGAATTATGTCACATTAAAGTAAAAGCCATTTCATGCTGACGATTTCTGATATAAAAACAGCAAAGGTTTGGGAATAATTCTAATAATGTTTTCAGACTAGGAAAAACTAAGCAAACTAAGAAAAAAAAACCCACTTTCGTTTCTCCATATCAGTGCAAAAATGATCTGTTTCCACACAAGCAGCGGATGCTAGCTTAACTCTACAACGCTCTTGATCTCTGAACCATGCTGGCGTTCATTCAGCGTGCCTTTCATCATTCTCACATTGGAAAGAGGCCTCTGCACTAACCTGCGGCGAAAGGCCGTTGCTCACGGGATTCATGTGGTTGCTTGAAACTGACGGGCTCATAAAAGTGTCTGAATAGCTGGAGAAGGTGTGGCGGTTGGATGAGAGGCCGTAGGCAGAGCTACTGTCAGCCGAGAGCCCGCCCTGGTGCATGGAGGAGGGCGGCAGAGGCTGCGGCCGGTGCAAAGTACTGCTGCCATCTGAAACACAAACACAGAGAGCATACTAGGGTGGCACTTTAGATTCTGAAACACATATTTACTATTAACTAAGAGTTTTGCCTCAGTAAAATAATTAATTTGCTGCTTATTAAGAGTAGGGTAGTTGTAGTAGTAGTTATGTTTAGGTATTGGGTATGGTTGAGGGATCTAGAATATGGTCATGCATTAATATGTGCTTTTTAAGGAATAATAAACACCCAAAATGCTAGTAATATGCATGCTATTAAGCAACATGTTAATAGTGAATAGTGTTCCCTAATCTAAAGTGTTGCCGATACTGGAATATTTTTACATCTGGTACTGTGGCAACACCATATGTGACCCTGGAGCACAAAACCAGTCTTAAGTCGCTGGGGTATATTTGTAGCAATAGCCAAAAAATACATTGTAAGGGTCAAAATTATAGATTTTTCTTTTATGCCAAAAATCATTAGGATATTAAGTAAAGTCAAGATCATGTTCCATGAAGATATTTTGTAAATTTCCTACTGTAAATATATCAAAACTTAATTTTTGATTAGTAATATGCATTGCTAAGAACTTCATTTGGACAACTTTAAAGATGATTTTCTCAATATTTAGATTTTTTTGCACCCTCAGATTCCAGATTTTCAAATAGTTGTATCTCAGCCAAATATTGTCCCATCCTTCCATCAATGGAAAGCCTATTTATTCAGCTTTCAGATGATTTATAAATCTCAATTTCGAAAAATGGACCCTTATGACTTTTGTTTTGTGGTCCAGGGTCACATATTGTTTTGGATATGCACCATGGTATTGCAATGAATATGGTACACATTCAGTATCATCTGATACCATTATACCAATAAAGCAGTACTGCTTTTGTTGTAAGCACATTGTTTTTGCAGGGTTATATACCGTTCAAAAGAGTTGGTAAGATTTTATTTTATGTTTTTGAAAGACGTGTCTTAGACTCGTTACATTTATTTGTTCAAAAATACAGTACAAATAGTAATACTATGAGACATACACTAATACATACAATGTAATTTTTTTCTATTTAATATATTTAAATGTTTATTATATTCAAATGTTTTTATTATTATATCATATCATATCATATATTTCTGTGATGTAAAGCTGAATTTTCAGCATCATTACTCTAGTCTTCTGGGGTTTATTATTAACAATTTATTATTTTTTTATTAACAATGTTGAAAACAGTTGTGCTGTTTAATATTTTTGTGGAAACTTTTTTGATGAAAGTTCAAAAGAACAGCATTTATTAGAAATAAAAATCTTGTGGAACATTATACATGTCTTTACTGTCAGTGTTGATCAATGCATCCTTGCAAAAAAAACAAACAAAAAAACTTTTGAATGTTAGTGTGTATCTATAGAGGTTTATGGATTATTACTGTACAGTATACTACCTTGTGAGAGAGTGGTGCTGGGATACGTTGACTCTGGAAGCTGATAGGTGGATAAGGTTGGCATGCCGGTTGGTGGAAAGCCTCCGGGCAACAAGTGGTTGAATGCTGCCAACTGATTTGCTCCCGCTTGTTTGCGCCACCTTGCTCTTCGGTTGCTGAACCAGACCTAATAAAAGATGGAAATGCATTTAAAAAAAAAGGAGACTGACGATTGTGGAACACAAACACCCATTTCTAAGCAAGATTTCATCCACATGACATGTAGTTGAAAGCAATCAGCAGTCTTCCAGACAGGTTCATGGGCATGTGTGTGGCAGAGAGCGTGTCCTCATGAGAAACTGCCTCTTAGCATATACTGAGGTCCCTGTTGTTCTAGTTAAGTGGCTAAAGCTGTGATCTGTATAAACAGGCTGCTCTGAGCTGCCATCAGAGACGAGAGGTCGTAAACAGGTCAGAGGTAGCCCACACATCTCCTCCACAGACATCTTGAGTATGTTTATCTACCTGTGGGACACTTTAAAGAGAGTCTAGAGGACTTTTACTGCAGCGGTGTTGTCTGAAACACACACACACGGGCACGTACACACACAGACATCCGTCACATCTTTAACATACTGCTTCATATCAAGCTATAATACTAACTGTTTGGTTTTACTGAATTAATGCAGATAAAATAAACGGACAATTGATTTTAAAAAACATTTGAGCTTCTATAAAAAGCACTTTATGGACAAAAACTTCCTTTTGTGTGTGGAAGCTTTTTAAAACTACCTGAAATTGGTTAAACTATTTGACTGTTCTTGAAATTTTGAGACTTTTTTCCTCATTTGGGGTCATAAATGTGCATGTTTCTGAATTACTGAAATAAATAAACTTTTCCACGACATTCTAATTTATTGAGATGCACCTGTACTGTATGTGTGTTTTGGAAAGGCTATACAAATTGTGTGCCTATGATGGTGTTAGCCGTCAAACTGACCGCCACTGGTTTCCATGCAATTCATCAAAAATCATCATGAAGAGTGATGCAAAAAACAGACAAACGACAAAATTGGAAATGCATATCCAAATATCCAATATCAGATACACAAATTTATACACATACATACAGCATACTCATTTAAAGCAATAAATAATACTATATAGCAAATCTCAGCTGCCTGTTTTTTTTTATTATTATTATTTCATGACATAAAATAATTATATTACCATGCTGCTCTTTATATAAAGTTAGATATTTAAGTCCAACTTTACCTGCCAACATATATTGCATAAGGTGATATATACTATATATGCATATATATAGTAGCAATTCTCAACAGCTTGATTGCTTGTATTGTTGCAAAATGTAACTATATTATTGCCCAGTTCTAACGTGTTATCCACTATATTATAATGATTTTATCATGATTTTCCGTAAAGCTGCTTTGAAACAATGTGTACTGTGAAAAGCGCTACACAAATACATTTGACTTGTCTTGACTTTACTATTGTGTCAAAGACTAAAATATGAAATATATATTTGATCATTTAGGGTCAATTTGACCCTTTAACACAAATGGAGGACCTGTTTTATTAACAGCAGGATTAAAGGTAAAGTGGGTCATTTTTCTATCATTAGAGGCACTAAAAAAAGAAAGATTCTCAGTTTACATTATTCAGGAAGTCACTCTTCAAATGGCTTTGTTACTTAAAGGCAAAATGTGTCGCTTTTCAGTGTTAAAAAAAACTTTTTTGTTTAAGTCCGACCAAAACAAATGTCCATTCAAAGCAGATTGATTTCAGACAGTCGTCTTAAAACGACAACAATTTGCACATTTTAAACCAGCTTCTCCGCCATCAAAACATGAATATAATTAGCGTCTCTGAAAGCAGCCCGCTCTATTCCACAGGAACAAGACCGGAGCCCTGTGTATGCGAAAGCTTGGAGGACATTGATCTATGCCATGCACTGGCAGTTCATCCGCGTTTAATACACTGTCAGGGCAGTTCATCTAGCGTTGTGTTTAAAACGGGCCGGTCCATTGTGCGTCCAGATGAAAGGTGGAGACAAAGGCCTCTCAATACACCAGGCTGAAAAGTGTCCACAAAGAGTGGGCGTCCCTTTTTAAACGTGCCTTTAAGAGCTCCACTTTCATGGTATGCACACAGGGACACACTCTATTCTGATGCAACGACACCGTAGACACACTCTACAAAACACACACACACACACACACTCGCTGGCTCTTTCTTACAAAGCGCAGCTTACATTGTCCATGTGCAAAACTGTCAGGCCACTAACAGCTAGCATCTCATTCAGATGACTTCAATGGCTCGCCAACTTTCATGCGTCGGATTCGAATCTTTCTTTCTTACGCTCTCAGAAAGTGAAACCCCCACCCGACCGTCATCCTCTCAAAGGGTTTAGGAGGAGACGCTTCACCCCCTCTGCCTGTCTTGAGCCTGAACCTGGTGTAGCAGACAGATAAAGGATGGTCTCGCGTCCTGAAGAAGCTCGGGGAATGCATGTGCTGGGATTCGAACGGATCTCTTACTGGGAATCGGACAAACAGGTTATGAAGAATGGAAGAAGGCTGTCCTTCCCCCACCAACCCAAAAGTGTCCCGCTCTGCTGTGCCTCCTGACCCTTGACCTCTGAACCCCACTCTCCACCCCTTCATCCTTTCATCCTGATGGCCTTCTTTCTTCTGCCGCAAAGTTCAGATACTTACTTCTGTGACATCAGCGAGGAATATTTTATAGTTCGTAGCATTGTTTAGAGTTTCATTCAAGACATTTGTCTGATTTAAGTCATGTTTTTTTCTGTCTGTTGACAGTATTCTGATTTATGGCATGATAAAAAGAGATATAGAATGTCCCCCTTTTAATATGACACAACAGGTGAATAGGTTAAAATAATAAGTATCACAATAGCTTTCCGTTTATTAATCACACTAGATTAATTGTTTTGTATTACAACTTTTCTAAAATGTTTTGTTTAAATATGCAAATAATGCATTGTCTAACTAAATATGCACTAATTTGCGTACATTTCCAGAACAGAAATATGAAGATTAGATAAAGTCAACTTCAAAACACTTGTTTCATTTTGTTCACATATTAAAGTTTGGTCACACTTTATTTTAAGGTCCAGTTCTCACTAATAACTACAACTTTTGCCTCAATAAACTCCTAATTTGCTGCTTATTAATAGTTAGTAAAGTAGTTGTTCAGTTTGGGTATAGGGTAAGAATAAGGATGTAGAATATGGTCATGTAGAATATGTGCTTTATTAAGTACTAATAAATGCTAGTAATATGCATGCTAATAAGCAACTAGTTAATAGCGAGAATTGGTCCCTATACTAAAGTGTTACCTAAAGTTTTTACAAAAATAATTTGTATCTCTTTTTATCACTCCATGTTTTTAGGGATAAAATATAATATAAATCGAATGATAAATGAACAAACCCCTCTGTAAAAACCATCAAAATATAGAAGTGCTGAAGTGTAGATTTCTGGCTCAGCGCAGGAGATAAAAAAATTCATTTTGACAAAACAGGCTTTAAAGATTAGTATTGTAAATGAAATCTACAGGTGCAAACAGATAAAGTGTAATAAAATACTTAAAAGTGTATTTTGGATGTTTCCTTTCCACCAATCTGAAAGAAGACATTATAGATGCAAAATACCAGCCCAAAATGTCAAAACTGACCAGTGCATGAAAATCAGTGTTTTTGTCTGTAGTGTCTTGCCTTAAGATTTTTTTTTTTCTTAAGATGCTTGTGAAATCTTTAAGCAAAAGTTAATTTACTCTCGTCACTTCACAGAGATTTAGGTTGTGATTTTTTCTACAGGAACATTGTTCCTGGCTTGTTTCTTCTCTGGCTTTTTGCTTCATCTTTCATCCTCACACATAAACTGTGCACATGCATTACCACACAATCTGTAAGATGCGTAATGCTATGGCAATTCATAAAGAGATTTAGGATGCATCATTCTCAGCGAGCTGCCTGCATCCCTGTGGTCAGAGCACTTACGACGCAGCCAGCAGATCTTGTGGCTTTACCATGTGCTCCCGTCTGCCTTAATCACAGCAGCAGCCTGTGAAGCATATCTGTCTAAGTGAATTTGCTGCTTTTGAAAGCAACGTGGCGTCACAGAGGTGCACGAGTTAACTCTATCAAGTTAAACATTAAGCCCAATATGCCTAAGTAAATACAGTTCTGTTTTATAGCACAGAGGGATGCGTCATCATAGCGCCTTGCCGAGATTATTATGTGTGTGTTTTCTGAATCGCTCCAGTCGTACCCTCTGAGCTGGATTTGGAACCCAATCACAAAGTCACCTTGAACAGTCCCAGATTCCCCCTCTTGCTGTCTGCAATCCAGCCTAATTCCTCCACTGAGACGGTTTTCATCCAGCCCACACCAAAACCACTTCAGCGCCGTCCACTGACAGCAGTTCTTAGGGAGAAAGCTGAAACAATGGGGCCGATACAGGATAAACAGTTCGAAATAATGCTAAATAAATAAATAAAAATAATAAAAAAGTTCCATTAATGCAGGATTATGCATTTGAATACATTTGCACGATTTATTTGAAGGGACAGTTCACCCAAAAATGAAAATCATGCACTTTATTCTCCTTTATTTCATTCTAAACCTGTATAACTCTCATTCTGTGAACACAAAAAATATATTTTGAAATAATATCTGTCTTTTTTGTACTTTTTTCAGTGTCTTTTCTGACTTTCCTTACAGTGAAACTCAAGTCACATTCATTTATATAGCGTTTACATATTCTTTATATGCGCTTATTATTCTTATTCTTCATAGCGCTTTATATAATACATCTTTTTTGGTACTGCAGAAGAAAGTAAGTCATACAGGTTTGAAATGGCGAGTAAATGATTCTTTTTGAGTGCATAACCCCATTTTAATCAACCAAAGTTCAATAAATAGCTTCTGCACACCTCAAATCGTGAAGTGTGTGAGAAACTGTGTGTTTAGCTGATCATGTGTGCATTTGTTTCAATCATTAGACTATAAACCCAAAGACAGAGCATCGTCTGGGCTCAGGCCTGTCCCTGTGTCCAATGCAGGAATCTATGGAGATTTGTGTTTACTGCACACACCTGTCACGGATAAACAGGATAAACCTGTGTGCACACTCACAATGTTTCTTATTCCTGTCTTTTACGGGATGTTTCCTGCACCTCAAGTCCCTTGCTTGTGAGACCGCTGTGTACACCAAAACACATCCACACGTGTGCACTTAATAAGTCACTGCAAACAGTCGCCCGTAAATCCAGGATAGTGTTGGATACAACAACAGTCTCCACTCAAACCTGTTTCTTCTTAAGGAAAATGTTGTTAAGGGATACTTTTAAAAGTTTTCAGGCCATTCACCTCGTGTTTCAAAGGAATGAACATTAAACAAGGGCGACATCTGTTTTTATACCAACAAATGTGATTTAACCAACTTCAGTCTAACAAGCAATGTGTTGACTACATCAAACAAATCTTTTCTTCTGTGGCCCGCTTGAATTCTCTCGCTCTTTTTCTCTCTGTCTGTCGCTATGCTAATTAACATTAGTGGGAACGCGAATTGCAAAAAGGAGACTGGGATTACTTAGATAAGAATCAACGAATACAAAGCGTCTAAAAGAAAGTAATTTAAATTCTAATAATGCGAAACTGTTAGAACATTCTCACTGATGCATTGCAACAATTTTGCTCTCTACAGTCTTCATAAATCCTATTTATTATTTTATGGTGCACAAGCTAAGACTCTCAGGAACAGAGTTGCCTGTTGGGCTGGATGGGATTTTCTTGCTAGCATTTTTCTGGTCGTGAAAGGGGATCTATGTCAGAAAGGAGGAACATGAGCCAGCGGCGCGGCTCCCTTATGACTGCTAACTGAAGTGGAGCCTGCCGTAACCTCTTAAAAACTTCAAAATGAATAAGAACAAAATGCAATTAAATTCATCGGAGATGATTTATAACAACCACCAGCCTTTCTGCCGCTCTCCACTTGGTTGAAAATTCTCTCTTTGTTTCACCAAGCTAACACTTAGAACGGCCTGCAAACGTTTCTCATTCCACTAATGGTCTGAGTGGTGGCTCGACTTCCTCAGATGTCACATGGCATTTATGTGGTGCTCATTCGCCTCATGGAAGTAAAGCAGCAGGACTATGAAGCCACAGGGAGTAAGCCTCTGCAAGGCTACATAACCCTGTCACCAGCCTTTAACATCCCCGCTACCATCAAACTAAACTGAAACCGGTCTGGGTGAGATATGGATTGGGGTACCTGAATTGTCAGATAGAACTGCAGTGGATCTGAGGAAGGCTGGGGCAACTGGATATACTAAAGTTTTGATGAAGTTGGTTAGGATGGAGATCTTCAAATAAAAGGGAATTCACATTTGAAAATAAATGCACCTCTCCAGGATTATTGGTGCAGTTATTCTCATAACTATCTGATTATCTTATTATTCTAAACCAAGACACATTCAGTAGTTAGATCTATCTATCTATCTATCTATCTATCTATCTAATATATATACCTTTAAATTTCAAGGCATTTTAAATGCGTTTTTAATTTCCGAAACACGTTTAAAGTTTAGATAAAAAATCTAGTTCTAATTCATTACACTTGAATTTGAATTCTGCATCCTGTTTGTTACATCAGTTCAAATTCTGGAATTTAAAAGGCATTCTCAGTTTAATTTCAAATGGTTACAACCCTGCTCTCTATTTTACTTGCCATGCATATCATTGCCCCGAGACTGCAGAAGGAGGGCTGTCTAACACGCTCTGGAGTTGATGATCCAGGGGTGGAGAGGCCCCTCTTTTGGCCCCTGTCTCACCCCAGTGCCCTCTTCTCCACTCCCCACTAAACTGACATCTGCCGGATGAGTCTGCACAGCTGTGGCAGAGCAGGTCACCAACCCGGCCAAAGGTCTGATCTCACTCTGGCCTGGGAGGAATCTCTATACAGAAACCTGCCGACATACCCGAAGCCAAACCAGTGGGAACTTCTGTGAAACGCCTCTAATGGTAGCTGCATGAAGAAGACCTGCATTCTTGCCATGAAACAGCATGCCATATTTTATTAGAACACTCTAAAACGTCTCTGCCAAAGCAGCTGCCATAAATTGGCACGTACGAGCCATGGAATATCTTGTTGGGTCTCATGCCAAACTCGGACACCTCGTTGAATTAGTGTTTTGGGTGGGTTAAACGCATTATCAAGTACCCTTTAATGTCAGTCCAATGGAAGGTCAAAGTGTGAGCTATGATGAACTGCAATTTTATGAGTAAATCTATATGAGTACTATACCAGACTGACTCCTTTAACAGTTAAAAGTCAATGGCAAAACCACACATGAAATCCCCATTTGGAGGGGGCTGCTTTGGGGAGGGGATCGACTTTCACAATAGACTCTACAGAGAAATGCTACAATCCCCCCTCAACACTAGACTGAGCAGCGAACAACACTGAAGACCTATGACCAATATTTACTGTGCTTAAGCAGAGTCACTTTCTCAGGGTGACCTTTTTGGAAGATTCGGTTTGAGTTGACCTTTGGAGATTTTCAAAGTGTTCCAGAATTAGATTATGAGAGAAATTGCATTAACAAATTATATCAATGGCTCGAAGACCTCAGCTTTTCACATGATATCCCTTTAGCCCTATTATGCGAGAGGGGGAGATGTGTCCTTTTTGTTATTCAGCCTTGTTCAAGGTTTTTCTTCTGGTTCTATCTCTTGTCATTTACATCAGTTACCATAAATACGTCAAGAACCCCCAGGGGATTCTTGCGGGCCAAGAAATGAACAACTGACCTACAAATATGGCTCATTGGTTGCCATAACATGCTGGAACAGAAGATGCTTGTGTTTGACAACCATGTTGCTTTTCATTGAACAATTAGATATGTTTTTTTCACACCCTTGGTCTTATGCTTATTATTATCACAGTTAATATGAATGGTAGAGTTCTAGTTGTTTAACTCGGGGCTTTCCCTTTCTCCCTTTCAAAATCCCCAAGACACCTCTATCTTTTTAAATGCTGTTTAAGTAATAATGAATGCTTTTACATACACCAGAGCTTAGCAGACATAAACCTACAATCAATGCAAATCGGTCTCCTAAATACATCATGTGTGAAATATTGCAAGAAAACAAGCATAGCATAAATCTCTCAAAATTCTCCCAAGAGTGTGGAAGCAACTATTTAGACACATATGTCTTCTTCCTTGAATGCTCAGAGACAGACAAAGACATATGTTAAATCAGTTACCCCGTCAATGTGTATGTTCTGGTGCGGAACCTAAACATAGGTACCCGGGATCTACGGAAGGCGACATGAGGATGAGAGTTTGGAGAAACCTAGACCCCCCTACCCCCACCTCGCCGAGTCTTTTACAAGCACTTGATTGATTAATGTTGTTGTCAGGGAACATAGTCCCCAGAGAGAAAGAGAGGGATCCTTTCTGATATGTAGAGGGATTTACAAGTAGCGGCCAGCTTTCAAGTGCTGGGAAGCGATCGCCGGCCAAGGGAAGAGATGAGAAATCCATCAGGAATGCATTTTGTCTGCTCTTCTTTCTTCCCTTCTCTTTTTCCCCATCCCTCTTTTTGTCTCACACTAGCTCAGAGTGCAGCTGCTGCTATAATTCTACTGTATTTGCTTTGTGATATTACATAAAACTACAGGGTTCACAAACTGTCAGGAAGCATCCCAAAGACTCTCGGTGAAAGTAATAGGGCAGAGCTCCAACTGTCATCTGACTGAGAGTGATGTACTCCCGAAGGGGAGGGGAGGTCAAACAATTAGTCTCCGCTGAATAAATAAATATAACAAACACCAGCAATAAACAGGCATCTGGATGACAAGAGAAGAAACAACTCCAAAAGGAGGTCTAAAAGCCAATCAGATAGTTAAACTCAATACATTCAGTTGCAAAACCGTGCAGGGGAAGTACAGATATCTGTGCAAGTGAGCTTATCCCACCTGTACACGAGCCTCGGTCAGTTTGGCCCTCTGTGCAAGCTCCTCTCTAGTGTAGATGTCGGGGTAGTGTGTCCTCTCAAAGGCCTTCTCAAGCTCCTCCAGCTGCTCCGCCGTGAAGGTGGTACGGCTGCGTCTCTGTTTCCTTTTCAGGGGCAGGTCTGGCTCCGACTCCACATCCGAACCATCGTCCGTACGGTTACCTGCATACACAGTTTGGAAATAAGTCTTTGAGAGGCTTTGAACATCAGCACCAAGTCTCTGAGGCTTTAAAAAATGGCAAGTTATTTTTAAAAATTTGATATGTACAGCAATTGAAAATCTCAGCTGTCACCAGTAGAGCAGCATACCATGAATTTGTCAAGAGAAAATGATCCTGAAAGCCGAGACCAGCTATCACGGCGATATTAATGCTTCCGTTATCTCGACGTGTCAATGGAGCCCTAGATACCGTTTTATTGGGTCTTATTCATATGTGAGAAGTCTTCAGACACATAATCCTGCCACTGAGCCCTGGAGAGGCCTGGGGGACGTAACTGTGAGGGTTAGGGTAATCTACACCAGACACCTTGCTCTAGCATGTCCGCCTTATTCTCTCTGTAGCGGCCTGGGGCTAGCTCCTAAGAGCAAGTGTTTGAAATAACAATGTATGAGACTTCTGGGCCATTGAATCCCTCTCTTTGTGTTTCAAGCTAGTGTTCGAAATATATTACAACATATTTTACATTACTTTTTTTCAGGCATGCAGTCAAAGACAAGTGCAGATCGCAGTTGGCAGTTTGCATTTTAGCCAGAGGAGTATTTCCCCGGCACAAAGACGAACACTACTACGACCGAGCCAAGAGAAGCGTTTGTAAGGAGAGATATGGAGTGCGTTAAGATATATTACTGAAATACAGTACCATGATAATTGATCCTAAAATTGCATCATACTTTATTTGTGAGCCACCTCTGTATATCTATTCATGGCAGCAGTGAATAGAAAAGGTCCTGTCACAAAAATCACACTTTTACATTTGCTTCCTTAAAACGCATGAGTGCTAACAAGCAGCGTAGCGTGAGTCTTGCTCCAGGCCCTTTGGTCTTGCATCATCCACGGGGGAACGACAGTAAGAAGGGCTCCGATCTCCTTCCCCCGCAACACCACAGCTGCCACTGTGAAGACAAATCTCCTTTGAGCCATCATTCGCACTCTCTGCCCACTGCTGATCAGCAGGTTCCTGCACCCTGGACCACTTCACACGAGTTTTCCTGCATCTCCGTTTTCTTCTGCCAGACCGGAGCCTGATCATCTCTCTCAAACCCCCATTTGTCAGGCCTCTTCTGTGGCTCATAGGCTGCCAGGAAAAGAGGTTACAAAAAGGCCTGTGGGAGTGCGCTAGTGTGTGGATATTAGTATGTGCATGGGCGTGCGAGTATGTCCATTCGTATCGGCGAATGCATTCTTCTTGGTGCATGTGCAAGTATTGGGTACACTTGAAAATGTGCAATGCAACTGCCAACAACAAAAAGAACCAAACTGCGGGCGTGCAAGTATGTTTGTGCATGTTTGCGTATCCATACACGCATTCTTCCTAATTTTGGTGCACCAAATACTTGCACAATAGGAGAAATTAAACTGCAAATTATCAATAAAAAGAACCAGACTCTGGGCATGCAAGTATGTTGGGTATCAACAAATGCATTCTTCTTGGTGCATGTTGAAGTCCATGGAAAAGACAAAACAAACTACTGTAGGATCTTGAGTATTCACGCATACATTCTTCCTGGTGCATGTCAATTCTGGTGCACCTAATACATGCACAACAGAAGAAAAAAATGCAAATTATCAATAAAAAGAACCAAACTCTGGCCGTGCAATTATGTTATAATTGCATAATTATGCAATTATGTCTGGCCGTTACAAATGCATTCTTGTTGGTGCATGTGGAAGTACATGGAAATTATTAATATAAAAGACAAAACAAACTAGGGTCTTGTTCATTTACAAATGCATTCTTGTTGGTGCATGTGCAAGTATTTGGCACAACTACATCAACAATAGAAGAAAAACTCCCTTCTGCAATGCAACCGCTTCAAGACGAACCAAACTGCTGCAGTCTCCAGACCAGCTCAGGAGTTTAATTAAACAAGGAATTAGCGGATTATATGGAGACTATCATTACAGACCACTCGAGCAGTCTTCACAGAATGTCTTTTTGTCTCCCCAAGCTCTGGCTCAATGATTCTCAATGGATTACATGCGACCGCAGGACATGAGTCCGCATTCATTAAATCAATTCCTCCATCTTCCACCTTTTAATAAAGATTGATTTTTTTTTTTTACAACACTGCCTGGCACTCCAGCACACGAAGAAAATCTTGAATATACAAAGTTGAATATGTACATATCCTGGATATCCCTTTGTTGGTTTTCATGAGGATGCGCCAGAGCGATTTGTTGCTAACACACCATGACAACACTTGAGACTGGCGCAGTGGTCTACGGATCACTTTCCAAAGTCACCTCGGCGTCCTGAGGGGGAGGGAAAGACGTGCCGCTGTGATTTTTGTTTCATTGCACAGTTTCGCCACATGATTCATGAGGCAAGATTCTGTCAGCGTATCCTGCGCTTGCGTCTCTTGACGCATCAAAGCCTTTTCACTTTTAATTACAAAGTACTGTAACCATATCAAATCCCGCCACAGGTCTTTTGTATTGAAATATTTCACAAAACACACGTAATCAATGGGCAAAACTCAGAAACAAAACTCAGGTTGTTGTTGCCGTCTCACAAGCTCTAGCTCAGCCGTCTTGCGAGCCCAAGACTGAAGGTCAACAGGCCCCCTGACAACAGCAAAGGATTATGGTAATGAAACAGATGCTGGCAGAGATAGAGCAGTGAGAGGGGCATGATACAGGCCTCGTCTCTGTCCCGAAGACATCCACTGATTGGGATGCTAGCTTTTATCAAGGGAACAGAAGCCCCAAATGGGTTCAGGTTATGGCAGACATGTAATATGCTACAAGCATACAGTCCCTGCTAGCTGCTAATGTGAGGGTGGAGTGACTTAGCTGACTGTTTAAGTGTAAAATGAGATGGCTAAAAGTATACGAAACTCTTGTGTAGCTATTATAAACTAAATTATTGCCATTATTCCATAATATATATATGGCTCTCATTCTGTGTTTTAAATGCACTACATTTAACCAAATTAATCAGGGGACCAAAAAAAAGCAGCAGTTAATTTGCACTTTAAACACAATTAAGCCCAAGAAGATGTGAGGTCAATTCACAAGAACTCTTCCCTGTTTTAAAACAATAAGGTACATCCTGACTAATCCGCCTCACAATAACCGAGCTGTAATTCTATTTGAGGGTTCTGGGGATATTGATAAAGTCCTCTGCTCACTTATCAGCCAATTAAAGCCTAATTATGTTCCATTCATTCTGTGCTACAGCCTGAATGTTTTTTCCTCCAGGGCCCAACGTGATCGTTAACGAAATGTTGACTTTGTGCCGAGTACTTAATTTGCAACAAAATTAGGGGTGTACAGAATGCTCTGACGAATTTTAGATCGTATTTCATTTAAAAACCAAACCCTTATGGAGCAGAGGGCTAGAAGAAGATAAACCATTACGAGTAGGTTCTTTGCTTCTTGGATGCATGAATCACTAAAGCCAAATCTCATCCATTTAAGGCTCATTATCTGCAAGAGTTAAGCCAACATACACATTTAGCTCAATTTAGCAGTGGTTTACGTTAGCTTTCGTTGGCTTAAAGGGATAGTTCACCCTAAAATGAAGATTCTGTCATCATTTACTCATCCTATGATGTTCTAAACATGTATGACTTTCTTTCTTCTGCAGAACACAGATATTTTAAAGAACATTGAGTTTCAAACAACATTGGACCCCACTGAACTTCATTGTATGGAAAAATCTATATTCAAAATATCCTCTTTTGTGTTTGATAGAAAAAACTTTTTGGGGTGAACTATATCTTTAACAGAAATGTGACCATATTACAAAATCCTAGCTGGTTAACAGTTGAATTAAAGACAGTTCTGAAATAACCTTTTGTATTATTTTTCCATGATTATATTACCCTTTTTCAGGAGCTTGCATGCCATAAAGAACCACGTTTGGTTACTCAAAGAATCTTTTAATGAAAAGTTCTTAAAGGAACATTTTTTAAAAATCCACTATAAAGTACATTCCAATGGAAAGGTTCCACTGATGTTAAAGGTTCTTAATGGAACCATCAATGGCAATAAAGAACTTAAGAGTCTAAAAACATTAATGCTAACAGCACAGTGATTTAAGACATCTCTTTTCTTCTCTAAGGGCTCTAAAAGAAGCATGTTGAATATAAGTACTATGTCATGTGGCTAAATAAAAAATATAAATAGAGCTTATAAATAGAGCATATAATGAAGCTAAAATAAAAGTACCATGGTACTTTAGTCATTTAGTAGCACGGTCTGATACCATCACTGTACCATGCTATACAGCAGCGTTTGTTAGTGGAACACATCCAAGTAACGGTGAATAACTAACTGCTGAAAATCCCATTTAAAACAGTCTCTTTGTCTGCCTGATCTATCTTTATCGTTTTAATTATATCACCCAACAGCATCAAAAGTGATTTGCGCAGCTAGAGTTCGATATATCATCACCAAAGCTAAGAGCCTAAAAAGATGTCAAAGATCCTTATAAAAAAAGACAATTGAAAAGCACGATTGAGCCAGAATTCAAAGTGTAGCTTTTTGACATCATCAGAATCCCAGGAATTAGTCAGGGATGGCGGATAATAAAAAGCCTCCATGACACAGTGAGAAGGAGGTAGAGAGGCATCTCCAGCCTCATCTGCTAAGATTGCCTTTGAATCAGTATTAGCTCAACATTACGGTAAAATTCAATGCAGCCGCTTTTTTTTAATACCGTAACCAATGTCCTCAATATCAGCTGTACCTTGCAAACTACCCAAGACAGTGTGACAAAAACAGACAGGGCTTTTTGCAGTGCGGCATTAGCTCATAATGGCTTATTTTGAAAAGCATATTAGTTCCAGCATAATTACAATAAAGTCTTACGCTTGCTATTTTACAGGCATTCAATAGGACCAGCCTCGAAGCTGCAAATGACACCAGTTGAGTGTAGCTGACAACACATCTTTCCCTTTTTTTTCCCCCTTTGGCATCTTCCTACCCCCACCCCATCCCATATTCCCACAGGACAAAAATAACAGCGTCCCTGCTTAATTTTTGTTTACATGTTTATTTTGTACATACCCTTTGTAAGAGTCACTGGAGCAATTATACTTTTTGTCACTCTTGGAGGAGGAGAGGAGAATCATAATGCCGAACAGCCCATAACGAGCCGAGTTTTCGCCGTGCGATCTGATTTGATATCTCTGACATCCATCTGCCTCTCTTTGCTATCTCTCTGGCTCACGGCCTGAATATAAAACTCAGCGTGTTTCCTCAGGTCTGTTAAGGGATTGATCCTTTGATACTGGTGTGCCTACGGTGGGAGAGGGATGTGGAGAATACAGCAAGATCAAATAAATGACAGAACAATTTGCATTGTTTAAGATGGAACTTGAACGTACTTTTCCGGTCCTGTCCCCACAGGGTTAAACCAATCTGACGAAATGTTCAAACAGCAACATTTCAAAAAAAGTCCATGAAAAGGCTTGGATTAACTATTACATATGCTTATATATACACAACTATGATGCAATATTGCATGTTGACAATGAAAAGAGTATCTGGAGGAATGTTGCTCATTCGTAGCTCATTAGTTTCACCTAAAGCTTCCCCTAAAAATTCAAAAGATCAATGCAAGTTATATACATTAAGACTATAGTGCTGTAAAATGAATCTGGAAAGCAGCTAAGATCATTTGGCCTCAAAAATTAATGAGAAGTGTTCATATTGAGATCTCTGACCTTTGACCGTTGCAGTTTGGAAAATTTGAACAGCATTGTTAAGATCTCTTCTGAAATGCCAATTACAAGAGACTTTTCTTCAGGAGAAACATGTGAGCAGCAAAAGTCTACATTTGCTCTCCAGACAAAACTGAAGAGAAACAATGCTAGTCAATGTCATCAAATGCATTTTCGTGCACTTTCAGTCGGACTAAAGAAATAAAGTGTCTGAAAATGTCATGTAAATTCATTAGTCTGACTGAAATCTGTGCAAGTCAGAATAACAGACCTAGATAATGTAGGTCAGCCTCATCCAGCAGATTTGTGACCCTGGAGCACAAAACCAGTCTTAAGTCGCCAGGGGACAGGCGTGCCGAAATATGAGAGCGTGAAGGACTTGAATGGTGGGATTTTATACATAAACATTGATACAAATATACAGCAGTGTTCAAAAGTCTGATCGAAACCAATGGAAAAACTGCAACTTTTTTACATTAATTTTTTTCATGGCATATTGTCAGCATTTATACAATTTCAGTGAGGAATGATCAGTTTTACTAACTGACATTTGATTAGTGACTATACATTTTTTCTTAATTTTACGTTACAATGTTTTTTGTTTTTGTTTTAAAAATGTGTCAATATCCTAAAACTTTGTTCATTTCTACACTGTAAAAAAAAAAAAGAGTCATAAAATTATTGGAGTTTTTTTTTTTTTTTTTTTACAAGAAAACTATTTCAGTCATTTGAAGTTCTACAAAAAGTTTCATGTTTAACTCGTTTAAGTGTTACTTTTTTATTCTTTGTAATTATTTGCAAAATGTACTGTTTACTGTGTACAGTAGGTATGTATTTTATACATCAACATTGCTACAAATTTACAGTGGCTTTCAAAAGTCTGATTGAAACGAAAGGAAAAAAACTCTTTTACATTTATATTTTCATTGCAATTCATATTATCAGCATAGCAATTTCAGTGAGGAGTCACATGATCAATTTTAATCCACATTTGATTACTGACTTAGAAATAGCACAGAAAATTATTATTTTTTTCTTAATTTTACATGACATTTTTTTTGTTTGTTTTCAAAATGTCAAAATCCTAAAAAGTTAATTTCTACACTCTAAAAAAAAGTATTCTTAGAAGTCATAAACAAATTATTGGAGTGTTTTACAAAAAAAACTATTTCAGTCGTTTGAAGTTCCACAAAATTTCATGTTTAATTCAATGTGCTATTTGTTAATTCTTGTAATTGTTCGCAAAATTTACTAGCAATTGTTTACTGTGTTGGTTTAAACAAAAAGTCTTAGACTTTTTGAGCCCCTTAAAAAATGGAGAATAAATTCTTTAAAATATCGCCTTAATGACCACCTACTTTAGTGGTTGATGTTAAAATTGCATTTTGATTTTGATTAATCCTTTAGGGAAAAAAAATAAAAGAGGACGCCATTTATGACTCTATACACACTCACACACGCACTGTCCAAGCAGGAATATTTTAAACAGAATCCTTTTGAATTCCTGTCACCATAGGGAGCGAGAGAAATGAGAAATGGAGGATGCCTCCCTGAACCGTTTTCTTGAGGGTCACCCTACCTCTACCTCTGTTCCGAGGGAGCGGGGCTTAGTTTTCTGCCAAAATGGGATTTCGTTTCCTGGGGTTGGGTCCCTGCTAATTAAGGTCACAGCTAAAGTAATGAAATTAAGAAGGACCACAAAGCAAAAAGGGAACCCAAGGGGTCTGTGCCAATAGTGCAGAAGCCCCTTCAGAAGGCTTGAAAGGAAAAAGCAATGCAGGAAATCAAATACTAACTCTGAGCTCTAAGAAGCGCCTGTTTATTTTATCCAAACTGTAAAAGGATGGAGTTTAGGTAGGAGACGGAATGCACTCAAGAATTGAGATATGTGCCTGAAGGACGGCTCTGGAGTCAAGGCATATAATTCTTTCATCATAAAGTGGTTATATAGTACAGACAAAACTCAGTGTGAGTTCGTTCTGGAAGGGGGTTATTGCCATACTTTTTTGGGGCAGCATTCTGGAATTTTTATTTTTTTTTCTAAACCAACTGCTGGTTTTTCCTTATCAAAAGATGCTATTCGTGGCTTATCAGAGTAGCCTAGAAGGTACAAAACTTGCATGGATGACCCATTGCTTGCTCTTTCAAAGCTCAGAAGATGTACGGGAGATCTGCTGGAGATGCACTGCTACGTTTCATCTACATTCTGAAAAAATCAATGTCCCAAAAGGGGGTTTAGAAGAACCATTTTGAACAGTTCTTAAAAGAACAAATTTTTTTCTTAGCATAAAGAACATTTTAGAAATCTAAAGAACCATTTTCACTAAAAATAACCTTTTGTGCATTGAAAAGTTCAATGGATGTTCTTCATGGATTTATCAATACCAATGAACAACCTTTATTTTTAAGAGTGTATGTACCTTAAAATTCTTCCTATTCCTCCTAAAATTCTACAAAAACAGGAAAAAAAGAGATTGAATAGAAATGAGACAACTGTTGTAAAAGTACAGAGTTCAGAAGAACTGAATAAGGAATGTTCATATTGAGATCTGTCACATTTGATTGCAGAATTGGGTCTTTTTCATAGCAGAACCATATGAGAAGCAGGAGAGTACAGTGAAAATCTGATTTTTTTTCTTCTTCACATTTCTATCTGAAATACTGAAAAGATCTAATTTGTCAGAAACAAAGATTGAAAACTATTTGGAAAAACTTCCAAAGTCCCTAACTATATACCACTTTTGACTCAGTGGACACTACATGAAATTCCTGAGACATTCTTCAGGACATTAGGAGGTCTTTAATATTTCCTGTTTTCTGAGTTTACATCAGCTCGCGCTCACAGCAGCCGATGGTAAAGTCAGAGATCAACACTCTATATTGTGCCTTTGGACCGTAAGGGCATTTCAAAATGAGAGTGTACATTCCCCTGACAGGGGACGCCTTAAATAAACCCATTAGTTAAAAATGGAAGGCTTGGCTTTTTCCTTTGATGTTACAGGGATTGCTCGCTTTCCACTGCTCGCTGTCTCTCTAAGCTCACCGGTTAACGGCTGCATATTTTTAAACTTGGTGGAAAAACGAAACACATTTCTGATTTGCAACACTCTGTGAACGTGTTTATTGTCTTTCAGTACAGCCTTAAAAATGAGCGGCCACACGTTACATACACGCAAATAATGAAGAATCCATTTGCAAAGCAGGTCAAAAGCATAAAATGGGTGATGTTATGGCCGTAAGTAGCATGGGCTAATGGTGATTTTAAAGCAGTCGAGCATGGTGTGAATGGCTCTAATTCATCAGCTCTCCGACTGGGCACACGGGTCTAAACTTAATTAGTGTTGCACATTATGTGGGGCATTTTCTCCATTGTAATAAAATTAGTGAGAATGCTTGCTGTACTTTCTAACACGCCTTGGTGTAACGGGGGATGACAATAATCCGGCGGTGTCCGTGCCAACTGTCAAAAACTTTGACATCTATGGCAGGCGGGAAGAAACGGGACATTTAACATTTAGACATTTAGCTCTATTATGATCCTGTGTTTTCTTCAAACATGGGTTGTGAAGAAAACAGAAACTCCAATGTTATGTCTGTCACTGAACATGGCATGCATTTCAAGCGAATCCCTTCTGATTTATCAGTCAAGGAATCATAATGTGCTGAATGTTTTCCTAAGCAGTGGTTAAAAATAAATATACCACAAATATAATAGACCACACAGATCTTGGGAGACACCAGATCCAATCAAAACAAAGCCAAACAAGCAAATCTTTAAAAATGCTGCTTTGTTTATAAGGGTAAAAATGATATGATGATGACAGATGGAGGATGGGTGAAAAGATGTTTAGATGTTATCTTAGTCGCTACAAAAAAAAGGCAATTTACAAAAGCACTGTTTACTATTTAGAGAAGAATTTTCAGTGATTGTAGGAAGTTAATTCATAAAATGCTGCATAGTGAATATAACACTGATATATGTGACCCTGGACCACAAAACCAGTCATAAGGGTCAATTTTTCGAAATTGAGATTTATACATCATCTGAAAGCTGAATAAAGCTTTCCATTGATGTATGGTTTGTTAGGATAGGACAATATTTGGCTGCGATACAACTATTTGAAAATCTGGAATCTGAGGGTGCAAAAAAATCTAAATATTGAGAAAATCGCCTTTAAAGTTGTCCAAATGAAGTTCTTAGCAATGCATATTACTAATCAAAAATTAAGTTTTGATATATTCACAGTAGGAAATTTACAAAATATCTTCATGGAACATGATCTTTACTTAATGTCCTAATGATTTTTAGGCATAAAATAAAAATCAATAATTTTGACCCATACATTGTATTTTTGGCTATTGCTACAAATATACCCCAGTGACTTAAGACTGCTTTTGTGCTCCAGGGTCACATATCTGCGGCCCATTTAACTAACGAACTGTGTATATGCCTAATATCTACCACTTTTACACACTTATTTACAATCCAAATTCTACTCTTTACATAGTATGAGTAAAATGGACCAAACATTCACTTTTGCTTCTCTATTTTAACAATGCAGCAAATTAAAGACTTTTAGTGCACTGAAACATGATGCAGTGAGTGAAATTATTCGGTCTGCGATGTGCATGAAGTCATGTTTTCACCAACTGATAAACAGACTATTCCAATAAACAGTGACCCAGTTTTGAAAATTAAAAAAAATGAGCCAATTACAAAACAAAGAGAATTTTTTTTTTCTCATCATGTGAAAACGAAGACTGAATGTGAATTGATTCATCTGTTTTATCTGTGTTGAAATTAATATTTAAAGCTATGTGTTCAATATCATCATATGCAGCAAGAAGAAACCAGACAATTCAATCAAAATCCTCACTTCGGACGATGTGCTTCACATAAAACCCTGGAGAAAACAAGAGACACTTTTCCTTTCTATTTGTTTTCGGAGAGCTATCCTGAGTGTGTGACAAGAAAGGAGTCTAAAACAACCAATTAAAGCAAAATTGCCTTCGCTCTAGGAAAAACATTGAGTCAAAGCCCCATGGGAACTACTATAGAGCGCTGAGCACTCTTGTCCTTTCCAATGGCACGGTCAAGATCTACCAGACGAGCACAGATAGAAAGATAGATAAATGACTTTTGGAAACCTTGTTTTTCTTGTCAACTCAAGCACGTACATAAAAATGCAACCCTGATGTCAACTCATTCCTTTACCAATATCTCCTCCTGCCTTTGAGTAAAACCTTTGTCAAAAGAAAGAAGAGACCTGCCGACACCGTCCTGACACATGACCGAGAAGTTTTCAAAAAGTCCTGTGCTGCAGAAAAAAGGCATTACAGTAGGGTGAATATACAATAGATTTATATTGTAAATATATGATATGTGAACCTGGACCACAAAACTAGTCTTAAGTCGCTGGGGTATATTTGTAGCAATAGCCAAAAATACAATGTATAGGTCAAAATTATTGATTTTTATTTATGCCAGAAATCATTAGGATATTAAGTAAAGATCATGTTCCATGAAGATATTTTGTAAATTTCCTACCGTAAATATATTAAAACTTAATTTTTGATTAGTAATGTGCATTGCTAAGAACTTCATTTGGACAACTTTAAAGGTGATTTTCTCAGTATTTTGATTTTTTTGTTGTATCTTGGCCAAATATTGATAGGTCCTATCCTAACAAACCGTACATCAATGGAAAGTGTATTTATTCAGCTTCTAGATGATGTATAAATCTCAATTTCTCAAAACAGATGTACCCTTATGACTGGTTTTGTGGTCCAGGGTCACATATCTATTTGATATCTCAATTGTTTAACCTAGACAGCAATGAGATTATATGGAAAGACCGTACTGGAGACCTTTACTTGTGTCTCCAGCTTCTCAGATTCTTCCAGAAAATTCAGTATGAACTAATTTCTTAATGAGTCAATGACCTGAGCTGCTATTCACATAAATTATCTAGCGTAGCGTTAGTTCTGGCAGGTCACGTTAGTCAAGCTCGCATCAGCTGACTCTCAGCTGATCCCCATCAACCTATAGGAATACGACACCTATCTAAGCATTCATATATAAGGTCCCTCAGTATTATCAGCAGTTTTCGCATTGCTCAATAGCTAATTACCCTCCTCCATCCCCAACTCCTCCTTGGAATCCTTCTCCTTTGAATCAGACTAATTCTAAAATGTGTACATAAAATTATTGAACTTTAACGATATCTGCAATACATTTATGTTGGTTCTGTTTACCCTGGGGGGGTTATCGCTGCTCTCCCTGCTCTCATCCATGCTAGGCTGCATGGATGCGCAGGGAGTTCTTGCCCAGAACAGAACCATACCGCCAATCCAAACTGTATGCTAATTGTCAATCATCTTTGACGATATTGGTCCTGACAGAATTATAGCTTTCTTACTGTATGTCAGTGATTGACTGCTTTGTGTATATTTTGAGGAAACAAAGTTAACTAAGAAGGCTTCTGAGCTCAAATAAATAAATAAAATTTTAAACAATTTATTCACCCTACATGTGTCAGAAATACACATGCAACACGCAGAGCACGTTCAAATAATCAGCCGGATTTTTAAAAAAAACGCCTCTTATGATTTGCACCCAAATTGGATTGCCACTACCTATAATATCAAGAAAAACATCTCTAAGAAGAATGAAAAAAATAATAATAATACAAAAGAAAAATTGGGTACTTCAGATCCATCATGGTTTAGCCTACAAAACTAACACATTATTGATCTTTTCTTGGGTTTCTTTCTCTCCGCTGTTTGTTTAGAAAAGCCTCATCCCCACTAATAGCTGTCTCAAAGCATAATCTCCCCCCTCCCCTCCACAACCTCTTCATGGTCCTCTTTTCATGGCATCTCATGGCCGTCTCTCTGCAGTGAGGCTCCAAGAGCCAATTGTGTTGCTAATGTTGACACCTGCCAGAGCGGAGCCGAGCGAGGATTGTTTGTGCCTGCTGCAGCCTGATGCAAATCACCTCGAGGAAAAAAAGTGATCTCTTCAGGATGATTACAAGCACTTTATGGGCACCAACCACACACTTTACTGTAATGTTTGATAGAGAAAGAAAGAATAGAGAGGAAGAAAAGTTGAAAAAAGAAGAGTTTGGATGGCTACTTTGTATCCATCTTTCATATTGCAGGCTTGCAAACATGACAACATTAATAAATGTGACTATAAAGTTATTTGACATCAATGTTCAGAGAGGTACAAAAATCTGAGACCACATTTAAATGCAAACCTAGATAAGCACATGACATAACATGAAGAACATTTAACTTTCTGCACTATTTACAAGTCTTTAATTAAATAAGCAAATGAGTAACATGTGACTTTGACTGATTTTCTTTAATTAAAACATCATGCTGGAAAACATAATTTATCAGGGTTTGTCATGATGTGCATATTGTCATAGCGAATACTAAGACATTCTGCAATATAAACCTTGTAAACATAAAAATATATTATTTAAGTAGAAGATAATGCAAAATGGATGCATTTTCACGAGTAATCAGACTTTTGGACCTCACCTCATATATAACTTTCTTTGAAGCATCATGAATTTTTACTCATTTGCTCTTTTTTCATGATCAGGTTTTGTCATAGCAAACACTAAGGAATTCTGCAATATAATATAAAAAATATAACTGAATTAGAATATAATGCATAATGGATACATTTTCACTAGTAGTCTCAGACTTTTGGACCTCACCTCATGTAGAACTTTCTTTGTAGTGTCACATTCATTCACAGACATTGATGCACCATAACTATAAAAGATTTGAATCTATTATAAATCACTTTTAAAAAGATTTTGATTGAGGAATCTGTACTTATTTGTTCATTTTTCCAAGAACATGATCAGCAAGTTTTCTCATAGTAACTACTAGAAAATTCTGCAATATAAACGTGTAAAAAATGTATAATTAAAATAGATGCATTTCCACTAGCAGTCTCAGATCCCACTTCACGTATAACGTTCTTTGTAGTGCCATCATCACATCAACGTCCATTCACATGCATTTACACAGAAAACATCTATGATATTTAAGACGGCTGATTTTACTCTCCTAAGTAAACCTAAAGGTAGCACCGCACAAATTCCCAAAGGAACACAAGCAAAAGCAGCTCTCGCTGGCTCTCCATCTCAGTGTGTTGGGGATTCACCCCCAGTCCCTACAGATGTACATTAATGCAGACAACACACTGAGCCCGTCTCTTCCACAAGCGCTCTTCACTAAACAGGCTGCTGTCCAGCCCCATCGTGTCAGTTTGAAGCCCCCATTCAAAAGTATTCATGCATCTGCCTTCGAGGCACAATAGCCGCTAGTTTATAAACTGTCTGCCCGCGAGTCCAAAGGCTTTAGTTCACATTGTTTTCATACCCTTAATAAACTTTTTGAAGGAGTTCATCAACTGGCCTGAATAGCCTGTGCACTGAATCTCAAGACAGAAAATAACAGAGTTCTTTTTTCTTCTGCTCTTTTCTTTCTTTTTTTCCTTTTTAGGAGCAGTTTCTCTGACAATGGAGAGAGAAGGCTGTTAGACTTCAGAGGAGTCTCAGGCCCAACACCAGAAAAAAAGCCAGCATTCAATTAAAAGAACAAAATGCTTTCCATAAAGGGGAAGGAGACAATTGATTTCTCCTCCATTCAAAAGTGAGAGGATGATCCGAGCATCACTTCTTATCTTATTCCAAAAGAGAAAAACACACATTCAAACGCACACAAAGTGTGAGAATGCAAACAGAGAGTAAATATACTGTATGTTCACAATGCACAAAGAGCAGACTTTTCTTCTTTTTGTAAAAGGAGATCATTACAAATGAAAAATAAAAAAAGGATCCATAAACCATCACCTGCTTCATTCATTCATGGCTGGGTGCACTTTAAATACCTTATGCTTGAGGAATCTATTTATTTGTTCATTTTTCTAAGTGCTTCCTGTGACACCCCTTAGACAGGCAGGACAAATTTCAAAGAGGCAATACATTTCAGTATTGGCTATAAGCCATTGATCCATTCTCATACCTTTAAAATGTGTGGAAAACTTAAAGGTCTTAAATGGATGTCTTCTCTAATGAATTTCATCCCCAATTAGAACGGATCGCCACAGTCCAAGCTGCGTCTCGCCTTCTCGCCTGTGGGGTCCGGAACGACTCCCAAAAAATTCACAAACTTGCTAAATTAACAGGGCGCACACCCATGAAATACTAGGTGCAAAACTGCTGACTGCTCCGCCTTTCGTCCTCCGATTGTAAAATATTAATTATTATTAATAATAATAATAACAATAAGAAGAATAATATTCAATGAATTTTAAATTATATATATATATATATATATATATATATTAGATTTAAATATCTACATATATAAACAAAACTAACGAAATAAAACAAAAATATAACAATATATTACGAATGAACGGATAAAAATGTTACATATAATAAAAAGTTAATTGCTGTAGTTACACATATAATTACTGTTTTTTTTCTTTGTTTTGTTTTCGTTTGATTGATATTTTTATATATAGGCTACTACATTGCTGCTGCTGCTGCATTTAAACGTAGTCTATAAAAATGATCCAATACTAGTAATTCCAGCAAATGTTCGTCGATCAGGGGGATTTGAGTTTCGGATGTAGAATTCTGTCAATTCTGCGTATCACTTGTTGCTGAGATGACTTTCTCAGCTCTATAAACTGTGTTTACTGAAGCGCGGTGACCTGCCCGAGTGTGAGAGAGGTTACCGGTCACTGCCATTTACCGCATCCCGGGATCCTCTATTGTTCCTTAAAAGCCACTTGAACGGATCTCTAAAACACCGACCAACGGGACTGAAACGCTCCATTAGTTAAATCCACACGCCCGCGCAGCAAAAGAGTGCGTAAGGATTGAAGACAAATACGTAAAGTAGGCTACAACGGAACAGACAGCAAATACAATTCTGCAATATTAACTATCAAGACTACAAATAACGAATGAACAATTATTGCGCCCTTTTATATACTCGAAGGCATAAATATAAATTAGGCTAAATGTTTGGATAATAATCCTAAAACTAACCTGCCTTTCATCGATGTGGGCATACGGTTCTTAAATTATAATCTCCGCAGGCATGTCTTCTGACACAGCATTTGGCATAAACACGGTTTCCATCGCATAAATCATTTTTTACACTGCACTTAAGAATGTTGCGCACTGATTTTGGAACACAAAACTATTGTGTTTTGTTCTGAAGCACAATCCGTCTGTAATATCCATGTGTTATTAATTACAATTCAGCTGCAACAAAAATAAAATGTTTTAGCAAATAAAAGCACAAATTTTATTAAATTTTTTTTAAAGCCCTCCCCAAACCCACACACATACACGGTTTAATGGGGCCTGTATCACAGCTTGTGTGTGTGTCAAGTGTGACCCGCCTTCACAAATCAAATGGCTAAAACGGAAATGACAATTTACATGTCAGAATCAATTGTGTATTAAGCCCCCATTACAAACATTAACCAGATAGGAACACACCAAATACAATATCCATTGCTCGCATGGAGAGGGAATTACGCACAAATAACCGAGCACACATCTACGCAGATATATTATGTGTGATTCATTTATTACATTTGGGTTCCAAAGCCCTTGAAAAGTTGAAACATTAAATCCTTTCTGGCTATTAGCGGGAGCAGATAATAAAACAGCGTTTATGTGCGTAAAAGTCTGCTGCGCACTCTGTTAACAGCCGGGGAATGTGAAAACCGCACTATTACAAGAATTCTCTCCGATATAAGAGAATGATATTCTCCATAACATCTGTGCAGAGATTTACACTGTCCCAGATGGCAAAGCGCATTTAATGAACAGTCAAGCAGCAATATGAAGTCGCTTTGTACTGCAGTCGTCTCAAGTGTTTTTGATAAGCAAAAGACATCCACGGATCAAAGATCACAAGCTTCTCAATTTCCCTTAACTGCCTGAGCCCTCATTCACATCATCCTTACCCGTTTTCTGGTTATTTTTAAACATCTCTGAAACACATCAAAACTCATCTTCAAATTCAGGCCCTGTCTCGAGTTCACAGGTCATCCGACGTCTAATAACGACATTGTAAACTAGTCTATAATCCCCGTATGGAGACCAATTAAGCATTACAGTCAATATAAAAGCCATTTAAAATACCAGTCAAAATGCTTAAATTGTTCCATTCAACAGCTAATATAGGCTGGATCATGAATATTGTTCACTTCCTCACCTATCATTAAACATACAGTCGTGCCATGGGGGCTTGTAACAGTTACCTTCCCAAATACTAGCCTACCAAAAACTTCCAGACAATGATTTTACACAAAAAGAAACGCATAATAAAAAAAATAGGCTATAATTTTACAGGATAGAAATTATTATTGTTTTTATTATGACACAAACAAACAAACAAATAAATAAATAAACGAATGAATTCATGCCCTGGAAAAAAAGAAAAAAGAAAATTATAGTAAGCTATATATAAAAGCTTTGAAAAAATAAAAATAAAAAATGTCACCATCAGCAATGCTTGAATGCAAATCATGGCCAATTGCATCTGGTTCGGTAAAATTTGATTGGTTCCAGGAATTAAAACTGCCTTTATGTGGATTTTAAGTAAGGAGCACTGGAATGGCGAACTGGACGAAAGCGTCCATAATCAGTGTTGCAGTGTAATATTATTATGAGCTTATATCTGTTCAACTTATTATACCTGTCAACAAAAATTGATAATAACAGAGCATTAAAAAAGAACAATTAGAAATAATAAAAAAGATTTATATTTAGTATATATATATATTGTTGTGGTTGTGTTCATGGATAAAACCCTGGACTCTATACACTCAGAAAATCCCTCGCCAGTCACATTCTAGAGTTGTGTTGAGACAGGGTGACGGGAGAGAAGAGGTTAATCCGTGTTTAATGCAGTGATGGTCCACACTCTGATGGTTATGTTATCTCTGCCCAACATTTGGGTCTCCCACAATTTCAGCCCAGCCAAAATAGCTGCAAGAAAGTGCAGATGGAGTCACTCTCTACGCCTGAGGAGAAAAAATATTAATAGCTACATAACTTCCCCTTACTTTCACTTAATCTTTCTCTCTCTGTGTGTGTGTGTCTCTGTAACATATTCTATTCCAGATGGATTTGTTTAAAATGTCTCCCTATGCTTCTCTTTCAGTGCGGCTTTAGGCTCGAAAGCATCTGCTTCATTTTCATATAAGTGTGAAGCAAGAGCGGAAACTGCTCTATTCCAGAATATTCTCTTCATGCTTTATCATAGGTGAAATGTTACATTATAGAAGTAAACATGTATGCTTTCTTTTAAATATCATTGGGTTCCTGTGTACAGTAAAACCGAGACTGCGCATCGCTCACATACATCTCGCCTACTGTTTTTTTTATTACTTTTATCCCATAACAACACTCTTAAACCCCAGACTGAAGTCTGTTTGATTAGTCTGAAAAGCTCAGGTAATCCACAGATTTGCTGAAGTGTCCAGTGCCACTCTCACAAATGGACGCGTGGTCGCGTTTAACTGATGCTCCTCCAGACAAAAAGAGCACCAGGTGAGCTGTCAGACGCGGGGCTGGAACCCATTAAAGACTAATTAAGTTCGGCAGGTTTGTGCTAACTCTGCTGTCGCTCATCATATTTTTTTATTTCCGTAACGAGGATGGCAGGTGCACAAGATTATTATTATTGTAACGGCCACTAAACCAAATGTGGAAGTCATAGTTAAGGCTATTAAGGTTAGGCACTTGGAGATCTGCTCAGGGCGTAGGAAACACACACAACGTTTATGTCGTTTGTTGTTTTCAAAATGTTTAACATTATGTCATAAATAAATAAACAAACAAACACGTTTACATTAGACATTTAGCACATACATAAGAATCCACCAGATTCTAACTGTGTAATCAGTCGACCCAATAAACACATGCCACAAATAAATAAATAAATACATTTTGTATGCCAAAAGAACGTCAACAAAAATCTGAGGTCTGACATTTTTATTAAATAAATAGTCGACTGCATAATAAATGCAACACTTTATAATCACGTGCAATAAAAATAAATAAATACACGAATTTTGTATAAGCCAAAAAGTTAACAAATTATTAATATGTTAAGTATATGGCTAAAAATAATTTACATATATTAAATAATATATATTAAAAATAACATATATATTTAAGACCAAAACAATAATGCCAAAGCAAGTCAACCAAACCTGAGGTCTGACTTATTTGATTAACTATAGATAGTCTAGTGCGTAATCAATTTAACCCCTTGCACACAAGCAATAAATAAATAAATAAATACATTTGCATTATGTATGCCGAAACAAGTCAATAAAAATACGAGGTCAGCCTTTTTTGACTAACAGCATAGTAATCAATTTGACACCTTAAAAACACATGCAATAAAAAATGAATAAATGATGTATTTTGTACACACCATAAATGTAATCGCTAAATAAATAAATAAATATCATATAAAATAAACTCCAAATCTCATGAATGTACGCCCTGGGCGAGTCACTGTGAGCCGTTTAGAGATGAAAGTGAAAAGAAATAAAGGGGCTCAGTTTAATCAGGGTTTAAAAGCTCTTCTACATTACGTTTGTGCGCGAAACCCCGGCGCGAGAGCTGCTGGAGGATCAGTGTGTTTCTTACCGGTGCCTCCGAGCTATTACCCTCCTCAGCAACACAGACGCCCATTCAACACACAGCAGCTCGAATAAGTCTTAACATCATTAAATGTTATCCGGATGGTAAACTTAAAGAATCCCTTCAAAGAATTTAACAGTGAATTCAGTGAAGATGAGACGCTATAAATGACAGATTTATGGAATAATTAACCCAGAGATGACGCACTCACAACATTACCAACAAATTAACAACCATAACCAGTGGACAGCAACAGAAAGATTGTTTTTCTTGTATTTGTTTAATAACGAATATCAGTTTTGACCTGTGTATAAATGCGTGTAATATTAATTATGAGGGAGGTAATCTGAGCGTATAACTTTGGCATAATTTAGGTCATGTAATTTGGAGAAAACATAAATAATACTATGGATATTTTTATTAACATAATGATTGATTCGTCCATCTCAAAATATCATTATCATTATACCAATTCTATTTAAAAAATATGTGTAAATGTAAAAGCTTTATTTTGTCTTAAACCAGCTGCGCAGTTACGCACAACTAAACCCGCACAAAAGACGCCGTTTTGCACCATGAAATGCTGAGCTTACATTTGTAAATGCTCCTTCATATTACAAAACTATCTAGCAGCAGGGAGCACTGAATAATTTATCTGCCTTTCTTTTTTTTTTACTACCCTTTGTACAAAGTTTTCCCCTCTTTTCTGGGATCTTTGAATGGGGGTCACCGGTCCAGTTACTCTTTTTGCTGCCCGGCTCCAGAGCCTTTTCTCTTTTGTATTTCAGTCTAAAGGTTACAAAGGCTTAAAACGAGATTGTTCATAACCGCGTTTAAAAAGGCAAAAACGTATTGTGGCCCGCTATAAATCTCGCTTTATTGAAAGAATAGAAATATAACAGTTTCGAATTATAATATTATATTTCGAATTATAATAGTACGCTATAATGTTTAATTACAGGCTATTATATATAACAGAAATATATTAAATATAGAGCCTAAAATTAAATACAAATAATTTAATAAATTATACTTTTTTCCAATATATGAAGCCGATAATATATTTTCGGATTGCTATTGTTATACAATTCAATTCAAACATTTTCAAATGATCATTTTCAGTTCACAATATTATAAAGATCATATAATAATAATAATAATAATAATAATAATTCGTATAAATGTTGCCAAAACAAGTCACCTCCACTGGGTCCACGTGTCTCGTAGTTGCTAAAACAGACATGGATTCTCAAATTACCCGGCTAAATACCTGACGTCAGGGCTCACATAAATAATTGAGTAAGTACTGAACAGCTAGCAGCGCGAATAATGAGAGCTATTTGTGCCTCTTTTTTTTTTTTTGCCAAGGGGGCGCATAGATTCCCCCTGGCGAGAATGAAGGACTGCAGCATCTGTCCCTTTCAAATAACTGCCTAATAAAATATCAATTGCAACAACAGCAGCAATTATAGCACCAGTCCATCACGAGCTGTCAGTACAACTGATCCACACCTCAAAAAACATCTTCCACGCGAGTTTGAGTTATAATGCACAACTTTTACCCACCACGTTTCCTCGCATCTATTCGCACGCAATGAGAAATGTAACGGCCTCTCACCTTTATCCCCGAGAATCCCATCGATGCTGTGCTTGGTTTTCTTTTCTCCGTCTTCATCTTTTTTATCACCCTCGTCATCGTCATCGTCATCTTTCTTGCCAAAACGAGCTCTCAAAACCCGACTAATGGAGCTAACTATAAAGAGAGACAATAATCAATGTAACACCCAATGAAACAATCATAACAATAAACATTACTAATGTGATTGTGAATTTAATATTTCATAGAGATCTACATTTTCATTTATATAATTCAATTCTAAAAACTCCAAAATGAATTAAAACCGAATATACATGTGTTTTTCTCCATGTTTAAGCAGACGCTGTGAAGCGCGTAACGCCCTCTCTATGTCAATAAGAAAGAAATGGTGCTTACCGGAAGAGGCCTCACCTGAAGGAACCGTGCCTCTGTCACACACCCCGTCCTTCAGCAACTTATCCCGGATTTCCCAGCTGAACATCCCTGGATTCTCGCGTTTGTATTCCTCGATTCTCTTTTCAACATCGGGTGTTGAAACTTGCTTTAGTGTCGAACAGAAAACGTGTAGGGAAAAAGCACAAGAAATGCGCATTCTGTTCACTATAAATTCCAAATAGATTTAAGAGTTGTTTATTTTATTTTTTTGTATAATAAAATATATTTAATAATTCATAATAATTATTCATAATCTCCCCGTTACGATTTTTTATATATCTAAACATGCCTTTGATATCGACAGCGTGCAGCTGGAATCGTTCACTCACCCTCGGTTTGCTTCCACCTATCGCTCCCGGACGAATGGAACCGGTCTCCTGGTACCGACAGAGGATTTTGGACACGCAGCCGTGTGAGACCCGCAGTTGTCTGGAGATCACACAGGGTCGAATGCCGTGATGGGCCATTTCCACTATTTTGTGTCGAATATGATTTGGCAGAGGCCTTCCGTTGATGAAAACTCCACCGAGCTGGTTCACTCGACCTTGACCCAGAGGCGTCGAGACTGTGTAAAAACATTCAGCTTGAACAAAAGAAACAATATAGAGATTGAACACCCTTGTCAACTATGCGATTATATTACGTATATTATGTATTTTGTTGAACGCCTTGGAATTACGCACTGGTTTTATGCATGTCAAATGATGCATAATGTAAAGTGCGCTTCACTTGTGTTTAAATTGATGCCATTGAGTTTTAAGGGGTAAATTCTGCAAGTCAGTCCTCCAGGCTTTGTACAGGATTTATCACAAAAACATCTACATGCTGTCATTCTCATTAATCATATCAGATCATACTATTTATCACGTTATATTTAGAGAAGATTTTGAAACTATTCGTGTTTATTGGAAGATACGAATAATGATTAATGAAAGCCTGGAAGAAGAATTAATCCAAAGATCTCATCCTCACACATTTTCTTTCCTGAAAGAATCCTTCTTTACTATCAGTCTATCTGATGTGTTGTGAGAGGATGTGACACTTGAGGACACTAATTGCCATTCAAGAGGCACTAAAGACGTGCCACTTTAAACCTCGATTATTCCCAGTCATGCAACACAAATAGTAGTGTGATGCTTTGAGCCAGCTCTCAGCTGTGTGTTTTATTTCCCTTCACTGCTGCGAGATACTTCAGCAAATCCCACAGATTGCAGGATTCGTGGGTTGGCAGGCTTTCGTCAAACTGCTCTTAAGCACGAATTCACTCGATCTAGGAAAAAGTTTCCCATTTAATGCGGGAGCGGCGCATGCAAATAACAATTTCAGAACATTTTACTCGTGAGGCTGCAAGATGACAAGATTTTAAAAGAACGTTTATTGTCAATTATTAACATTTTAATAATTACATAAAACAGCCTCTTCTATTTTTTAAAGTTTTTGTTCGGTAATATAATTTACTTATTAAATTCGATTTACGTTTATTGTCAATTATTAACATTTTAATAATTACATAAAACAGTCTCTTCTATTTTTTAAAGTTTTTGTTCGGTAATATAATTTACTTATTAAATTCGATTTAAGCCGTGTTTGACACAGCATATCCAAAAGGAATTTTTTTAGTATTTTAAAATGACACATTTTTTATCAATTACAAATTCATTTACAAATATGTGATAAAATGATGTTTTTAAGAATAAGAACAATAAGAAGAAGAAAAGCACACATTTCTGTACCTTCTAAAGGGAATCCGGTTCGTGGGTAGTTCTGGCCTGGTGCTGGCCGCATCATTCGAGGAAATGTTCCTGGTAAAGTAGCCATTCCAGCTACTCCCAAACAATTTAAACTCTCACTAACAAATTAAAGAAATCAATCACACAGAAAGCTCCAGTGTTGTTTGTGCAGTGGAAACTGTAACAGGTCCAAAAAATTTAAAAGAAATCCAAACACACATAAACACGCACCAGTGGACAATGCCCAGTGTGCAGAAGACAAAGTTCTTACAGTGGATACCAAAACCAACAGTAGGATGAGCAGAGGAAAGCATGGAATGTGCTCTGAAGCAACTGTGAGAAAATATTAGTGAGAGGTTCTGCTAGTTTTGATTACAGCTCCTGTTTGCTGCCTGAGAGGAGTTTAAGTGGCCAAATTTGGCGCACATAGTGGGAGGAGGAAGCGCGCGTAACGATAGGCTCTCCAACACTCTTTTATTCATCGTGGAGAGAAAGCGTATTGCCCAAGACATGCCGTCCAATCCGGAGGAACTTTGCAGAAAACACACACATACACCACCCTCCCACTCTCTCTCTAAGTCAACACAGGAAATGTTACGAAGAGTTTTTATTCATCTTTCATTTGAACTGAAGCGTCAGTTTAATGCTTTGGACATTCTCTGGACTAGGAAGAAACAACGTTAGCATTTTTCTCTCTCTCACGCACACACACACACACACACACACACACACACACACATAATATAATATATTTTTATTATTAGCCACAAAAAGGCTCTAGGAATTAAAAATAAATAACATGGCACTGCAGTGGGAATGGAAATCTGTGTGACCCTAAACATGTTCTCCTTAAACATGTTTGTAATCGTTTGTAAAAGGATTGTAATCGTGTATTTCAACTTGACCTTGTGCATATTCCATAACTTAATTTTTTTTAATTAGTCAGGTGATTTTTTTGTGTGAATAAATATAGAGAAACACGACGGATATCCTTCAATTTACAGTGCTGTGTCACGAAGAAAACCTAAAGGATCTGATTATTGTGCTATTTTTGTGTGAAGAAAGAACAGAATGAACAAGAGCGTATCCAAAACTGCACACCTACCTGAGATTGAGGTCAAAGAGGGTCACGATGATGCACAAAAACTGAGGAAGATAAAGACATTTTGGCTGAAACATTTGACATATTCAATGTGGAAATCAATCATCAACACAACGTGATAGGGTTTAATTAAAGAAAATGGCATAGTAGCATTACTAAATAATAATAATAATGCACCTAATATGCACAAAATAAAGCTTTCTGAATGGTTCTTTTTTAGAAACTTAGATTCAGCAAAGAACCCTCTTCCTATAGAAAGAATAACATTTTCTTGAGTTGACTGTATTGTTCTATAGAGATTCAAAAAGTTAATGTTTCAGAAGGTACTTCAGATCAGTGTTTTAGTTTCTAGGCACTTTAAAAACACCAGAACAGATGCTTTTTCTAAAGAGCGTGCAGAATAACATGCTTTTTATGGTCGGAAAACCCTTGTGATCCTAATTAAAACTTCCTTTTAAGAGTGTAAGTCGCTTCACCTGTTTTTCCGTGAGATCCGAGTCTTTTAACATCTGATCAAAATCCTCCAGATTCTTTAGGTTGAATGGCTGTGCGTGTGTTCAGCTCTGTGGGACCGCCGCGCGCTGAGATTGTGTGGAAATTGCCGTGGCGAACACTCCTGGTGGAAAGCAATTTCACAAATAATTTTTACAACAATTAGGGAGTGTGGCTGTGTGAAATGGCGATTTCACATGCAGATGCGCCGGTAGGGAAGGACCTGGTGCCAGGCAGCGGAGCCCTGACCCTCAGTGTCCGGGTCTGGTGAGCTGCGCGCGGGTCAGAGACGCACTGCTGATTAGGTGCAGCATACAGATAACTGTAAAACAGAACTTCAGGATTTGGTCAGAGAAAAATAAACTTTTCACAAATTACACAAATACTTACTGGCATTTGTCTCTTCTTGCATGATTTTTGTTACAACGTTATAGTCTATTTGACTCTCCAAAGCGCATAAGTCATCTTTTGAGATCATTTAACGAAATATGATCATAAAATAACGATTCTTGGGTTTAAAGCATCTCGGTTTGTAGCTGCAATGTTTGACACTGCTATCTATGCAGATCTATGTTAGTTCGATTGGAATAGGCCTACAGTTAGAAAAAATAAAAGCAATGACATGCCGGTAAAAATGATTTCTTTCAAGTGATGCCATGGATAATGTTATGATAACATGAAACTTTAAAGTTAATATCCGGTAGAGCTGAGCGTGGATTATTTATATGTAATCCTTGAGTGGATTATTTAGAGGATATATTTTAGCTTTATATCTTTGTTGTTCATTTAAACACATCTAACTAGCATTCCGGAATATTGTCTAAAATTGGGGGGGGGGAAAGTTAAAAGTTTACAAAAGAGTACGAAGATTTTTGCAATAATCTAAACATTTCAAAAACAGCGTTGTTTAAAGAGTGGATGAACTGGTTTCAAAAGCTTACTATCACGTAAAGTGGAAAGATAATTAAAAACAGGCCCAAAGAAAAAAAAAACAGAATGTATAAAAAATATATATTTCTAGAATGCAACTCATGACAATCCAATGTAAAGTATAGCCACCAGAACTACCTAAATCATCGAAATAAAGCTTTTAAACAATTGTGGATTATTTATGCGTTAATTGTTGAATTTTTCAAATGCTGAAATAAAGCAAAAACACATGCGCGATCTTCTTTGACTATGTTATTGGATTGATTGAATGTATGTAGTGTAAATGAATGCATGTCCACTAGCAGGCGATATAGGTTAACTGTTACAAAATATGGTGCAAATCGGTTTTACATCCTGCTTGCAAATGGAAACATTTTCTAAGAACAGCACTTTAAAAAAATCATGTGTGATACCATTTGTTCACCTGGTTATTTGCACTAGATGTTTCTTGCCTTGAACATGAAGCACCTTTCTTAATAGCAAAAGCAATGGGGAAAAGAAATGCATCTGATATTTAGGTTCTTCCACTTGCTTCTTGAGACCTGAAATCAAACCAGAACAGGCTATTATGGATCTGTGTTTTGTGGTAATTTTCTCAACTCCAGGAATCTTCAGTCTTTCATAAAGTTGAGTAACCTGTGCTGGATCTGTGGTGACTGTGTATAAAGACACTGGACAAGCTCCAGACATTGCCGCCAGGTTTGAGAAGCACCGGGGAACCCGGTACACAACTGCAGCCTGTTAGGCCTCTTCCTCTCTCCTTCACCATGTCCACACTCCCCACAGACTCTTGTTAACTTGCTAAGTCATGCTCACATCTGCTGAGAATGATCACAATGTGTTATTGCTTCCCAAGCAGAATTATTTTATCAGAAGAAGAGAGTGAAAGTGTGCTAAGAGTTGTGTGTGTGGACAGGGTTGCTGCTTGTTTAACTTCACAGTTTGTCTCTCTATGAGGAATGAGACACATGAAAATGCACACAAGGAAATATGCAAGTCTTACAGAAGCGAGATTGAGCCGATAACTACGTCAAAAACTAAATCATGTACTCAAACTGAACTTTGTATGGCCACCCCAATCCAATGTCTCAAACAGAGCTATTTCTAGCTATAATTTTAATTTAAGTTTAAATTTACTACAGTTATTACAGTTAAATAACACAATAAAAACACATTTTCATTACTTGAAATAAACAGTAACTGCAATAAAATAAAATATAAAAACTCTATATTTAATTTGGTAACTAAAACTGAAATAAAAATGAATAAAAACTATATAGACATAAAAAAATAGAAAAACTGCTATAATTAAAACCATAGAAATTTAACTAAAATTAAAATGGAAAATATATTTTTAAAAATCTAATCATTATTAAATGGATTCAAAATAGAATTAATAATAATATTTTTTATAAATATTAAATATTTTATAAATATTAAATATTAATAATAATTAATAACAAAAAAATTTTTTTGCACTTTTTCTATACAGCAAAGCAAAGTAGAATGAGAAGGGACAAGAAAAAGTATGTTAAACTACAATATAGACTCAATATATAGACTCAAAAATTGCTTTAGTACATTATTACATTTTCTGTAAAAATGAGTGGTGTTTGTCCATGCAAAAGCCATGGCCAATATTCTTTATGGCTAATTAATTGTAAATTTTTTATGAATTTGGCAGATGTTTTTATCCAAAGTGACTGCATTCAAGGTACTCATTTTTATTACATATTTCAGTTTCAGTTCCTGAGAATCGAACCCATGACCCTGGCTAGCACCATGCTCTAATGTTTAAGCTACAGGATGGCTAACTCACTACAAGTCTATCACTTTTTTTTAACCTGTTTCTTCATCCACAATGAACTTGGATCAAACTTCAAGTTTGCTCACTCAGAAAAGTATCGCAAACTTCTTGGTGAAAGTGAAGCCATTGCCATGTTGCAACATGCATCATTTCTCATGTTCACATTGTTTTGGAGTTTCACTTCTCCCATGTGCAGTTTTAAAAAGTAGATGTTGCAATTCCGAAGCAAACAGAGTTTATATTGAAGGCACAAGTATATACTTACATGCCTGCAAGCACATGCAGCTAGCTGGAGACTCCCCCCTCTGACAGGCTTTAGAGGAGGCGCAGTAGGAGGCCTGCTGGATTGGAGTAGTGGAGAAGAATCCCTCGTGTTTGAGGGGACTCCTTAAGGAGAACAGGAATGTGGGGGCCGATCAAGGCGAGCTGCAGACGTCTTAGACACTTATTGGTAAACAGCATGTATACAAGGCAAAACTGGCCATTTATTTTATATTATATAAGATAAAGATAATATTAAGATTATATTAAGATAAACGTATGATTACATAAAGAAAAATTTAATTGTAATGTTACAAAACTACAGCTTTTTCAAGGATGTTGCCATTAGTACAAAAAAATAGACCAACAGTCTTATTAGCTACTTTTTTCTTTTAGAATAATTGACTTATAATTGCAAAAAAATCTAAATGGTTTGATAAAGTAAATGAGAATGATTTGTTTCCATCCTCCTCCTGTATATAAGGCCACTTACACTGATCTAAATGTGGCATCTCAAAACAATTAAATAATAATTCACATGTCACGTGCACATTGCTTAAACCCGCATCCATCCCTTGGGTCAAAATGACCCAAAAGCTCATTGTTTAAAGTTTTTTTTTTTTTTAAATCGAGTGTTCATCGGAATGGCATGAGACTTTGTGACTTTTGTCACACTTGAACCTGGAATACACACACACACACACACAAAATTGAGTGGCATCGAGGAGTTTATGTGGGTGTAATTAAAAAAGAAATAAAAGTGTCCCTTGCGGGTCATTTTGTGGGTCATGTTCTTATGACAGTTTAGTCAATGGCGATGCTTGGCTTACATGCCATCAATGCATATAGTGGAGAAGAATCCCTCGTGGTTGAGGGGACTCCTTAAGGAGAACAGGAATGTGGGGGCCGATCAAGGCGAGCTGCAGACGTCTTAGACACTTATTGGTAAACAGCAGTTGAAAAGATAGTCCTCTGCACTGCCAAAATGCCTTATCAACTAAAAGCAGATGTGTCACCAGTCTTTGTAATTTAAATACAAAGATATTTCAAATGAATCTTGCTTTAATATGTATAAATCTATATGGAATGTCAGGGTGCTTCTTTAGACCATGATTAGAGTGAGCGATGGAAAAGTAGCTTGTTTGTGCTATAAGTGATTGTAGAAAATCACCAGCAGAATCCAATATAGCTTAAAAAGTCAGGAAGGCAATGCCCTGCACTAATAATCCTCAACATGTGTAAAGATATGAAGCGCAGATATTGACCTATTGGCCCATAGCAACATTAAACAAAAGCAACTTCTATTACACAGAAGTGCCCAACAGAACAATCCAGCTTTGTTTGAACTTTTTTCTTTTTTTAGTAAAATAAATAAATAGACTAAAATCAACCCAAATGCATGTTTTCATTGCAACATGCTCATGAATATTTTAATTACATTTTGATATCAAGATCTATTGACCCAAATTAAGAACCTGCTGGGTTCCTGATTACCCCTTTTGACATCCTTGTGGTGGGATAAAATTGCAATTTTCTGAAAAATTAACCCATTTTTGTTCTTTTTTTTAAAAAAAAAGTCAGATATTTAAAAATCTAAGAAATCTGTGGCATTGATAAAGCAGCAAAAGCAGACTCCTACTTTTCAATCCATACATATAGATGCTCGTTTCAGCTTTTTCTCATGGTAAGAGTATTCGTCAATTAAATTTGACGAATGCCTCAGATGTATTGCTCTCCATTCACTATAGATTTATGTATGTTTTTGAAGAATACGACCTTGGTTTTCTACAAAACTGTCTTTGTGATCTAACAGAAACTTCAGCCGAACAGACAGGCTCGGGCCGGATCCTCTTGCGTCCTGCAAACAGGAGTCTGACCTCTTGAACTTGCCCGCTCAAACAGGGTCTGGACACTCCAGAGTGTGATCAGGTCGTGACCCAGCAGGGAGGTCACAGTGAGTTAAGTATCCTCTTAAACATAGGGGTGAGAGCTCTTATCTTTAATGAAGTGTGACTATCCTATGCTGCCACTGTCTGGCCTGCCCGCCCCTCTCAGCTAAAGGCACATTATGAAGAGGAGCGGAGAGCTCATCTAATCTGCCCAACTCAAAAAAGGCTTTTACATCCATAAAACCCTTTAAAGTCAAAGAGAATGATTTGTTTCCATCATCCTCCAGGACAAATCTATGTACATAAGGCCACGTGCACTCATCTGATCATGGCGTCTCTGGAATCTTTTGCATGAAAATTGTTTGATAAAGTCTATTTATATAAGTTCTATTATATTAAGATAAATGTACGGTTACATAAAGAAAAACAGTGATTATTAAGTGAATGTTGTAATGTTACAAATTTAATGATTTTCATGGACGTTTTAGTAATCTTATAGCTTTAAGACTTAAGACTTACTTATAGCTTAATTAATTTAATAATTTACTCATAACTGCAATAAATCTTAAATGTCTGACACTGCTTTGTTGAAGTGAATGAGAAAGATTTGTTTCCATCATCCTCCAAGAAAAAAAAAAATCTATGTATACAAGGCAAAACTGGCCATTTATTTTATATTATATAAGATAAAGATAATATTAAGATTATATTAAGATAAACGTATGATTACATAAAGAAAAATTTAATTGTAATGTTACAAAACTACAGCTTTTTCAAGGATGTTGCCATTAGTACAAAAAAATAGACCAACAGTCTTATTAGCTACTTTTTTCTTTTAGAATAATTGACTTATAATTGCAAAAAAATCTAAATGGTTTGATAAAGTAAATGAGAATGATTTGTTTCCATCCTCCTCCTGTATATAAGGCCACTTACACTGATCTAAATGTGGCATCTCAAAACAATTAAATAATAATTCACATGTCACGTGCACATTGCTTAAACCCGCATCCATCCCTTGGGTCAAAATGACCCAAAGCTCATTGTTTAAAGTTTTTTTTTTTTTTTTAATCGAGTGTTCATCGGAATGGCATGAGACTTTGTGACTTTTGTCACACTTGAACCTGGAATACACACACACACACACACAAAATTGAGTGGCATCGAGGAGTTTATGTGGGTGTAATTAAAAAAGAAATAAAAGTGTCCCTTGCGGGTCATTTTGTGGGTCATGTTCTTATGACAGTTTAGTCAATGGCGATGCTTGGCTTACATGCCATCAATGCATATTTAATCTTTACTTACCTTAAAAAAAAAAGAAAAAAAAAGATAAATTAGGTGTCTTGAGTTAATTTCTATTTATTCTTGTTTTTTTTTAATGACACAATAAATAGATATTTGGTAGCCTGCAGAAACAGTGGATTAAACGTGCAGTTCTATATCAGCATGAAATCTAAATCTGAAGGTCTGAAAAGTATTTAAATTCATATAAGCAGATTTCTGATGCATGTTTAATGTGGAAGTTTCCATCTCTGCTGGGGTATCATTAGCAAATAACGTTTAGGATGATCAGACATCAAATAGTTTACCCCTAATTACATAACATCTAAATGATTTGACACTAGAAAAAAAAAAAACACATTTTGTTAAAAAAGAGAAAAGCTGGGAGGTTGTATCAAAGCATAGCTCAGTAGCTTAGTACATATAAGATTCATAAATGTAGTTTCATTTGTCTCAGTACAAGGTTTTATTTTTTCAATTTTGCACCCTGTTTTGTCCCACTTCTCAAGAATGACTGTAATATCATCATTAAACACTAACTTAGAGAAGCATGAATGTCCATGCTGGTCTAAGCTGGTTTGATACTAGTGTAGTTGTTGGCCAGCGAAGTGTGAAAATAATATACGTATGAAACAACAACAACAAACAATTCTTGCATTTCAAAAGCATAACACAAAACAGATCTTCGTAGAACAAAACCGCCACCTAGTGGCTGAGCTCATATTACACCAACTGTTGACGCAGTGTAGCAGCATGAATATTAATAACGTTACGCTGCTAGAACGTACAGACGTAGCGTACTTAATATTCATGAGCAAATCCTTCACCGTAGTAGGATCGCTGAACACTCTTTCGGTGCGGTAGAAAAAGATGTCGGCGCCCTTGCGAATGTCATGTTGTTGACTGTTTGTAGATAATTGTCTGTGTTTGAGCGCGATTACAAGCACGTTAAGCTTATATTAAACAATATTACAGCCGTTTCTACATGAAGTTACCGGATTTATTAAGGTTTGTGGTGTTTTTTTTTTTTTTTTACGCGAAATGTGTTTAATATAGCCTAACGCAACTCCATGCCTGACTTATTTTAATGTAAGATTTGGTCAAATATAGCTTTTTAGGTCATATATGGCGTTTTATTAATAGTTTCTACTTAATATCTTTTGTCGTCAACAGACAATCTTTAAATCATGGTCCATTTATGTAAGTACTCTTAATGCACTTATTTATTACTTTTACTCTTATTAGCCTAAGTATTGGTCATTTTTGGTGTCTTCCTAATTTAACATACAAGATTCAACTCAGCATCTCAAGTTTAATTGTTTCAAATAAGGAAGACACAAGATATGGCCTCCAGGACCAGTAGTCTTACTGTTTCTGAATTAAAGCCACATGTTTGACATATAAAACATTGCCAGTGTGAAACTTACATTATGTTTATGCAATATAGCTTTTTAGGTCATATATGGCGTTTTATTAATAGTTTCTACTTAATATCTTTTGTCGTCAACAGACAATCTTTAAATCATGGTCCATTTATGTAAGTACTCTTAATGCACTTATTTATTACTTTTACTCTTATTAGCCTAAGTATTGGTCATTTTTGGTGTCTTCCTAATTTAACATACAAGATTCAACTCAGCATCTCAAGTTTAATTGTTTCAAATAAGGAAGACACAAGATATGGCCTCCAGGACCAGTAGTCTTACTGTTTCTGAATTAAAGCCACATGTTTGACATATAAAACATTGCCAGTGTGAAACTTACATTGTGTTTATGCATTATGTCTTGTCTCAGCATCTTTCCTGCTCAAAAAATATCATGGTGGGCATGTGGCCATCAGGCTGGCACTAGGAGGTGCCACTAATAGACCCTTCTACCGCATTGTGGCTGCTTATAATAAACGGGCGAGAGACAGTAAATATATTGAGCAGCTGGGCTCATATGACCCTCTCCCCAACATACACAATGAAAAACTTGTCGCCTTCAATTATGAAAGAATCAAGTACTGGATTGCATGTGGGGCCCATACGACAAAACCAGTGGCCAAACTTCTAGGTGAGCATCAATCTAAAGATTTCTTACTCATTATTTCCTTTAATAAAATGTTTAGTGATGATTACAGCAAGAGGCAAGTCACCTGTTCACAACATACCTCACACTTTGATCCATGTTTTCTCCGAGTAGGATTGGCTGGATTTTTCCCACTGCATCCAATGACAATAACAGAAGCGGAGCGGAGACAGAAAGCAGCTTCGATAGAAGAAGTTAAAACAGACAGTCAAGAACAAGTGGAGGAGGCACTGTAAATGCAAAATAAAGTGTTCATGATTTCTTTGCATCTCAGTAGTGATAATGTGGCTTGGTACTTCTCTATTACACTGAGATGTTTTTTTTTTTTTTTTTTTATTATAAAAGTGTTTTGGCAATACGCTTCAGCACAGGTTGAAACTCCAGACATTCAGACACTGCTTGATTAAAATGTCCATATTACCCAATACAATAGAGCACAGTTTGAAAGATGAATAAGGGTATGTAGACACTGAAAGTGAATTCTTTAATCATTAAATCTGATGTAAACACACTTTATCTCGATCTATTTGTCACTGAGAACTAATGATCAGCTAACAAAAGAAATTAATAAATGATCTGGCCTGAGGAACCTACACTGAGAGTTTAAATGAACAGTCTTCCTTGTTTCATTTCAGGTCAATGGATCAGAACCTATAAAAGTTTACACACAATTGTGTAACTCCTTTACTTTTTTTTTTTTATTATAAAAGTGTTTTGGCAATACGCTTCAGCACAGGTTGAAACTCCAGACATTCAGACACTGCTTGATTAAAATGTCCTTATTACCCAATACAATAGAGCACAGTTTGAAAGATGAATAAGGGTATGTAGACACTGAAAGTGAATTCTTTAATCATTAAATCTGATGTAAACACACTTTATCTCGATCTATTTGTCACTGAGAACTAATGATCAGCTAACAAAAGAAATTAATAAATGATCTGGCCTGAGGAACCTATACTGAGAGTTTAAATGAACAGTCTTCCTTGTTTCATTTCAGGTCAATGGATCAGAACCTATAAAAGTCTACACACAATTGTGTAACTCCTTTACAGCAAGCAATGTACTGATGTATCTAACTGTATACAGCCATGTACTGGTATTACATAATATTTGTCAGAGGGCTCAAATTCTTTCTGTGGTCACCTTATGAAATACGCAGGTAATAAATATGAGCTATATGAGCCATGCAAATGAAATAAATTATCTGAAGTAGTCACTCATTCTTTTGATTTATGATTTTTGCTATATATTTTTAAACAACTTTATATATGTGAATGGCTTAGAACACGCTGTTCAGACTATGAAGTTTCGATATAAATGTAGTGAGTCTGATACACAAGCATTTTAAAATCTTTTATGAGGGTTGTAAAAGTTATGTATAGCTTAATTAAATTTATCAATGGTGTGTCTGAAGGTTTTATGGATGGGCTGTGTTATACAGTGTCCGATTACACAAATTAATGTTCTTTTTAGCAATTCTCAACAAACTTTTATTTGAATTTAGTGATGTGGCCGTTAAGACTGGAGGTTCATATATTAAATATTTCAAGAAAAAGATTTGGGGTAGGATTTACTTTAAACGGATTAACAATTTGCAGTTTTCATTAAAAAACTGCTAGTACATTTCACAAATAATTACAAAGAAACGGTAAGTAACACATTGAATTAAACACAAAATTTTGAAGTAGAAACATTAAAATAGTATTTTCTTGTAAAACACTCCAATAATGTTTTATTTACAATTTTGAAAAATAATATTAGTGTTGACAATTTTACAGTGTTCAACTAAAAGCACTATTAAAAATGGCTTGCTTTATTAAAATAAAGCACATAGTAACATGTCCACATGGAATGAGGAAACATGAATCAGATTTACCTACGTCAACCCACCCTATTTTTTTCTTCTTCATTGATGTCAGTTTGGCTTACTCAATGTTTATACGTAATTTTGTTACTAATTGCTGCAATATCAAATATAAATACATTTGAAAATCATAACATTTCTCAATTTATCAGAAACAAAGATGCAAGCTACAAATGAATTAAATCACACTGCATCAAAATAGGATCAAAATAAAGTTTTGCCCTAGAATTATTGGAAGATAGATATGCAAAGCTTGACTTCACATGTAAAATCAGCTTAAAAGTAATAAATACTAGTGTATCAAACCCTTTGTATATATAATGATAAACTGGAGGTATAATGTCTGAACTCTGTTTTTAAATGCATCACTCATGTGACCAAGTAGGACGATCAAAGCCACTAGAAGGCAAGCCTGCAACATTTAGCCAAAAAAGCGTAATGGCTAATGTTAACGCTTCCGCTTTGTCAGTACATGCGAAAGGAGACCAGAGGCCGTTTTTTTTTAATGGATATCAAAGGAGGAGAGGCTTCACTACGCTGAAAAAACTGCTTTTTAGAGGAAACAGCTTATCATTTAATGAATCGACAGCCTATCAGCTAATCTTCAATATGTTTTACACCAAGTTGATCCAAGTTGACCGTTACACTTTCTCCAATAGTAAGTAATACAGACCCTCTCATCTCCCTATAGGCCTAGTAAGACAATCTCTGGAAACAATAACAGCCACATAATGTAGAAATGTATTTACATATTAAAGGGCTAGTTCACACAAAAATAAAAATTCTGCCATCATTTACTCATACTCAAGTTGTTCCAAACCTATATGATTTTTTCTTCCATGGAAAAATAAAGAAGATATTTTGAAGAATGTTTGTAACCAAACAGTTCCCGTTGACTTCCATAGTTTGAAATAAATAAATAATAATACTACGGAAGTCAATGGGGACCATCAACAGTTTCATTCTTCAAAATATCTTGTTCAGCAGAATAATTAAAATTCATACAGGTCTGGAACAACTTGACGGCGAGTAAATGACGACAGAATTGTAATTTTTGGGTGAACTAGCCCTTTAATAAGGAAAAAAGGACAAGATGATGATTATTGAAAACATCCTACATATACAATGGTTTAAAACCTGCAGGCTTTGACCACTAAAACATAAAATCCATTGAAGCCTCACAACTAATCAAACTAAACCTGAAATTGTGGAAAGACCTGGTACATGACTACAAAACCACCTAAGATAAGTGTAGTGTGTTTAGTGGATGTGTCAAAAACGAGCTGCTACAGACTTTCAGGATTGTGTTGTGCATTCACACAACATGATGTGTAACAGACCTGTACAGAACATTTTTAAAAACAGGTTTATAGTGCATTTTTAACGTTTTATTTGTTTTGGTTTTTTTGAGTTTGAGTTTTCCATGCAACAAAAATTAGCTTAATGCCAAAATCTACACAAAAGCATCAGCCAGTCACGCTGTTTCAATCCATCCCAAAGCTGTTCAGGTCTGGGTTTTGCTCTGGCCAGTTTAGTTTTTCAAAGCAATTACTGGAATAATGAAAAGGGAAGTGTATACCATGCTGGAAAGAAAGAAAGAAAGAAAGAAAGAAAGAAAAACTCTCAAACCCCAAGATAGTCTCAGACTGGTCTGCTGCTCAGCTAAACCAGCTAAACACTAGTTTGGCTCCAGTTAAAACCAGCAAACCAGATCAGGCATCATGTCTTTCTATGATAAAATTGACTGAAATAAAAATTAAACCCTTTACTGCTTTTTGAGCACACCTTGTGTGTGGTGGATGAAAAATCTATTATATCACTCTAATGCAGTGCAGCTCGAAAGTTTTTTTTCTTTTCTCCATGGTATGCTTGACATTTTCATGGAAGTGCCCTTTGGTTTTATGTAATACATATGACTAAAGATATTCTCTATGACTCAAAAATGTTTCTGAGATAGCAAACAGGTGTGGAAGACATGACCTAAGGTCAAGAACATATTCTACACCTACTATGGAGTCATTGTTTTCGTGTGGTTGCCATATAATATTGATTAACACAAAGTCACTATTTATAGAATGTCACATGAACAAAAGAAACCAACGTTGCTAACCTTAAGTATTAAATTTCAGCACATAACTTGTCCTGTATTGTTTGTGTGATGGGCATGATTGATCTCTCAAAGCACGCGGCTTGTTGACAAAAGGTGTGCCATTAATTTACAAAGCAAATTGATTTATGACTTTTTTTTTGGCAGACGATAAAACAGGTGGAAAAATCTCATAGACCTAAGTGACCCAAGCCATATTTACGCACAGCCTAGCAACCTCAAAGCAACGTATTCGTTTATTTCTTGTATTAAGACTGGTGCCAACTAGCTTCTGTTTCCCAAGCAGGACCTAGTTTAACTTTTAAACTGATGAGTTTGTGAAGAATGTAACATGATAATGTGAAACCGTTGTAAAACCACTCCATCACTTATTAGGCTATAACAAAACTTGATGAATATAAGAAAGGCATCAACTCAAAACACAGCTTCCAATCCACGTCATCTCCTGCCGGTTTAGTTTTGGTAAACAATTATGTTGGATCTGAGAACTTTCAGGTAATCTTTGGCTTTGTCTGGAGTAATAAACTAGGTATTATTAGGTATTATTCGCTTTCTTAAAGGATTTATCATGATCGACAAAATGTTAGATAACAGTACAAGCACAAAGAGTGTTTTAAATCAAATTGCAATGCATGACCTTGAATAGCCACTAAACTTGAAACTGATGTTTTATTGTATCTACGCATAATTTTATCTGATATCTGTTTTACACAAATGAAAGAGAAAGTTTCTTTTCTTCTCTTGGATTTATTGCATTGTTGTACTGAGAATTCCTTGGAAAGGGTGTAACAGGTGAAGGTCATATAACTGTTCAGGCATTTCAAAACCACATACACTCCCAATCAGTGTGGTTTACTCAAGGCGTGAACTTACTTTTTTTTTTACGCAAAAGTGCCCATACCTGATGACATTTATTGTTTGCAGAGAACACACACGCATTGTCTTCATCAGGTTGATGTTGAAATTTAACAGAGGAGAAACACTGATGGCAGGTGCATTTGGCTGACTATTTTCATACAAATTGTGCTGGAGAGAGAAAATTTCAAAAGATAAATTGTAATCATTTTAAACAAACAACCATCTCACGCGAACAATCTCAACATGTATTTCTGGAAAAAAACTTCAATCCTGCTGGTATTTTTCATAGTCATGGGACTTGGTGCAAATTCAGGTAAGATTCAAAAGCCTTTTATTATTTAGTTTTAAACTAAATTGATTATTTAAAACAAAAATATGTTGGCATTTTGTTAAAGAATGTGAATAGCTAGTAAAAAAAAAAGATAGAAAGACACTGTTAAATAAATGCAGTAAAGAAATGTGATTGCATCTTCACATTCTGTAGTGAACTGATATATAAAAGAACATAATTAATTACCTTGTGAATTTGTATTAAATATCATGTATATAGTATATGTGTAAAAAAAATAATTCACATATTCCTACACTTCACAATTTTAATCAATTCTCCCATGCCTCTGACTTACAAATTGCCTAAAAAAATATTTGACATATCAGCAATCAATTTGTAATTTAATCAAGTTGGATGCTGTTAAACTAGTACACAAAGACTGATGATTTATTCATGCTATAAAGATTATCCCATGCTCTAAATACTCTCAGAGTGGTATGTGACAAATATACATACTGACAAAGCTCTATAATGTAAATTTTTATATTTGGACAAATATTAATGTTAATACAAAAATAAAAATAATATCTTAGGATTATGAAAGACATGTAAAAACTCCATGCAAGACAAAAAAGTCAATAAGGAAAATAAATATTAAAGTCAAATTTAAACAAAAAAGATACTTTTAAAATAATGCAGTTACAACAACTTCCAAAACTGATTCCCACTTTAACAATAATAATTAAGACAAACAACTATTTTAACTTTTCTCATAAGCACATCCTTCAAACAACTACACAGCGGATCAAAGTCTAAAAATCCAATATCAAGAAGAACCCCCCAAAATTAAAACATATTCAGTGAAAGAAGTAAAAAGCATGCAAGATTTTATTTCACACACTAACAAAATACCTTAAAATAATGTAGAAAAACATGTCCAAAAAACTTAAACTACTCTTTTCACTTTAGCCACCTATTTATCTTCACCATCCTCTACAACAGAAGAACAGAGGATGTCAAAACTGAATTTATCTACAACAAAAATATCTTTATCTAGTGTAGAACAAACAACAAGCCAGGAGACACAAACCACTCAGTTTAGTTCTACCACACAAACAGACTCTAAATATTGTAAATATTTTGTAAATATCTTTACATATTTATTTATCTGCAGCAGGTACGTCTCCATCTTCACCATCTACTACAACAGAAGGACAAAGTACATCACAATTCACTTCATCAATAACAGAAATAACTACAACCAGTGCAGAGCAAATAACAAGCCAGCAGACACAAACTCAGTTTATTTCCACAAAAGAAATAGAACCTACAACAGCTAAATCAACATTTACAACAACTATGTCCCCTATAAGCACAACCATATTAGAATCATCTACAAGTGAAAGTAGTACAACAGCGGAAACTACATTATCCACAACAGGTACCTCTCCATTTTCACCATCCACTATGATAGAAGGTCAAAGTACTAAAGAATTCACTTCACCTAGAACAGACATATCTCCATCCACTGCAGAGCAAACAACAAGCCAGCAGACACAAACCACTCAGTCTGCCATCACAGAAACAGAACCTGCAACAACAGCTCAATCAACATTTACAACAGCTGTGTCCCCTATGAGCAAGACCACATCAGAATCATCAAAAACTGAAAGTGGTTCAACGCTGGAAACAATATCATTCCCAACAGATACTATTCCAACTTCAGCAATGTCTACAACAGAAGGACAGGCAACGTCAGAATTCACTTCATCTACAGAGATATTTTCATCTGGTGTAGAACAAACAACAAGCCACAACAGCAGAATTCACTTCATCTACAACCGAAACATCTCCATCCAGTGCAGAGCAAGCAACAAGCCAGCAGACACAAACCACTCAATATACTTCCACCACTGAAACAGAATCTACAACATTAGCTCCATCAACATTTACGACAGCAGTATCTCCTGTGAGCACAATCACAATAGAATCATCTACAAGTGAAAGTGGTTCACCACAGGAAACAACATCATCCATAAAAGATAATACTCCATCTTTATCATCGTCAACAACAGAAGGACAGACAATGTCAGAATTCACTTCATCAACAGAGATATCCTCATCTAGTGTAGAACAAACAACAAGCCAGGACATACAAACTAGTCAGTTTAGTTCTACCAAAGAAACACAATCTACAACAACACCTCAATTAACATTTACAACAGCTGTGTCCACTATGAACACAACCACAATAGAATCTTCTACAAGTGAAAGTGGATCAACGGCAGAATTTACATTTTCCACAACAGGCACCTCTCCAATTTCACCGTCTACAACGACAAATGGACAAACTCCATCAAAATCAATATACTTCTACCACTGAAACAGAATCTACAACATTAGCTCCATCAACATTTACAACAACTGTGTCCCCTCTGAGCTCAACTACAATAAAGTCATCTACAGTTGAAAGTGGAGCAACGGTGGAATCTAAATTATCCACAACAGATTCTACTCCATCTTCAGCATCGTCTACAACAGAAGGACAGACGTCAGAATTCACTTTATCTACAACAGAGATATCCTCATCTAATGTAGAACAAACAACAAGCCAGCAGACACCAACCACTCAATATACTTCTACCACTGAAACCGAATCTACAACATTAGCTCCATCAACATTTACAACAGCTGTGTCCGCTATGAGCACAACCACAATAGAATCATCTACAAGTGAAAGTGGTTCAACACAGGAAACAACATCATCCACAAAAGATACTCCATCTTTACCATTGTCTACAACAGAAGAAAAGACAATATCAGAATTCACTTCATCAACAGAGATATCTTCATCTAGTGTAGAACAAACAACAAGCCAGGACATACAAACAACTCAGTTTAGTTCTACCACAGAAACACAATCTACAACAACACCTCAATTAGCATTTACAACAGCTGTGTTCCCTATGAGCACAACCACAATAGAATCATCAACAAGTGAAAGTGGATCAACGGCAGAATTTACATTATCCACAACAGGCACCTCTCCAATTTCACCATTTAAGACGACAGATGGACAAACTCCATCAAAACTCACTTCATCAACAACAGAGATATCTTCATATAGTGTAGAACAAACAACAAGCCAGCAAACACAAACCATTCAGTTAAGTACTACCACAGAAAAAGAATCTGTTGCGACAAGTCAATCAACATTTACAACCGCTTTGTCCCCTATAAGCACAACCACATTAGAATCGTCAAAAACTGAAAGTGGTACAACTCTGGAAACAACATCATCCACATTAGATACTTCTCCCTTTTCACCACTGTCTACAACAGAAGTACAGACAATGTCAGAATTCACTTCATCTAAAGAGATATCTTCATCAAGTGTGGAAAAAACAACAAGCCAGCAGGCACAAACCATTCAGTTAAGTACCACCACAGAAATAGAATCTACAGAGACTAGTCAATCAACATTTACAACCACTGTGTCCCCTATGAGCACAACCACAACAGAATCATCTACAAATGAAAGTGGATCAACAGCGACAACTAAATTATCCACTACAGATTCTACTCCATCTTTGCCATCTTCTACAACAATCGGAGAAACAACAGTAGAATTCACGTCATCTACAACAGTAATATCTCCATCCACTGCAGAGAAAACAACAAGCCAGCAGACACAAACCACTCAGTCTGCCTCCATCTTCACCACTGTCTACAACAGAAGGACAGACAACATCAGAATTCACTTCATCTACAACAGAGATATCCTCATCTAATGTAGAACAAACAACAAGCCAGCAGACACCAACCACTCAATATACTTCTACCACTGAAACCGAATCTACAACATTAGCTCCATCAACATTTACAACAGCGGTGTCCGCTATGAGCACAACCACAATAGAGTCATTTGCAAGTGAAAGTGGATCAACAGTGGAATCAACATTAACCACAACAGGTACGTCTCTGTCTAGTGTAGAACAAACAAGACAGAAGACACAAACCACTCAATATACTTCTACCACTGAAACAGAATCTACAACAACAGCTCCATCAACATTTACAACAGCTGTATCTCCTATGAGAACAACCACAATAGAATCATCTACAAGTGAAAGTGGTTCAACACTGGAAACAACATCATCCACAACAGATTCTACTCCATCTTCACCATCGTCTACAACAATAGGACAAACAACAGCAGAATTCACTTCATCTATAACAGTAATATCTCTATCCACTGCAGAGCAAACAACAAGCCAGCAGACACAAACCACTCAATATACTTCTACCACTGAAAGAGAATCTACACCATTAGCTCCATCAACATTTACAACAGCTGTGTCCGCTATGAGCACAACCACAACAGAATCATCTGCGAAAGAAAGTGGCTCAACACTGGGAACAACATCATTCCCAACAGATTCTACTCCATCTTCACCATCGTCTACAACAGAAGGACAGACAACATCAGAATTCACTTCATCTACAGCAATATCTTCATCTAGTGTAGAACAAACAACAAGCAAGGACATACAAACTACTCCGCTTAGTTCTACCACAGAAACACAATCTACAACAACACCTCAATTAACATTTACAACAGCTGTGTTCCCTATGAGCACAACCACAATAGAATCATCAACAAGTGAAAGTGGATCAACGGCAGAATTTACGTTATCCACAACAGACACCTCTCCAATTTCACCATCTACAACGACGGATGGACAAACTCCATCAAAACTCACTTCATCATCAACAGAGATATCTTCATCTAGTGTAGAAGAAACAACAAGCCAGCAGACACAAACCATTCAGTTAAGTACCACCACAGAAAAAGAATCTACAGAAACAAGTCAATCAACATTTACAACCACTGTATCCCCTATAAGCACGAACACATTAGAATCGTCAAAAACTGAAAGTAGTTCAACTGTGGAAACAACATCATCCACATCAGATACTTCTCCATCTTCACCACTGTCTACAACAGAAGGACAGACAACATCAGAATTCACTTCATCTACAGAGATATCTTCATCAAGTGTTGAAAAAACAACAAGCCTGCTGACACACTCCACTCAATATACCTCTACCACTGAAACTGAATCTACAACATTAGAAGTATCTACAACACTTACAACAGCTGTGTCCCCTCTGAGTACAACCACAACAGAATCATCTACAAGTGAAAGTGGCTCAACACTGGGAACAACATCATTTCCAACAGATTCTAATCCATCTTCACCATCGTCTACAACAGAAGGACAGACAACATCAGAATTCACTTCATCTACAGCAATACTTTCATCTAGTGTAGAACAAACAACAAGCCCGCTGACACAAACCACTCAATATACTTCTACCACTGAAACAGAATCTACAACAACAGCTCCATCAACATTTACAACAGCTGTATCTCCTATGAGAACAACCACAATAGAATCATCTACAAGTGAAAGTGGTTCAACACTGGAAACAACATCATCCACAACAGATTCTACTCCATCTTCACCATCGTCTACAACAATCGGACAAACAACAGCAGAATTCACTTCATCTACAACAGTAATATCTCTATCCACTGCAGAGCAAACAACAAGCCAGCAGACACAAACCACTCAATATACTTCTACCACTGAAACAGAATCTACAACATTAGCTCCATCAACATTTACAACAGCTGTGTCCCCTCTGAGCACAACCACAATAGAGTCATCTACAATTGAAAGTGGAGCAACGGTGGAATCTACATTATCCACAACAGGTACGTCTCCATCTTCACCATCTACTACGACAGAAGGAGAAAGTACATCAGAATTCACTTCATCTACAACAGAAACATCTCCATCCAGTGCAGAGCAAACAACAAGCCTGGACATACAAACCTCTCAGTTTAGTTCTACCACAGAAACAGAATCTACAACAAAACCTCAATTAACATTTACAACAGCTGTGTTCCCTATGAGCACAACCACAATAGAATCATCCACAAGTGAAAGTGGATCAACGGCAGAATTTACATTATACACAACAGTCACCTCTCCAATATCATCATCTACAGAGATAACTTCATCTAGTGTAGAACAAGCAACAAGCCAGCAGACACAAACCATTCAGTTAAGTACTACCACAGAAAAAGAATCTGCAGCGACAAGTCAATCAACATTTACACCCGCTGTGTCTCCTATAAGCATGACCACATTAGAATCATCAAAACCTGAAAGTGGTTCAACACTGGAAACAACATCATCCACATTAGATACTTCTCCATCTTCACCATTGTCTACAACAGAAGGTCAGACAACGTCAGAATTTACTTCATCTACAGCAATATCTTCATCTAGTGTAGAACAAACAACAAGCCCGCTGACACAAACCACTCAATATACTTCTACCACTAGAACTGAATCTACAACATTAGCTCCAACAACATTTACAACAGTTGTGTCCCCTCTGAGCACAACCACAGCAGAATCATCTACAAGTGAAAGTGGATCAACAGCGGCAACTAAATTATCCACAACAGATTCTACTCCATCTTCTCCATCGTCTACAACAATCGGACAAACAACAGCAGAATTCACTTCATCTACAACAGTAATATCTGCATTCACTGCAGAGCAAACAACAAGTCAGCAGACACAAACCACTCAATATACTTCTACCACTGAAACTGAATCTACAACATTAGCTCCATCAACATTTTCAACAACTTTGTCCCCTCTGAGCACAACCACTGCTGAACAAACAAGTCAGCAGACACAAACCACTATTTCAATTTCAAGCACAGAAATACATTCAACACAGTCAATTCATTCGACATTTCCACCACTGGAAACCATTGGATCAATTTCTCCAGACTCACCTGCCTCACTCACTACAACTTCCCCCATTTTTGTAAATGACTCATCAACAGTTACTTGGTGTGAGTATTTAATCATACTATTCCTAAATGATCATTATTACACTTTGTGTTCTCTACTTTGTTTCTTATTTTACATATTCATTGTAAATTATTTTTGTTCACTGTGCTGTGGGCATTGAATCAATATTAAATTAGCACCCAAGATACTTGTTGTTAACAAGTTGTGAAGTGTGACAATTTAAGTTACTTGTATTGTGGGTTGTGTCACATTTTAGCTAAAACATTTGTGCATATGCTTTAGAGCTAAAACATGATACAACCCACAGCCATCCGATTTTTAATTACAAAAATACTTAGCACAATAATTGTCACAATTTCCAGCACACTTATGTTGAAATCTTTCTAAATCTTCACCTTAATTGCAGCTGAAAGCATACCCACAAGGAATGCAAGTATCTCTCTCGAAATTATGATGGTCTATCTTACGAAGTATAACGATGTGAACTCTACAGAATCAAAAAAACTAATTTCCATCTTAAAACGTGAGGTAAAGTTTTCTAGTTCCTTTTCTTGAAGTACTTTAAAGATCACAAATTTGCTCACAATTATTTCACATTGTGTATTAATTCAGTGGCCTCGAAAGTAGTCAGACTCTTAAGCCACACTTTAAAATGTATCAATGTTATTTGCAGTAGACAACTTTAAAAGTCATTTAAAACTTAAGTGAAATAAAACAGAAGTGAAAAAGGTCTGAAGTCAAATTAGATGTAAAATGCATTTACTGCAATAATGCATTCGTTGACTTGGAAACCCTACTTAGTAATCTTATTCAGTAGACGATCACAAATTTGCTCACAATTATTTCACATTGTGTATTAATTCAGTGGCCTCGAAAGTAGTCAGACTCTTAAGCCACACTTTAAAATGTATCAATGTTATTTGCAGTAGACAACTTTAAAAGTCATTTAAAACTTAACAGAAGTGAAAAAGGTCTGAAGTCAAATTAGATGTAAAATGCATTTACTGCAATAATGCATACATTGACTTGGAAACCCTACTTAGTAATCTTATTCAGTAGACATAAATCAAAAAGTTTGATGGCATCATGAAGGTTATTTTGTAATCATTTATATTTATTATTTAAATTATAATTATTATATATATTTATTATATTTGCAAAATATATTATGGATCAGTATTTATATTCAGAAAATGTTTTTTATTTTTATTTTTTGACAGCTTTCAATCCTTTGTAAAAGAGCAGATGCACAAAATTTCAAGGATGTGCAAATACATAGGCTAAAGTAAGTTGATTTCTCTCGAATTTCATACATTTACAAATATTTGCTAAGCAAAAGACATATTAATATGTGGCATGTATTTTTCTCATCTAGGAACGGAAGTGTCATTGCTGAAAGTATTGCAGTGTATAACTATCCCAACAACAACTCACAAATAATGTTTCTAAATAACGATTTGGGACCCACCCTGGAAAAAATCTTTAATGACTCAGATTCATTTAAAAATCTCAGCATAGCTCTCGGTAATGCTTCCATCCAAAATGCCGAAATTACCATGGGGACAGTTGAAATATCAGGTAAGTTGGGGGGGGGGAGGGGTTTTGGACAGATAACCTTCATTTAATATATTTTTTTTTAAAAAGCTAGACTTAATTTAAGGGACACGTGGATTATTGTTCTACTGCTTGTAATATGGCTTCAGATGACTATTGTATTAATTTATAGAGATCTTTAATTTGAATACCAGATTTATTTTTTTTATCTTTGTTGCGTGTAGATATTTCAGATCTACATCCATTTGTGCAATGCACCGTGAATTTTGCAAACTTTACAGTAGAGATTGAAGATGGAGCATGGGTATGTGTGGGATCATGCAAAAAAGATCCCAACTTCTGCAATCAACAAGGTGAATGCCAAAATGAAATAAATGGACCACAGTGCAAGTAAGTCCTTAAAAGCAAATTCTAATAAAACTACATGCACAGTTTTCAGTTGATCAAAGGATATTTACCTACAAATGATTAAAGTGGCTGCCTTCAGACTAAAAAAAAAGGTTATATAAAAGCTTATTACTTTAAGAATTAACAGAATATTTTAAAAAAGCAATTCAAACTTAACAAATCAACTTTTGAATTTGATGGGCAAGAATGAAATATCGGCAAAAGTTAATGTCTTCAGAAGTTAAGAAATAATTTCTTATCAACTCATCCTCATTTTGCTAATTGTCTAGCTGTTACAGTTCTTACTTTGAGAAGTACTATGGAGCTCAGTGTGAGCTTTACAGCAGAGGAGCCGGTTTCTACGCTGTTCTCTTCGGCTGTTTAGTAGCTTTTGCTCTACTTATCATCGTTTCAGCTGTGATGCTTGTGGTGCTCTACAGAGCCAAGAGGTCTGTATAACGGTTTCTGTGACTTATTCAAAGACCAAAACAAGAAAACAAACAAATAACACTGTGTTCTCATTTTAGCAGAACATCAAGCAAAAAAAGGCTATCATTATTTGACGATGACTTCTTTGATTTTACATCAAGAGGTATGATATCTATCTGTTGCTTTGTGCATGCTTTAGTAAATAGCCTATACTTCAGCAGCTGTACAATATGAAACTCTCAAACATGGGGAAAGATGTAAGAACTACATGACTGAAAATAATAACTATATTATTTCAGGATCCATAGACAGAGGTTATGGGCATCAAAACTTTTCAGTCAGAGAAGATTCGGAATCTGGGTCTTTCAGGTCATTCCATGAAAATACACCTATACAGTAGGATGAGCAATTGTGCATTTCATTTAATAAATATATTGGAAAAAGATATAAGAAACATAAGATGTATTGGTAGTTGAAAGCTCGCTTCCTTTTTTAATCACAATTTTCTTCCTGTCTGCTACAGATAAAGACCACAGCAACTGAAGTGGTGGGTGACTGATGAACAGAGATGACAGATATTATTTTAAATATTTTTTAAAAGACGTCAAACACTATAATCTCAGGAAGCCAACATAATACTACATGCATTTACTGGGTTTGTTTTAGATTATTTAGAGTATTTCAAGTAAAATCTATTCTACTCTCTTTTCTATTTCTACTTTCTTTCTTTTTTTAAATAAAAAATACCCTCTAACACTAGCGTTTCCTATTCTTTTTCTATTCTATCTACCTGTTTTCTTTTTATTTAGCCTATTATTAAAAAAAAAAAAAACTTGCTACTTGTACTGCGTTAGGCTAACCAAGACTTGTAACTGCACTTACATATTATTGCCCTTTTGCTGCTTTTGATTGCTTTTATTGTCCTCATTTGTAAGTCGCTTTGGATAAAAGCATCTGCTAAATGACTAAATGTGGTAAATGTAAAATGATTGTCAAGTATCTGTTCATAATAATACATAACACAAGAACAATGTATAAAGCACCACTGTAAAACTCAGTCACTTAAAAGCACTCATCTATGATACCAAGCACTCCAGCATATGCATAAATCAATAGTAGGCTAAACAAATTAAATAGGTCGGGGCTGTTAATATATGGTCCACTACTTTACACAAGAGCCCACCCACAAATAATCACAAAACAGGCCAATCAGAACAATTCTGTCTGTTTGCGCACCCTGTTGCACACATACCTTGTATTTTTATGATTTCTGTGATGCTTCACTAGAGGGCATGCTTTCCGTGGGTTATGGTTAGTCATGTAAACTCCTCTTTTACACCGTCACTCTCTCTTCGTCCATGTTTGATAATTAATATACATTAGACGCTGTACTTCGGTCCAATGAGCTGACGGTGTGGGCGGGGCTTCCTGCTCAACGCCACATAAATACAAACCAAGCGCGATCCTCGCAGTTTGTTGATATTTACATTTAGACATTTAGTAGACGCTTTTATCCAAAGCGACTTACAATATAATAACATAAGCAATAATATTCGTAGTATACAATGCAAGGTTTATTAGAAAGCTATATATAAGTGAGCAATAAGAGAGAAAAGCAAAAAGATTTGTTTTCTTCTATGAGAGTTTGTTACTCTGGGGTTTAAAAAGTACATTTGTAATAATAATCATCTCCATAAATAATTACATATTTTATTCTAATTGCTAATCTATTTACAATGCTACCACATTAACCAGTTAGTACAGTCAGTTATGCTGTTTTTTAATATTTGTTTTTGTTGACACTGTAGGCTACTTTTACTCATATAGTATCAATGGTTTTTGTTATGATAGTATTGCTCGTGTTTACATTGGAAGCGCATTAATGTATTGTTAAATTAATATTTATAGGGAATATAACTGTGCCCAAATAAAATTCTTAAAATAAAGAATGTGCAACATTACTAATTGCTTGCTACATTGACCATCATGTGCATCAGGATTTTGTGAAGGAAAAAAACTGTTGCGATGTAGTTATAAGGTCACTAGGAGGCACTACAGACTTAATTATTCGCCACCTCATCCTCACCTGTTTGGCTGATGCTTCTCATCATCAAAGGCGTCTTTTACTTTTATATAGTAGTTTGGTCTATCTTGGTCCCATTCTGTAGTCTTAGTCGGATTTCAAAATAGGAAATATATAACGACAATATAGCCTACCACATTTATGCACATTGTGTAGGTACTTCATGACCACTTTCATAATGCACAAATATTTTCAGAGCTGATATACAGCATTGAACAGATTGATAATCTGTGTTCTCTTAAACCTCACTAAATATTTCTAAATAAACATAGTTTGCTATGCTAAACACTCCTTAATTTACTTGTCATTTAGCTGAGGCTGTATGCATATGCCACACCTGTATGATCGCAAAAGATGCTATCTGCTCTGGACGTTTATATATATTAGTTACACACACAAACACACTAAGAAGGAAAGTATATGAATGAAATAAATGATTTATTTTATTTATCTTATAATTTCTTTATTTCATTATTTAACAATTTAGGGAGGTTTATGCAAAAATGTACACAATATAAATAATAAATTATAAAAATTATATATATATATATATGTATGTATGTATGTATATCTATATATGTGTGTATATGTTTAAAAAAAATCTTTGAGATGCAGGTTAGGCTGTGGGTTTGGGTTAGACTGTAGTAATTACAACTAGCTTTATATAAAAACAATAGACACATCTCTAATTAGTGTCGACATCAGAAATGGATATTATATAATAGATGCTTTTTTGAACATTTTAGCAATTTAAAAATATTAAAAAATGATTTTTTTACACGGCACCCCGATTGGGAAACACTGATCTATGGTATGTCTTCATTTAGACAGCCGTGTATATTTGTGTGTGAGTAAGTGAATGTTTTTATAGGGTTGATAGATAATAGATCAGGGGCATCTAAACTAGCTGTTTGCATTTTTTGGACCTGTGGTTAAACCATCTCTAGTTCCTCCCTTTTGTCTGCTTTTGATGGTGCTGTGTGATTAATCAGGAAGTTTATCTTTCTTTAAGAGTTGAATTACTGGTTTGCAAAGAGTCATTTCCATTTCACATGTGAGGTGAATCAACCGAAAATATCTCTGAAATGACTGTTCTGTGTCATTACTATTATTTTTAGGACATTTTTAATAAATGCCACCAGATAAAGTTTGAGTTATAAAAAGAAATAATTAATGTTTTCAATTCAGTGTTAGTGTAATATATAATTTTCAAATGCTTAGACAGCATCTCCTGAGAGTATGTGCTGATAGATTGCTTAAAATAAATCTGAAATAAAATGTAAATATTAGATGAAAAACTTTAATAAAAATTAGGGATGTTTCTTTGGCAACTAACTGAAACAAAAAATTTATTAAAATGACTGAAGTACTAAAATTATTCAATTAATTAGAGCTATATTAATATTAAAAAATCTAATAAATATGACACGTACATAAAATTACTGAAACTAAAATGAAAACTGAAATATAAAAATAAAACAGAAACCGAGTAAAAGCAGCTGAAGATAAAGAGCATGACTTCATTTCATGTAATCTGAGACAAATTTGTCAAGAAAAAGTTTATCTGTTCATCACATTATCATGAAAAAGTACAATAAAGATGTAATTTCAATTTCAGTTTCAAGAAGCTACAGTGTTAGAAAGCAATGGCAGACCACATGACGTTCTAGGTGGTCATATTTATGATTAACAACACGGTTAATTTGAGCTTCTATATGTTATTTAGTATTCATTTGAAAGGTTTGGGACATGCAGGGAACTTACTGTTTGCTTATTTCATCCATCCAAGGCTTATGGGCAAAAAAAAAAAAAAGACCAGCTTGAGATTCATTGTAGTTTCTATATATCATTTTATCTTGAAAATGATCAGTTTTGGACATGTAGGGAACATATTGCTTGCTCATTTCAGCTGCTTATCATTTCATCCAAGGCTTTTACGCCTTGGAAAAAAAAAAAAAAAAAAGACCAGAGAAACAGCATTTTCCCCGATCAGCAAGGCAGAAAATACCGGTCTATGGGAGTAATTCTCAGGTTTGCTAGATGGTGCCCTGTAAAACCGCTCCGAGACACGCATCCCTTCAAACCAACCCATCATCTCCGTAAAACGCAACCACAGAACTGATCTAAGATCGGTTTTAAAGTGCAAAAGTACAGTTCACCTTCCTCCTGTCTGGAGCCAGGCCAATAGTAATGAGGCAGAGCACGGGGCGTGGATGTGATAAAACAGGCAAAACGGCTATATCTCTGCGTTTCACAGAGATACAACATACTTCAGAGAATGAAATACAACAATATCAGATAAAGACAAACTTGATTCATAAATAAGTTTATTTTTATGACTTTAAAAGGATACAATACACTAAAAACTATTCAGTTTGGGTAAGAGGACAATGTTAAATACTTTTACACATCACAACATACTGTTTTCTCAGTGCACTTTGCTTTATATATATACACACATACACACAACAAAGCAGAGATGTCTATTGCTTCTTGAACTTGCCTTCATTTTTTAGGTAAGACTGCTAAAGGAAAATAACAACGTATAATGTAAACATTTCCTGATACACAAACTGGTAAAATAAAGGGTAAAAAAAAAAAAAAAGCATGGCATCAAATGAGTTCAAATCCCTACGCGAGGTGGAAAGTTGTACTTTATCTCAGAGCTTCCAAACAGCATGTTTTTATAGTCTTACTATCCTCTTTTTAAATTGCATGGCACTTGCTACATTTACTGAGTTATCATGATGGTTCTGGAAACAATATAGAATAATAAACCATCTCATTCACCAGCTGCCAGCAGCCAAAGTCTCTGGTGCCCACACCCACTGCAATCACGTCTAACAGGAAGATCAGTATGTGTGAGCTCAGCCAAATGCACCACACATGGACTTTGACTCCACGTAGCTCTTAAAAATCGGTCGAAGATGCGTTTTCTTTGAGGAAGTGTTAATGACTGACTGTTTTGAAAGGGGCAAAACATAAAAAAAAATACAGATCAGGAGCAAATGTTTCCTTGTACGGACCTGTGTGCATCAAAGTAGGTTGTATTTGTTGAGCCTTTGTAATCCGTAGTTGGGTATTTAAGAAGTAGAATTATAATGGGAGGTAGTACTCGAGAAATCCTATTGCAGACAATAGCTCACAGCTTCACGTGGAGACAGCACTTTAAAGAGGAGAGAAACTCATTCACAGGTTTTACAAGTATTGCTTTTTGTGCAACAAAAGAACACACTACACCTCAGTGAGAAGCCAGGGATCGGAAATACTCTGTTCATTCAGAGGGCAACATTTCAGATGCCGATTTAAGCAGCTTATAAAAGCTTCAAAGTAGTGCCAAAAGTGGGCAAATGTAACACATTCAGCTCTCGTATCACTCACACACACAGAAAAGCAATAATTAGCCTGTTCCTATGTAACACACAATCAAGACTACAGACTGTACTGACAAAAAGGTGAGATCATTAGTCTAACAGAAGAACTGCAAAATAGTGTGCATGTGTCAGATTTCGTGCTTGCATGCATTATGCAATGCAATAAAATGGAATACCCTTCACTTAAAATGCCGGCCATGAAAAAGTCAGGCCGTTTTTATACTTCATATATGGTAGACGTTACAAACAAAGAAGCATTTACTGACCCTATGTCCCTATGATCAGATGAACGTGTTCAACTACATGTTCCGAGACATAAAAATAATCTTCAATGCAATATAAAACGACTACAAAAATTTACAACACTGAAGTATGGAGGTACCAGACCAGCTAATACCAAACAACTGCACCATGTTATCATTTCAACACTTACATTTCACATAACAATGAATTTAAAAAAACAAAAAAACAACAACATCGAAATAGTTTCCGAGCTCGCTCTATGAGAACTGTTAGAATCGTTTCCAGGCTGAGAGCAAAACAAGAGAAATCCCAGTAACTGCAATTCATACGTAACTCGCTCGGAGCGCTAGAGCAAAGCTGCAACAAAGCAGCGGAAAAAGTCTCAGGGGTTATCAGACAAGCGTGCCCCGGTTATTTCATACCAGGTCTATTTGGTGTGTCGTTTTCCTTTTGCTTTGACAGTCCCAGTCTGAACTCGAATCGGAGGCGTCCGTGCCCCGACTCGCTGTGCTGTCCGTAAAATACTTCTCATGTTTGTCCAGGTATGACGGACGTTGTGGCATAAGAAAAAAGTTATTAAACCTGTTATACTGTATTATGACAGCACTTTTTTTTAAACTTAATTTCAATATCGTGATAATACCGTATACCGTAATAAAAGCATTAGCAATTAATCGCAACATGAAAATTTGATACCGGCATATCCCTACTTGGCCACATGTCACATCACTTTTTTTTTTTTTTTTACATACACTTTGATGCACTTTTGATTCATCTAATGACAACATGTTTTCTTATCCCTCTCTCTAGTATATAGTATATGTTTAAGGAATTGTTAAATGCCATTATTTACTCCCTCAAGTCACTGCAAACCCATATGCATTTTTTTCTGTGGAATGCAAAGGGATCATTTTGCAGTTCTTTCCATACACAGACTGTTCATAATGACCACTTCTGTCAATCTCCAAAAAGGAGGGGGGAAAATGCAACAAACACACCATAAAAGTATCACATACACTATATTTCACTAAAGTAGCCTTCTGAAGACATACAACAGTTTTATGTGAGCAACAGACTGAAATTTAATGTGTAGTTAAAAACTTTTTCCATCTGCTGCTCTTAAATCAAAAATGGCTCCTCAATATATAGTGCAAATCTATTTTTAAGGTGTTTTTTAGTGCTGTTTGGTGCTTTTGTCCATGGTCACTCTGAATTGTCACCAAATGTAAAGAAAGATGCTTTAAAATCCTCCCGTTGAAAAAAAAAAAAATTACACCAGGTTTGGAATGAAATGAGGGTGAGTAAATTGGAGTGAACGTTTCATAATGAGGAGATTTATGTTGCTATGTTACTTACTGTCCGCTCTTGAGAATGATGGCAGCACCTGTTGCCGGGACTGAAGGTTATAATCCATAGAAGAATCAATGGTGAAGTATAAGCTGTAGATTAAGAATAGGAAAGCCAATCAGATTGATACACAAATCCAAGGTTCATTAACATCATATGAACCATGTTGCACACAGGCCATTTCCTGCTTTTCTGCTCAGTCATGCAGTGAATGTCCAGGGTCTTGTAAAAATCATCCATGTTCAACACGTGAAAAATGCATTTGTGCTTTTGGTGTTGCACTCACTTGTGTAGATCATGGTATTTCCAAGAGGGCTTAGCTCCGGCCATGCTATGCCAATGGCTGCCCCGCAGGAATAGGCTTTGCGCGGGTAAACAGATCTCCTGAGCAGTCAAGCCTGCAGTGGACATGCTCCAGCTGCAGTCGGTTCGCATTCAGGCCAGGAAATGCTCCTCCCGCCAAGCTGGCAGCTGCTGGCCTGTACCTGAAACACAGCCATGAGAGGACAAGAGCATGAATCTCTGGAATATCTCAATTTTTCTCAAACGCAGCAATTTGATTAAATGAGGAACAAATACTGAAGTCTCCTGCTTCTCAAATTCTGTCTTACTGAGAAAAGGACCTCAGTAATTTCACAAGTCTTATCTTTAAGAGAATATTCAATAGATATTTCTATTATCTCAGTTGTTTCTCCTATACAGCAATGAGCTTGAATTGAGACTTTGAGGAAAAATGACCTAGGAATCTCACAGGTTGAGATCTCGGCTAAAACTCTATAGAAGACTCAGTTTTATACTCAAATCTGCTAGATCTCAATATGAACTCAAACATCTCTCACAAAACTGATCCTCAAACATTTCCCACAAAACTGATATTATATAACTCCATACTAAATTTTACGTGCGGTCGTCACCAGTTTTTTAAAACGCACAACATATTAAAGCGTCTTTGGTGTTTCCATGTTTTCTACAAAACAAAACTGGAAATCGAGGGGTTATGAGATCAATGTGCGTGCTTTTGCTTGCTCTTTGACAATTAATGACACAGAAATGGCAAATAAAACTGAAATCAAATGTAAAATTGACGTAGAAAGACAAAAAAAAAAGTTTTTTGTAAAAAGTATTTTAAACAATAATCTTTGCCTTATTTACAACTTCGAACAATTAATTTTCACATTGTCTTATTTGTGTATATTTTAATTTTAAGGGAACCATCCAAGAAAAAGTTAATACTTGAAAGAAATACCATCAAGTGCTCCGTTAAGCTATGAAAGAGCAACCTTTGAGCAGTGAAATGTTATCATTACCTCTATTATGACCATATGAACATTCAAACCCTAACTGAGATCAGTGCAATGGTTTTGGTGTTGTTGTGGAAGAACTGAGACATTGTCTAGTCGTTTATGGAGCAGTGTGCCCTGGGCTATCAGCACACCTCCTCCTCGCATCCCCTCGCTTTGCAATGCAATCAGCCATGTGCACGGGACTCTAGATGCGCTCTTTCAGAAAAGAACATTGAGCAACATTCTGCTGAGCTTCACAGCCTGTGGTATGACAAGCGCTCAGTTTGACAGCACTAAACGACACTTGTGCCCCCAAAGCCCCGAGGATAGAGCCAAACCAAATGCTCAAACAGCACAAACTTCACCACAAAAGACTCAATCCTGTCATGTAGGATGCATTGACAGCATACAATTGATCACTTTGCTTCATTCAAAGGAAAATACTGCTCTGCAGTTTTGTCTGCAAGCATGACTCTCTGAGATTATCGTGCAAATGCTAAACTCAGAGGAAGTTTTCTAATATCAAATGATGTATGCAAATGAGTCTCAAATTTCCTGCCTTGGGAACAACTTATGTTGAAAGGAAATTGCATCTAGCGTTACCATATGGTGTAACACTGGAGAAAGCAGTTGCTTCTAGAGTAGAATCCAGTAAAATGTTTTTCGCTCTTTGAGAAACCAGCTTTACACCCCTGAGAACGTGAAGAGTGATGGACCTGGAGGCAAGGTTCATTCTGGTTTTAGCTTACAAACACATATCATGCTGACAAGCTATCAAATCACCAACATTACAGCGGTCTTCCAGAGATACAAACAACTCATGTACCCTATTAAACCGCAATTAGCATTTTATAGAACATTTTATTGCAGGGCTGTTTTGCAAGCAACAGACACAATGCATAAGCATGGTTCAATACATTTCTGCAGAACTGAGTGTGATATGCAACAGGAGCATTCCCATATTTCATAAATAACCAGCGTGATACACAAAAGTAAAATCTAGTCAAAGATAGCACTGCAATGCATTTCATAAATGGGTATGTGATCAAACCAGGTCAGTTGGTTCAACAGGGATGTGCATTTCGGTCTACCGTCCCTGATCCAGTTCATATATGCAAGCAGTTATGCATCCTGAAAGCTTTGGACCTTGGATACGGTCACTATGAGCACTATGAGCACACAATGCAACCTGATCTGTGATAAAGAACCCCACGGGACAAGCACTTCCTCTCACAACAGGTGCAAGACGGACAGGCTTCCTAGTGTCCAGCACAGACATTTCTCAATGCCTTCGGGAAGACAATGCCAATGTGTTGCAAAGACTTTAAGTAAACAAAGTGTGCCAAATGTGCTCGTTGTAGCATAAACCCCATGAAACATTCTATAAAAAAATAAATAAATAAAAAAAAAAAAAACTTACAGATGAACATTTATTAATTCTATCCTTTTCTACATTTAAATCTGAGATATCAGAACCAAAATGGTACATTTGACTGCACTGTGCAAGAAAAACATCAGTGAATCTTACAAAACCTGTCAAGAACATCACAATTCACTCCTAAAAAAAAAACACAAACACAAAACAACAGCTTATTTTAGTACTTTTAAGACTGATATTATCTTCACGACAAATAACTATATTCATTAATTCAGCATAAGTGCCACAATACAATATACTGCTAAATATTTATTACATTACATTACAGGAAACATACAGTAAAGAGAATATGATGCTTCTGCATTATCAAGTCATGTCACCTTTATTTTTATAGCACTTTTCAAAGCAGCTTCACAGTATTAGACAGGAAAGTAATAGAATTCATGATGCAAACTTATTAAATATGAGGCAAATTGAAGTTCTCTATAAGCTCTATTAAGACAATAGTGTCATTATGTCATTATTTCAGAATTGGATTACAAATGTGCTTCATTGTGAAAGTGATGTAGTTAATAGTAGCTAATAGTTCTAAAAATAGGCTTGATTTTCTGCATGCAAAATATAATTTCTTAAATTTACAGTCAAATGTTCTTGACAGCAAGCAATGGATCTATTGGAAAGACATGAAATACTGCATATGAACACTGGGCACTTCAAAAGCGGTTCTAGTGCACATCTAATGTGTGCATATTCAGAATACAAACACAAGTTTATACAACAATTTTAAGCCACTCATTCGGTCACAAAAAAATATTTCAAAAAGAGGTCCAGTAGTAAAGTGTAAAGTCATTGTACGTGGCCTGAAATTACGAAATATCTGCGTCCTGACAAACCACTGATATGACATTGTGAGAAGGTATGAAGGAGAGACAGTCGCGCGCGTTCACACCCCGCTCTTGTCACCTCCGCCGCGGTTTCCAAGCAACCATACCCGATCTACCTGTCCGCTTCCGCAAACTGGCCGGATGAGTCACTTTTTACACTCTATCACACCTGACGAAACACACCTCGTACATTTTTAAAGTAAAAAATACAGATGTTCCACGAAATGAAGCAACATATGTCAACGTCACATATTATGACACTATCAGCTGACCATCATCATAATCATTATTATTATTATTATTACTATTATTATTATTATTATTATTATACCAACATTCTATAACAAAATCATTCTTAAATATAAATAAAATAAATTATGTTTTAGAACTATACTATATACGCTTCCCTCCAAATTGAACACACACACACACCTTATCTGATGCCCTGTCACAGAATCTGATGATATCTTGACACACGTCACTGTCGTCATCAGCACACACACACACACACACACACACATAGAGAGAGAGAGACAGACCACAAACACAGACAATGCGATAAACGCAATAAAATTCACCTTAATCTCCTGACAGATTCTAGGTGTCCGGCGTTAAAAGTTCATAATGCCGTAATGATCCTGTTCGACCCGTTTGAAAGCTTCAGTTTAGCTCTATAGATGCGAGAGGACGTTCATTACAGCGTTCGAGAGGTTCGTTAACAATCGGGTCTTCTGTGTGCGCGGTGCTTTAAATGCTTCACTGCAGGCAGAGGGACACGCAAACCCCGCCCCTTCCAGACGGAATTTAAAGACACAGTGCGCACACTGCTGCTATCTGTGAATGTCTCTGCATTATTGTTACCCTCTGTGTGTTATGTATTTGTTTTCTCTACATGTTTTCTATGAAAATGCATATGAAGTTTGATTTGGAAAAATAAGACAGCATACAAGGACACACCTGTTTTCATTGTGAATGTGGGAATTTATTAGTTTTTATAGGAAAGTGATGATATTTTTCTAAACTTCAAACCCCACAAAACCTGCTGATTTCAGTATATTTAAAGGAAACCATGACACATAATGAGGATAAATGCCCTCATAATGGCATGAAAGAAAGTAAGGCCCTTACAGAAATACAAAGAAATATGCATTTCAATTTGTAATTGTCCTCCATAGAGACAAAAAATACGAATTGGAACATTTTGTAAGAATAAAAAATACAAATAATCACAAAAACATTTATTTATAAAATATTATATATTTCATCATATATTTTTTTCAATTTACATCCACTACTCGACTACAGTTATCAAAAATGCATTTCTATAAGGATACACAACTACTTTTAGAATTTAGATCATTAACCTCATACATCAAACTCGTTCCTATTTATATTCTGAAGGTTTTTACAGAGTGGTTTGTTTATATATCACTTGTCTGATTTTATGCAACATTTTATTCTTTTTTTTTTTTCTTTTACTGGCTGTTGATAGTAATTTCTGATTTATGAGATGAAATGTGATACTTTTAGAATTCAGATTATTGAACATCTGGTGAATTTTTCAGTGTTCCCTGTATAGAAATTTTATTTTTCCCAAAAGCAACGTGCTATTAAAACTGAAATCCACCCTTTTCCTTTCTATTATTAAAAACACAACAAACTAATTATTTGGGGCTTATTTCAGAGCCATAGTTTAAACAAACCTGTGCATTTGAAATATTAAATATACCATAATGAATTTAAAATGTGGCTTTGAGGCACACATCAAAGCAAACAAACATTAGGTACCTGGAACCAGACAGACTGCTGACATGCATGAGAGTCCAGAGTCCTTAGAGTCAAGAAGTATTTGAACAGACAGACAAGACCATACAAGGCTAAAGAACCTCAGTGAGAAGTGCAAAGAGAGACAGCTAATGCACAGAATGACGAAAATAAGGGCCCACAGCCCTGAATCCACACAAACAGTTAGACAGACAAAAGGTGGCTCCATTGCTGATAAGAAAGCACGCACAGCAAACACTGTGATGTTTTACTGCTACATTATATTTACCAACCTGTCAAGATGGAGCCCATATTGTCTGCAAGCTAGATGGATATGGGTGATGTCTCTTCATTATGATCTGTGCAGGGGTAGATAACAGCTGCTGTACATCATATATAATATACCTCTGATTCAGTCTTATCCAGATGCCCATGTGCATGTGAGATGAAGAGATCTCATCCCAGTGATTATGCACGTTTTCAATAGATTTCTGTCAGGTCGCAGGTCTGTTATGGGCAGTAAAAACAGAAAGCTAAATGCAAATAATAAAATGCATTTAACCATGTATCATGTAATCATGCATAATTATGATGTAATGTTGATGTCAAAGTCTGTGTGTCCAATCGAACTTGTATTTTGGTGCAAATTCATCTGCCACTTATACAACATGGACAAGTTGAGTGACTTGCCCTCATCCACAAAAAAATCATAAAGAAAATTACTTATAGATATTGCAATCCAGACTACATTAAATTCAAGCTAGGACAAAGATGGTTTATGCCAAATAAAAAAATTTTTGGCCTTATGTTGTTGATGTCAGTGTCTGTGTTCAATCAAACTCTGCTGCATTTTAGTGCAAATTTAATCTGTTACTGAAGTTAGAGAAGCCAACACGGACAAGTGGCATGCCCTCATTCTAAAAAAACTGTTATTTTGAATGTTCTCTGAATGTTCAAAACATCCAAATTTTAAATGTTTGTTTTTATTCTTGTTTATATATATATATATATATATGTGTGTGTGTGTGTGTGTGTGTGTGTGTGTGTGTTAAGGGAACATTCCATTTTATTGTTTTGTAACCATTATGGGAATGTTACTTTTGATCTGAACATTCTGAAAATAGTAACATTTATAAAAAGTTTGATGATGTATAAATAACAATGTTGTGCTAATGTTTTTAGAACATTATTGAAGATCAGATAACTTTGAATGAATAATCTATTAACATTACTGAAAAAAACGTTTGTTCATAACTTTGGGACAAGCTTGCCAGAATGTTAACCAAAGTTCTGAGAATGTTCCCTGTTAGCTGGGTTAAAGTGAAATCAGAAAAACCATGAAGAAAAATACTTGAAATGAAAGCAAATGCAACTCAGACTACATTAAATACAAGCTAGAATTAGAACAAACATAGTCTATGCCACAATGTGATTTTTAACAATGTTTTACTTTTTTGTTCATTGAGCTGCACTGATTTAGTCTGTATGAACCCACTAATAAATTCAACAAATACTTTTAAAGTGTTAAATAAAATCTGGCCACTCACTCCATGCCATAAGACCATTATAACTTGCACACTAAGGGCGAAGCTTATGGTCAAACACAATGCAACACAAAAAAAAAAACCTGAAAGAGCTAAACAAACAGAGCTGAGAGGCAGGAATGCAGCAGGAACAAAATGTGCTTGTGTTACAGTGTTGCAAATCTCCGTGTCTGGCCTTGGCCCCCAAACCCAACAGGCTTATCTTCCGATATTTGGCCGTGGATGAACCGACTCACTTTAATCCCCTAATAATTTCAAGAACATTCCACACATTCCAGCAGGCCAGTTGTAGCCAGCAGGAGAGTGAACTAAATGTTGATTTTTGACATTGTACTAGTGGCAATTCACACAAAGGTGAACATGCGTGCATGAATCAATAAGTGTGCACTGGGTTTGTGTGTAAATGTGTATATAATTGTGATAGTAACTGACAGCATGCATATATGCATTTACAAGGATTAGAAGTTATTAAATTTGTCTATTCATTAACCCAGCTAAATCAGCTTTGTCCACCTGAAATGGCTTCCCTACAGGATGCATGGCCACTTAAATAAAAGTCTGTTTCTGCGTCATTCAATGTACCTCACTTTGCAATCAGGTGTGGAGACAGAACTGAACTGATCTGAGCTCAGATTGCCTTGTGTTGATAGAAACACGGCCATGAACTTTCCTCCGTTGCCGGATCCCTCCCAACTCTTGCTTCTTGTACACACACACACACACACACACACACACATAGACATTCAACCACTCCACTGTTGATATGATGTCATCGTACGCACACATAGGAAGTGCCTTATAAAGTCAGGCCATCATGCACCTTTGGAGCAGAAAGGGTCACTTAACCAGGCTTGAAGGAACACCTGCTTGAAATGTTTAAACAATAGCATCACAGTAGGGTTGGATACACATAAGGAACACCGATCTGGATTTAAAAGATTTTAAAGGCAAACCATGGCAAAACATGTTGAAGTTTGGTGAAGGTGAAGTTGATGAAGCTGAAATAAGGCTAAGTTTAAAGACAGTGATTTTTCTCTCATAACGCAACACATTTTTGAAAGAAACAGGATAATCAGTGAGAAATTTTTTTTTGAATGGATTGTGAATATATGAAAAACTCTATGAAAAATATGACACGTAGTTGAAAGGAAACAAAAACCATTTCAGCGGCGGAGAAAATTATTACATTCTGATGAAAGATTACAATCATGGTTTTCTTAGAAATAACATGCAATGACTGTGCATAAAAAGACCAGTATTGTGTCTGTGTTAAAAAGGTAAATGGAGTCCATTTTTATGTCATATTGACTTTAAAATGAAGGTTTCAAGCTGGACGCTTCTGTTTGCACTCCTTCAAGCACTAGTCAATTCTGAGATTTTGGGCTTGTTAGTTTTGCATAACATTTTGTTTCAGACTAGTTTTTTTGTTGTTGTTTTTTTTCCCTGCACAAAGCCAGAAATCTCCACTTCAGCAGCACTTACATACACACATTTGCATGATTTAAAACGACGTTTTATTCCTAAAACATGGTGAATGTGTATTACTTTCTGTTGATTATATTTTCTGATTAATGGAGTGATAAAAAAAGAGATATCTAATAGATAGATATCTCTAATATGACAACAAAATGAAACAAGAATTTTGAAACTGATTTTAGATTTAGATTTCTGTCCAAGTAGTATATGCAAATTAGTGCATATTTAATTACATTATCCCTAACTTGCATATTTTAACATAACATTTCAGAAAACGTGCAATACAATAAATGTTTGGAGTTCTTAATGTAATCAATCAACTGGGCTCTTTAAAATCTTAGTTACTTCTTCTTGACAACAATGAGCTGAAATAGAGAGCAGATTTCTTAACCCCAGCAACCTCAAGTGTCTCGTGTAGAGTTTCAGAAGAGATCAGTGTCTCAAACCGTTCTCAGATATGTCAAGTCTTAAAGTCAGAGATCTCAATATGAAGCTTTCTCCACATTCATTATAAGGAGAAATGAATGTGTTATCCACATTCATTGCATAGCTCTTATTGACATGTCTATTTTTTATTTCTCCCAATGAATTCTAGAAGAAGAGAAACTTAAAGGGATAGTTCACCCAAAAATGAAAATATGCTGTTAGGTTACTCACCCGCAGGCCATCCGAGATTTAGGCGCCTTGTTTTTTTTTTCTTCAGTAAACCAGTAAGGAAGATTTTTAGCTGAAACTGGTCCTTGGTGATTGATTAAATGCAAGTCAGCAGCTGCCAGTTTTTGAGAATTAAAAAAGCATATCAAGGAACACAAAATTAATACCTGTGGCTCGTGACGATATATTGAGGTCTTATGAAGTGAAACAATCTGTCTGTGCAAGAAACTGAACATTATTTGCAACATTATTACATGTAATCCAGAGCCTCAGGCAAACGGTTTGGAGTGATGAAACAGTTCGTGTCTCGAGCAGCACAGATCTAAAACAGCTTCAGCTGATCAATAATCCCAGCAGCGAAATCATCTCACCAGCCATCTGCTCCAGCACACTGGGACAGGAGCATATGCTGTGTGCCTCCTAATTATAGGCAGTTGAAACAAACTTTGTTCATGGGCTTCTATTCTAAAGATTTTAAGTTATAATTGACATCAATGTTTAAGGGAAAGTGTATACCTTCACTGTGGTGTGATAAATTTGAAAAGCACAAATATTTCATTTATCTCTCAATTAAAGGGATAGTTCATTTAATCACTCCCAGGTCATCGAAAAGGTGTAGGTGACTTTTTTTCTTCAATAGAACATTAAAGATGATTTTTAGCTGAAACTGTGGTCCTTGATGATTCATAAAAAGTCAATGGCTACCCTCAAAAAAAGCACACCATGCAACAAAGAATTAATCCCTGTGGCTCCAGTTCTTTTTAGTGAACTAGTTGAACTGTTCACCGAATCAGTATGAATCGTCTGAATCAGTTCGTGTCTCGAGCAGCACAGATCTACAAGTTACTCAATCAAAACATGCACTTTCGGATGTCTGACACTCACTCCGACTCGAAATGAGCCAAAATACCGGCATTCCTGATCCTATGATGCTGGTTTTTGCCGACTCATTCTGTGCTCCAGTTCCTCCAACAGTCACTGAACTGAGAAAACAGTTCGACTTTTTATGATTTCTCCACATGACTTTTTTGATGCGCTTGGAGGAATTTATTCGCAAAATGCATTTCCATCTCCCATTATTCGCATTAACCATGTTCCGCACAAGTCAAAAACCACCTCAAGCGAGCGTAACAACTTTTTTGCGAATTAAGGCATTTTTATTCAAAATTCAGCGTTTCCATCACTCGATTCTGATGCGATACTTCAAAATGCGCATAAAAGCAGGGTGATGGAAACCCAGCTATTGTTTATGTAAAAAGGTACAAACTTGATAAAGACAACTTTATTCGCTTTATATGCTTTAGACATGTAAAACATCCATGTTTCTTGCACAGACGGATAGTTTCTCTTCATAAGACCTCAATATATCGTCAGGAGCCATGGGTATTCATTTTGTGTTCCTTGATATGCTATTTTTTATTCACAAAAACGGGCAGCCACTGATTCACATTTTATGAATCAGGTCCACAGTTTCAGCAAAAAAAATCTTCTTTACTCTTCCACTGTAGAAAAAGAAAAAAAAGTCACCTTTTTGGATGACCTGAGAGCAAATTTACATTTTTGTGTGAATTTTCTCTTTGGATAAGAATCCAATTCTCTTTAAATTCTCTTGCAACCCACAACACCTCTTCAAACCATCTCCATATGTACAGAAGAATTCACACCTGTTGATTAAATCCAGATGGAGATGGGCTCTCTTTACAAAACCACACGTGTGACATGCTGGCATATTGTAATTCCTCAGGGAAAGGGTGTGCCGGTGATGAGGGAAAAGGGTGAATCATCATTCACGGGGTTACCAGGTTAAGGACCTGCACCTGTTGATGTAATCTCACTTTGCACATTCCCAAAGACAGGATCAAAGTTCAACCTGGAGATATGGAGAGAATCCAGTGAATTTAGCTCTTCATGTGAGACAGATGAAAACATGCAAGCGGTTTTAGACTATAATATAAAAAAAGTCCAGGTGAGTGACCTTCAAACGCCTAACCCTAAGTATTAACTTTTGTGCTACAGTTATGCTATATGCTAAGTTTATGCACGTGAATGATACTTAAAATCATGTGGGCTTGATAAGGAGAGATAAGACTTACGATTTTCATCCCATATAATTGAAGGAAAGGAAGAATACAACAAAGATTTGGACACAGGTTATTTTGGTTGTTTACTGGTAAAACACCACCTAGCAACCACCCAGAACATCCTAGCAACCACATGGTAAACAGTGATAGTAAATATCTCTCAGAACATCTTAGCAACCATTAAGCTACCAAGAACAACCAAGCATAGCAGCAAGGATTTTTGCACAGCTGTATTCTTCTGAAAATGAGAAAAATGTTGTCTTTTCCCTAACATTGACTATTGCAGCATAAGTTGGAACCAAACTCAGAAGCTGGAAAATGCTGTTTTATTTGAGTCAGAGCAAATACCTGATTGATTACGCGTGAATGAATGCATAAACTTTACATGTTGGACAAGCTCTGCCTCACATGTGGCCTGGTTTACACAATCAAACTATAACAAATGTTTGGTTACGATGATGATAGCGCCAGCCGGTCTGATTCAAATTTGTTTAGTCAATATCGTAGAGACGTTAGACTGTCTGGAAGGCTGACATGCTTCTGCACACACACACGCATTCAAGTGCCTCTACATTTCCATATTACAACACCGAAAATGATTACAGAATCCTTACTCAACCTTTTCTTCCACCCACGGCAAATATGAATCATTTTCTCACATGCAGTTAATAAGGTTGTTTCCTGGAAATGATCTTTAAGACACATCGATGTCTCAGTGAGGAAGCATGAAAGTTTTGCTCATTGAAAGTGTGCTGCACTCGTTCAATTGAAGGTTAAGAATCCATAATAAAGGGGCGTAGCTGTGATTGTTCATGTGGGGGTGTGTTTGGTCGGTTCAGAAAATACTGCTTTCTGACTTGCTGGCAGCAGCATCATGTGTTATGACGGACTTAAAAGTGTAAGCCATCTCATTTATCTTACTCTTTTTCTTTTCTTGCTGTTGCTCTGTCACTTTGACATAGTTTTAATGTTAGTGTGCATAATATCTGCTCTCATTTAGCATGTAATTTTGTTCAGAGCAACTTACAAATAGTTTTACGTTTGTTGAAGAACTTTTTAGTGGTGCTTGTCTGCGCAAAACCTGCCTGTAATTATATCCCTTGATAATATCAAACACCTAAAGACGTTCTTTATGATAATGACACACTGGCAGGATCATCTGTCTTACATCTGCAGGATAGAAATGCCTGTTGGCTGACGGAGTCTCCACATCAGACAGAGTTAAAGAGAGGAAGACTGAAAAATCCAGACCCTGTGAAGACTGATCAGGAAGGTCCCTACACAGGTCAACCTCCTTTATTCCTGTTTTACAGCCAAATATAAAAAAATAAAGAAAGAACACTATTAAGCTTCTAATTAGTGGTGTTTGCAAAGGCAAAAATGTAATCTGGCAATGCAATGATTTGTGGATTCAGTGCTTAAAACACAGTGTTACATTTTACATCAGATTTAAATATATTTTACATGCACTCATTGTGGCTAGACTGTGGCTGAGTTAACAAAACTGTATTAAATTAACACTATATGTATACCTTGGGAATAAATTTTGTGTTTTATATATATATATATATATATATGCATATACATACATACACACACACACACACACATATACTGTGTATTGGTGAGCATAAGAAGTCTCTTCTGCTCACTAAGGCTAAAGTTTTTATTAAAAACTACAGTAAAAACAGTAATATTGTGAAATATTATTGTAATTTTAAAAAACTGTTTTCTATTTGAATACATTTTAAAATGTAATTTATTCCTGTGATTTAAAGCTGAATTTTCAGCATCATTACTCCAGTATTCAGTGTCACATGATCCTTCAGAAATCATTCTAATATGCTGATTTGCTGCTCAAGAAACATTTCTTATTATTAATGTTAAAAACAGTTGTGCTGCTTAATATTTTTGTAGAAACTGCATTTATTTAAAAAAGAAACATTGCAAATGTTTTACTATCAGTTTAAGGCATTTTGCTGAATATGTGTGTGTGTGTAGCATTTATCTGTAAACCACAGCTTTGTGTTGAAATGCTTAACGTCTTGCATCCTGTTTCCTGTAGTCATCTTCAAAAGTCAGGGTCACGGCTTCATTAATGTAGCAATTGGTTTGAGTAACGTGAGAGCTGACGGATGAGGGAGTCACTCCCGCTCTCCTGGTTTCCTTTTCCGGAGGGCCTCAGGGACACTCTGGAGAAACATAAAGATCCATACATACTGCTAATAAAGATTTCAGATGTGCTGCCCGGAGGGAAATGAGCAGGGTTGGTTGTGGACTAACCCCTATGAAGGTTTTCACGATAAGGGCACCTACAGAATGGCTGTGATTCACTGGGTGTACATCATAACAGCATTGTACCGCTGACAGCTTTGGAATTGTGTCAACTGAATGTAGACTTATAAGGAATTTGCCCAAAACAGGTGTGACTTGGTAATGCAATCAGCTTTTACAAAAGTGAAACTCATTAATATGGCATCATTTTGAATAGGGTAAAAATGAAATTCACCGAACCCAATTGCTGATTCATGAAAAATGGAACCACTGAAGTGGTAATTGTTCCTCTAACATACACTCCTAAAAATAAAGACTCTTTAGAGGCTTCCATGGTTCCATGAAGGATCTTTAACATCCATGGAATCGTTCCATCCACAGGTTCTTTACAGTGGAAAAAGGTTATTTAGATTATTAAAATGTTCTAAGACAAAATGATTCTTTTAACAACTGTTTACTGAAGGTTTTTTGGGAAATGTACTATCAGTGCAAAATCCCCTGTTGGGAGCTTTATTTTAAAGAGAGTAATAGGCAAACAACCGAAGAGGTTGCTACTTAACTCTTAAAAAAACATAGCCAGCAACATACATTAATTCTTGACAACACAGCCACCCACACACAAGCACAGGACAACTTAATGAGGCCCAGTACCTGCCCCTAGGGCTCACCCGCATCACTTTTTCCATCTTCTAACTCAAAGTGTCCATGTGAACGCATCTGAGCTGGGATAAATTATATGTATATAGGTGAGTTTGTATGCACAGTCTCGAACAAACCTTTATCATGGGGACAAGTTGAACTAAAAGGCACTGAACTACACTCTTAAAAAATATAGGTTCTAGTACTCTTAAAAATAAAGGTTCTTTTTTGGCATTGATGGTTCCATTAAGAACCTTTAATATCCATGGAATCTTTCCATTGCACAAAAGGTTCTTAATAGTGGAAAAAGGTTCTTTAGATTATTAAATGTTCTTTACACTAAGAAAAAAATGGCTCTTTTAAGAACTGTTCACTGGAAGGTTCTTTGAGGAAACTAAACTGGTTCTTTTATAGCATTGCTGTGAAAAACTCCATTTGGAACCTTTATTGTTAAGAGTGAATATACTGTATATCAAACTTTTCACAGCAAAAGCCACAGGAGAACCAGTGAACAGTTTAAATGAACAGTTCTAAAAATAACTATTTTTTTCTTAAGCCCTATTCGCACGTGATTAGTATTACCTGGTGACCTCCAGTCATTTGTAATAATTGCGGAGGTTGTCTGTGATCTTAATCCCGTGCGAATCGGCCATGTCTGTAATTTGTAAAGTAAAAATTCCCCCGCAAATGACCTACCATATTTCGCCGAACACCGAGGTCCTGTGATAATATTAGTCCCGTGCGAATCGGCATCTCTGTGATTCGGCCAGCATTTGGCGGGTCGCATATCATTTTTCGAGGTTTTTGTTTGCTGTGCGCCTTTTTATCCATCTTTCGCGAAGAATGGAGCTGCGTTGGAGTGTTTGATAGGCCTAGTATTTTGGGTGCTGTCATATCATATCGCTACACCATACAATTTGCAGAAAGAGAAAGCTGAAAAGGTTTTGAGGTCAATGTGTTACAAATAAATCAAGCATAAAGCTTGAGATATTATTTTAACCTGGTGAAATGTAAATGACACAACGCACGAAACTATATTAGTTTCTTTTTTTAAAATCCATCTGGACCATAGAACGGGACTCTCAAAGCCTTGACATCCGGGTATCCGGGAGACAAGTCAGTAAATTCGAGTAAAATCACAGGCTTCGCTTATCCCGTGCGAATGCACCACACGAAATTCAGATGTGGGGGGGTAATTAAAAAAAAACACAAGGTCCCCAGATAATACTAATACCGTCCGAATAGGGCTTAATTCTCATATTCAGGCAAGTATAAATATATGCATAGATTTGCATGATATAACATTATTGTTGTTATTTTTACCTATTCTTCACTGCATAATATAAAATTGTGGTTAAATGTTTTAGATCATTGTTTTAATATCACAAATTGTGTCTGTTTATTTACAGGGTGACCTAACTCTGACGACGAGCCAATACAGTGGACACTTGAGGTGTGGGGAGGAAGACAGACTGATGGTTTTCATGTTAGATGCAGTTTTGGTTATATCAATACTACCTAGCTCTGTCAGGTTAAAACCTCATCTTAGTCTAAGTATTTTTTTTCTATATTTGATACCTTCTGGGGTCAAAACTGTATGGTGCAGCAAATGCAGTTCATGTTGGTAATGGAGATTGAATTGTATTACAGAACAGCAGACACTTGAAGTAGCATTCAGTCATACTTTATTTCTTTCTATTTTCAATAGACCAAATATCACCAGTGGAGGTATAAATGTTTTGTTGATTAATGGCACTTTTTATGAGGCTTTACTGCACCTTTAAAAACTTGTGTCCAGACTTTAGTAGGTCATGTGAATGTGACTGATTCACTTTTATTAATGTTGGAAAAATAAAGAGTTTAATTGTATTTTACTTGTGTGATTTGTGATAAAGGTATAGACCAGAGGTTCTCAACTCTGGCGCTGTATGTCCCTACAGAGCAACCTGTAACTTTCTAGTAATCTTGAAGACCTTGATGAGCTTGTTCAGGTGTGTCTGATTAGGGTTAGAGCTAAACTCTGCAGGAAAGTGGACCTTGCGGGCCAGAGTTGAGAACCCCTGGAGACAAAATCAATACAGTTTGTGGTTATTTTAATCCAACAGAAA
>NW_015651498.1:242768-248645 GCF_001515625.1 Sinocyclocheilus rhinocerous | reverse complement strand
GGGGTAATTTCAAAATCACACAAGGTCCCCAGATAATACTAATCCCGTGCGAATAGGGCTTTAGTCTGAACCTTTTGTGCAAAGACTCCATGGATCAACAGAGTCGCGTGACAGACACAGTGATGATGCAGTACACAAGATTGTCATAGCAAAGTCAGAATTTACCCTTTTTATTTTTTTTTTGGAAAACTTGAAATCGCATCATATGACCCCTTTAAAGGTTCTTCATGAAATTGCAGATGCCAATAAAGAACCTTCATTTTTAAGAGTGTACTGAACAAGCAGGCACAATAGCCTTTAGGTTTCTTTAGATAGGCACCTTTAAACACAGCGCTGAGCTTAAAGTATGCTAGAGTTGTCCCACCCACCATCTAAAGATTATCAAAACCAACCATGTTTAAGCTTGGCTGCAAGAAAATGCAAAGATTAAAAAAAGAAAGTCTTTGGAAAACTGACCAGCAATGCAAGTCTCAATACTTCTGAGAAAGTCATGCATGCTAACGTCTGTTGGCACTCAGAGTTAAATGACACGAGACAATGGTCTTGCACAAACACAATGCAGTTCTGTACATTCTTTTTTGTGATTCAAAAGAGAAACTGAAGCAATGCTGAAGCAATCTAAGCAACTCACTGAAAAAGCTAACATGCAGCAAATGCATTCTGGGTTAGAGGGGGAAAAAGTCTATAGTTCTAAATCGGTCATATTCTGGTATTACGTAACACTGACCTTAATGAGACGTGTTATAAAACCAGTCCTGCAACGTAGCTATGACTCTTATGAATGAAAGTGCCGTGCATTCAAAAACTACAAAATGTCTGCATCAAAAACTGTTTGTTATCTCGTAGTCTTATCAAACAAAGTATAACTAGTCAGTCATCTGACTTTAATTGTTTAATGCACTAGCTAAGCAACGCTGGTTGCGATTATGTGTGTTTTGCTGCTAAGCAGAGATAATGGTGTCATAAAGATGTGCTATCACCGAGGAAGGATGTTTTACCGAGCGTGAGGCTCTTGCAGGACTAATAAATTACCCTGAGAAGCTCTTTTACGTGTGCTTTCCGGCCTTCTGCAAACCTGGACGGCTTTAAACCTCCAAAGGGCTGGTAGTCTGCAGCAGGGTGAACAGGTTGGAAATGGTGCTCACATACTGGACTTTAGGTGTTTGAAGGTCATTTAATCCACATGCACCCACACCTAAACTCTTTAAAGCCTCTTTTTGCATTTGCCACATGGCACAAATGATTAGGACTTTATTAATTTCTTTTTTTTACATTCATTATATTTAAGGAATTAATCTTGGGTCCCTCTTTCAATGTAAGTTTCTTGCCTGATGGATTAGAAAAGAAAAAGCAGACTTCAACGAGACACATAGCATGATGAATCATTCAAGTCTGATACGTACATTGAGCAGAACAGGTTATGGTTAAGGGTATATTTGGTAAGCATGAGCAATAGTAAGCCATGCATGCCTTAGCAAACACTACTAATTAAAAAACACACAAACAGGGCAGTAATATTTTGATATATATTTTTTTTAAATATACACTCATTCAAAAGTTTGAAGTTAGTAAGAAAGTGTACTACTTCTATTCTGCAAAAAAATGCATTAAATTGATCAAAAGTGACAGTAAAGACATTTGTCTATAGTTCAAATAAATGCTGTTCTTATTAACTTTCTTTTTATCCAAGAATCCTGAAAGAAATGTATCACGGTCTCCACAAAATTATGAAGCTGTTTTCAACATTGATAATAATAAAATTTTTTATTGAGCAGCAAATCTGCATATTAGAATGATTTCTGAAGGATCATGTGACACTGAAAACTGGAGTAATGATGCTGAAAATTCAGCTTTGCATCACAGAAATAAATTACATTTTACAATATATTAAAATAGGAAACAGGTATATTAAATTGTAATACTATTTCACAATATGTCTGTTAGTGTAGTAAACCAGTTTTAAATAAATGCTAATTTTTATTTAAAAAGAAATAAGATACTTGAAGTGGAAAAATGACAAAAAATAGTGCTAAAATTGTCAATCTCTTATACCAGAAGCTTTGTTCATCTAAAGGCCTAAATCAGGAGGTGACCGCTCTGATCTCACACTTTCCATTTTTTGGCAGGGTGAATGAGGAGCGTGCAGCAGTGATTTCATGGGATATTATTATTATTATTATTATTATTATTATTATTATTATTATTATTATTATTATTATTATTATTATTATTAGCGCTATATAAATAAAACTTATTATTATTATTATTATTATTATTATTATTATTAAGGGATAGTTCACTCAAAACTAATAATTTATTCATACTTTCTTCTATCTTCTGTGGAGCACAAAAATATTGGCATCCAAAGAAAGATGACAGTTTACAATAAGGTCTCATTACTTAACATTATATAATGCATTAACTAACATCAATGAACAATAAGCAATACATTTGTTACAATATTTATTCATCTTTGTTAAGATTAGTAAATAAAAATACAACTCTGCATTGTTAGTTCATGTTAGCTCAGGTCCACTAAATAAAATTAGCATATTATTTTAATAATGTATAAGTACATATTGAAATTAACATTCCAAACCTGTCTTCTGCTGAACAGAAAAAAAGCCTTTGAGACATTAATTAATTTTCTTTTGTGTTCCACAAAATACAGAAATGCATATGGATTTGGAATTACATGGGGATAAATAAATAACTGGATTTTCATTTTTCGGTAACACTTTATTTCGATAGTCCACTTCAGGCATTCTATTAACAGCAAGTAACTTTGCAACTACATGTCAACTAGCAGTTAGTAGAGTATTAGTAGACTGTCTGCTTAATATCTTCTAACACTTTCTTTGTCAACATTCTACTAACCCTAAACCTACCCTAACAGTCTACTCTGAGAGTTAGTAGACATGTAGTTGCAAATTAATGAGAATTAGTTGACATGTAGTTACAAAGTTACTTATAGTTAATAGAATGTCTAAAGTGGACTATCGAAATAAAGTGTAACCCATTTTTCTTTTAAAGACATTCCAGAAGGCCAACTATTTATCTTGCTTACAGAAACAATTCTCCCCAAACCTACACACATTATCCTCAGAGAACCTCAAAGATATTAAGGTGCAGCTTGCGAACTGTATGCCCGGGAGCCCATAAGCTATATATAATAACTTACCCATCCAAGGCATATTTCATTTTAAGTTAAATGTCACTATATGTGACTTTTTTTGTTTTTGCCTGACTCCATTTACACTTGAACTCCTGCATCTCCTCTGATTTTATTTTTCTTCTAGGCTGGTATATTTTTAAAGATCAAACACAGAAAAACACAGCCTCTGTTTACTGCAAATTCTGTCTGAACTCTAAGACAAACACTGCATGCTAATTAACTCTCCTACCTTCTAATTATACAAAATGCAATGTCTGATGCAGCACAGCGTACTACGAACATTTGAATATCCGAGGATATTCGCAGGTCATGGAGGGACATATGTGTTCTTGCCATTCTAATTACGTATGTGTGTTAATGTGCTAGTGCACGCACGTCTAAACACATAAATGTCTTTGACACTCGGAGTGGGTGGATTGTGGGTTGTGGGAGCCCATGTGGCAAAGTCCCAGTGCATGAGTTAAAAGTGCCATGTGTGCCTCCTTGACACTGATATTCCAGCATAAACACTGACACCTCATCAATCCAAATAACAAAGGAGCGGAGGTGAGCGCCAGCACTCCCCCACAAGGGTGCTCGGGTCACAGCTGAGCTCACCCTTAATGGACCCACATATGCACATCAAGCATCTGTTTGACACTGAAGGAAGGTGTGTGAGGAGACTGGTGATCTTAAATATACTAGACCGGAACTACACTTCATTTTGGGATTGAAAACAAGCTGGGCAGTATGATGTTATATACCTGTGTGTGGGTAGAAATCAAAAGAGATTCTGCTACAGCATTTATACCAGAGTATATTGGCTAATTCAAGTGATAAATCATGTGAAAAAGCTGACATGATAGATAGATAGATAGATAGATAGATAGATAGATAGATAACTAAACACTACTATTCAAAAAGCATGAGGTAAATTATTTTTATTTTTTTTAAAGATGTCTCTCATGCTCTCCAAGGCTGCTATTTCTGCTGTTTTCTATTTGAATATATATTAAAACGTAATTTGTGTGATGCCATGCTGAATTTTTAGTATAATTTCTCCAGTCTTCAGTGTCACATGATCCTTCAGAAATCATTCTAATATGCTGATTAAATTATCAAGAAACATTTCTTATTATTATCATTGAAAACATACTTAATCATACTTCATTTAACATATTTTTGGGGAAACCATGATTGTCTCATGTCTTATGAATAGGAAGTTCAAAAGAACAGCATTTATTTGAAATAAAAATCTTTTGTAACATTATAAATGTCTTGACTGTCACTTTGATCATTTTAACGCATCCTTATTGAATAAAAATATTAATTACTTAAAAGAAAAACTGACCTTAAACTTTTGTTTAGTGTAACTGAATGTTACCTGTTTCACATACTCCCCAGGGACTTATAAAAAGAATACCATGGTATTACCATGACAGAATAACCAAAACCCAAGCTAATATCATCATACTTTTTTGTAAATGTCAGAATCATCAGTAGTCACCAGAATAAGACCACAGGCGTGTTCCTCACGCACGTGCACTCGCCAAGAACTTCAATGACACATTTCAACTTCACCCCATCAAAATCACTGTTAATGTGGCTTTATATACAAAATGATGCTTTGTTTATAACAAAGACTGCAAATCATGCTAAAAACATCTGTGTCATACCTCACTTAACAAGAACAAGAGCAGTCCTATTTATCAGACACAAGCAGGAGGGCTGAACCGACAGAGGAAGTTGCTGACACTGTTTACATTTCTGCCTTTCTGAGACACACAGCCAAAGTTTCCCACGCACCAGAGACATCTTTCACCAACTCACATTAAGCTCCTAAACTTATCTTAATTAAAAGTATTGAATGTAAAACTGTAAATGAAACAAAGCGTGCCTTCAATCAAAATGACAAAATTGAGATTTAAATGCTATTATTTATCCAACACCTGCAGAACAGCATAACTAAACACTGTTTAAACAACACTACGTATTTGACTTGTCCCATGAGTTTTGTGATCACTGATTCTTAAACAAAATGTGCTATTGTGAGGGCACTAATATTTCTGCTCGATAAACTTGTGTTTCTGTTTTCATTATATTTTATTTGATGGTTCACCAAAAGAGTGACAATATGGCCACGAACAAGATGTGTGGGAAGCCATGTATGAAAGTATAAAAGGAGATGATTCCAGGGTGAGTGTCTAGACATTGTGAGGGAGGAGAACATGGGTGATTCTAAAAGTAGACGTATACACGAGCAGAGGCGGACAAAGTACACAACTCCATTACTTGAGTGAAAGTACAGATACTGCTGGTCAAATATTACTCCATTACAAGTAAAAGTTGTAAAGACAGATTTTTACTTAAGTAAAAGTACAGAAGTACTTGCTTTTAAAAGTACTTAAGTACCAAAAGTAAATTTCCTTTTTTATGTCAATGCACTGTTTTATTATTGTTGTATGTAATACTTGCAATACCTGTGAAGCAACTTACAATAGATTACACCTACTGAATACACTGACTAGCATCTTTGGAATAAAGAGCTTTTAGAACGTTAAAAACCTATGGCAACAGCAACACTGCTTTAACAAAAAAGCAAAACAGCAAGACTTATTTGACATCAAAACTAAAATTTTAAAAATGCTGTCTAATCGCTCTTGCTGTGCTTTGATGTCACACACAGAATGGTCTGTGCAGTGCTGCTTCAGTTAAACACCTTT
>NW_015651498.1:230278-242719 GCF_001515625.1 Sinocyclocheilus rhinocerous | reverse complement strand
TTTCCAGAAAAAATAATACTCAAGTAAAGTACAGATACTCAAAAAGTGTACTTAAGTACAATACTCAAGTAAATGTACTTAGTTACTGTCCGCCTCTGTACACGAGTAATAATTAAATTGTCCTCGGTCCTACAAACCCTCTTGGCTTCTTCTGTTTTATTCCTATTCTCTTTCCATCACTGTTTAAAACAAGAGCTGAAACTTTTCAACAATTCAAGAGCTGAAACTTCCTATTTAAATGACCTTGCGGGAACAGATTGTCCTAGTAGAACATGGCACAAAAGATTCACAACTTGTTCAAAGGAATTTGATCCTGCACTGTACATTTTTTTAAATTATTATTATTATTTTTTTTTAATTTGTAAATAAAACAAAGATCACCGGAGTTTGTTTTAAAAGAAAATAACTTTTCAGTCTTTCTACTGTAAAATTTCACATTCAATTCAATATGTTACTTGCCATATCTTTGTAATTATTTATGACATTTACTAGCAATTTCTGACTGAAAATCACCCATTTTTTTCAGAGTGTAAATATGCTGGGGGAAATTAAAGGGGTCCTATTATGCTTTTTCACTTTTTCAACTTTAGTTAGTGTGAAGTATTGCTGCTTGATCATAAAAAAGATCTGCAAGGTTACAAAGCTCAAAATTCACTTTAAAAGGATATATTCTCTTTAACGGAAATAACTTTGAAAGAAGTACAACAAATGGCTCGTTTGGACTATAATGCACTTCTTCTGAATATTGTAAAGTCACAATGTCACTCATTTAAATAATCCCTGCCCACGGGCGAGGCCTGCTTTAGTACCGTGTTGTCGCCATGGCGATAAGACACAGTTTTTTCCACCCTGGTTCCAAAACCCCTTTATTTGTGCTTGCAAAGGTTCCGCACAATCCTCTTGTCCGTAAACATTCTCAGGATCTGAATTGGGCTCGAATTGGTACAGCAAAATAGACGTGCCATTTCTAAGCTATTTGCCAGTCACAACACACTGGGCCAGCTAACCAATCAGAATACATTTCCTGTTTTGGAGGGAGGGGCTTCATCGATGATTTATAGCCTATTCCACACTCAAGCGCACACAATGATGCTTGCCGCAAATCACCAGCAAAAGTAATGATTATGAATGTGTTGGGGGAAAAAATGAGCAAAGACATATTTTAATTATTTATTAATTAACAAATGTTTCCTGAGTCAGTTTCGGCTGCAAAGATGAAGCTGACAATCCTGACTCACCATCTCTGCAGGACAGTGGCGCGTCTTTCGAGAGAAATGCACCTTTATGGATTACATAACCAGAGAGTATTTGTTTTCAGTTTGAATTGGTTTGTTTAAAGGGGTCATATGACGTTGCTAAAAAAGAACATTATTTTGTGTATTTGGTGTAATGAAATGTGTTTATGCAGTTTAAGGTTAAAAAAACACATTATTTTCCACATACTGTACATTATTGTTTCTCCTCTATGCCCCGCCTTTCTGAAACGCAAATTGTGCTCTGATTGGCCAGCTATCCAGTGCATTGTGATTGGCCGAATTCCTCAAGCGTGTGGCGGAAATGTTACGCCCCTACCATACTGTGATGCCGTGTGCCGGCGCGACGACACAAAACCAATAAAACCCATTTTAAACGAGGCATTTGTTTTATATTATTATAAAACAAAATAAACAAAATAACTAATTATAATTACTTATACTGTCTTTTTACACGTTGCGTTGCATCGCGCCGCGTAAACATAAAACCATGTCTGCATTTGTGATCGGAGAAACGACAAACAACAAGTAGACATTTCAAGCTTTCTGTAAATATATTTCTCATGTGGGAAGTAGCCTATATGCTGAGTTTCAGTTCATTTTTGTGACACACTCCTGTTCACTGAGACAGAGACTGCAGAAAGTGCATACTGTTTGTTTTCTTTATTTTACAAAAGTACAACGTTTTGTTAATATTGTGAGTTAACAAATGAGAGTAGACCCTTTACAGGGTGATGAACAATGTATTACTCTTATCTGTATGAGCAAAAATGATGGCATATTTTATGTTGTTTCCACAGTTATCAGGAAAAATGCAAGTGAAAAGCACAGAAACACTCAGATAAGCACCTAATAGTGCACATTTATCTAGGTTAATGTTAGACTGAGTGGCCATGTAAAGTTGCTACAACTTACATGCTTTCATTTTCAAATGATAAGCCATATTTGAGGTGAATGATAGGCGAACATTTACCTCGTTCTAAAATATTTCTATGATTAAATCATCTGACTGAAATCTGACTGAGACCCATCCCTTCTCAGCCAATCACTGTGGGCATAGTTAGTAAGCCTCATGACATCACCCATATCAACTAGGTCTACCCCGCCCTTTCTCTTAGCTTAAGATTTCTCCCAATTCCTTAGTAAAAGTTGGTCTCAGCAGCTTGGTGAATAGGTTTTAAGAGGAAACTCTTAGCTAAGAACTTTTACTGCTATTTAGGAGAACACTTAGTGCTCTTGGAACTCTTAATGTTTTGTGAATACGGCCCCAGAACATGAGATTTCTGACTTTTGATTTCAGACTTCAAAAGTGATCAACAAAAGTTAGCAAACATCTAAATTTGCCCTCTGCTGATTTTCATTACAGTCTAGGCAAACAATTGAGATATTAAAGAGATCTCATTTGTGATTTTTCATTTCTGTGGGGAAGAACATGGGGTTTCCAATTCCGTTTCGCACATTCTGCTGTGTCCCAGCAGACACATTCCAAACACTGGCCAGATAAGATTGGGAGTCAGTGAGAACTAGCCATTACCTAAACTATCCCAGCCAATGGAGAGCACTCCAAACTGGTGACAGCAATTGCGTCAATGGGAAGAGCAGGGACCTCTGCTTAATGCTAGATCTATGTGAGTGAGAAAATGAGAGGGTGGTGAGAAAGGGAGGGATGGAGAGAAATATACTGAGGAAGTAGATCCCATGTGTGTTGGGTGGTCACTGTTTTTATAGTGACTTACAAGCAGGTTTTGAACGTTTTGCCAATTCATCAGCCATGGCGCACAGCTTCACCCGGGTGAGCAATCAAGTTAACAATGACCACAGCCGAGCATGTTAATAGAGCGCGACAGTAGAGTTCAAATTTTTTTTAAATTCTCCTTAGAGATACTGTATAAACTTAAGATAAGTTGGTGTGATTTCAGCTTCATTAGAAAAGTATTTATTAGCTATATTCCTAGTGAAGTGCTAAACAACGCATAATCCTGAAAACAGACCAACCAATCAGACAAGTCAACATTACTATAGTAATGAAAATTGCGGCAAAAGAGCTCTGAAGTCTGTCTACCCCTGTAAAGCATTGTGAATGACATAATCAAATCTTTATTTCAAATAATCTCTCAAAATTAAATTACATTTTAAAAAAGGTCATTTAAACTTTTTATCTCACAATTCGGACTGTTTTTCTTGCAATTCTTAGAAAAAAGTCAGACTTGCAAGATGCAAACTAGTTCGAATTGAATTCTGAATTTTCTTTTTTCTCACAATTCTGAGTTTACATCTCGCTATTCTGAGTTTACATCTCAGAATTCCAAGTTTACATCTCACAATTCTGCATTTATATCTTGTAATTCTAAGTTTACATCTCATAATTTTTGTGGGGGTTTTTTTGTTTCCACCACATAAAAAGTAATAACAGTTTATGCATCACAATTCAAACTTTTTTTTTTCAGAACTGTAAGTTTATATAATGCAACGCTGAGTTCATATCTCACAAATTCTGAGTTTATATCTAACAATTCTTACTTTTTTCTCAGAATTGCAAGATAAAAACTCAGATTTGTAAGACAAAAAGTCGTAGTTACTTTTTTTTTTTACCTGTGTCAGAAACGGGCTTCCATAATAACTCAATAGTTTCATATTAAATATGTTTATGATTCAATTACATCATTCACAGTGTTTCAAGGGAAGCGCAGTTCATTGTCTTTTTAAAAAAAAGAGGTTACACGGTCTTGCACCTTGGTCTTTTTTTACTAAGATTTATAAACATTTTTAACTTAACTATGGCTTACAACTCATCATTTCTGAAAACCCCTACAACTTGGGCAGTCACTGTTGTGCTCTTGGCTTCAAATGTCATTAGGGGCAATAAATAAAAACAGGGACACTATCAGTCCATTCTTATGAGGCAAACAATTAGCCGGTGTACATTATAGGTCTTTGACAGTATTTACAGACTCATGTTTATTCTTTTGACAAAGTGGCGCCATCTACACTGGTGATTCACACGGGACAGTCTGGTGTGAAGGGAACCCATGGTTGCTGTAGCGACAAAGGGTAAAGAGACACCTACACTGACCACAGCACAGTCGGTGAGTCATGAGAATGAGGCTGGTTCACAGGAAATGCATCCCACACAAGTCCTGTGGGCTGAGCACTTTGGGTCAATCAGCTGTGCCAACATGAATGGAGCAGGCACACCAGCATGTTGGCACTGGGTGGGAAATAAGAGGAATGGACACTTTGCGTTTGTTCAATTTGTAACGCACGTGTTTTTACAAAGTCAGTTTCAATAATCCAAATGTCACTCACACAATGTGATGTAATCTGCGCAGTTGGGCGTTTTGACAGCATCCTGACAAACTCCAAGATGACCTAATTCTGTTTATGTTTGCCTGCGAGAACTCTAATTGGCACACTTGGATGGAAATGCACAAGTTTTTCAGAAATGGTCAACCACTGGTCAGTGAAAGTAGGAAAGTTGTAAGTTTTAACATTTAAATTCTGTTGAAACGGTAACACTTTAGATTAGGGAACACTATTCACTATTAACTAGTTGCTTATTTGTATGCATATTACTAGCATATTGGCTGTTTGTTAGTACTTATAAAGCACATATTAATGCATGATCTTTTCTGGATCCTTTAACCATACCCAATATTTAAACATACCTAATTCAATAACTACCTTTACTTATTATAAATATGCAGCAAATTAAGACTTTTTTGAGAGAAAACTCTTAGTTAATAGTGAACATGTGTTCCCTAATCAAACAATGTGTTACCATTGAAACTTCAACACTGGCAATTAAATGTTCAGCAGTACTTTGAATCTATTCTCAATTTCTCAATTTCTAAATGCAATACCAGTCAAAAGTTTGGACACTCATTCTTTATTATTATTATATTTTTCACATCTTAGAATAATGGAAAAATGAAAACTAAGAAATAACACATATGGGCAAAAAAATTGGAAATCTTACATTTGTGTAGATTTCAGCTCTGTTTACTCTGGACATTCATCAACCAATTTCATGAGATGCATCCTGGGATGTTTTAAAACAAGAATTCATTATTACGTGTAATTTCAAGTATCTAAGCAAAACTCTTTAGATCAAAAGGTTCAGATCATTACAAACATAAATTTAGCCATGTGTGCCCAAACTTTTGACTGGCAGTTTACATTTTATCAGACAGACATCCCAGACATTAACATAATGGCAAAAGTCCTGTTGTTAACTTTTCCACCGTTTTGTAGCAGTACAGTAGCTCTGTTTAGGACTGGCTGATAAACTGGAGTGTCATGCACTGAACCGAGCAAGTGGGAATTGAACAATGGCCGTATTATTGGCAGTGTCCTGGGTTCCATGCTGGCAGACTCACAGCATCTGGCACAATGTGCGTTTGTTACGAAAGTTCCGTCTCATCTACACCATTCAGATTATATAACAGTCTGTTCGTTTCTCAGAAAGACGCAAACAGCAGACAGAATGTGCACCCTGAATAGTCAAGATTTAATTTAGTTTAAATTAGATTTAAAGCAGGGTTGTAAAAAAATTCTGAATTGACCAATTAGTGTGAGTAGCAGTGTGAATTTGAATTGAATTAGCCACACCTAACAGGAAGCTGATTTGGAATTTGAATTGGAATTGGAATTGGAATTGGAATTAAATGTCAGTTAAGAAGAATTAACTGAATTGCAATTCAAAGAAATCCAACACTGGCAATGCTTTCTGTGAAATGTGCTCATCTACCCAGGAACACAGAAGTTAGTAACTATCTATCTATCTATCTATCTATCTATCTATCATCAGTAAAATTTCAGGTTCAGGTACAATTTTTAAAAAACTTTTTTAAAGCTTTGTCAAGCCAACATTCAAGTTTGTCATGACAAATTTAGCTTTTCTATTAAAAAATAAAAGGTAAAACTTTATTTTGATAGTCCACTTTAGACATTCTGCTAACTATAAGTAACTTGCAACTACATGTAAACTACCAGTCATTAGAGCATTAGTAGATGTCTGCTTAACATCTGCCAACTTTTTATTTTGATGGCAACTACGTCAACTTATTCTGCTAATCAAATCCTAATACTCTAATGAGAGTTAGTTGACATGTAGTTGCAAATGAATGAGAGTTAGTTGACATGTAGTTGCAAAGTTACTTATAGTTATTAGAAGGTCTAATGTGTACTATTAAAATAAAGTGTAACCAAATAAACTTACATAAAGGAACTTTTACTTCCATACATTCAAATCCGAATTGCAATTCTGCATCTGGATTGCTTCTTCAAATCAAACTGTCAAGCCAACACTCAAAGTTTGTCATGACAAATTTGGCTGTTCTATTTAAAATTAAACTTGTATAAACTTATTTGAACGTTTTAATTTTACTTCTTTGCATTCAAATCCAAAATGCAGTTCTGTTTGCTTCCACAATTCAAATTCAGTTCAAATTGAAGAATAGTGTCACTACTTGGAAACTATTGCGCCTTCAGGGTTTTCATGTGTGCAGAGTCTCTCTGGTGCACGCGAGTTATCTTTGCAGCAGCGAGTCCAGTCTGTTCTGAATCTGTTTTTCCTTACTATCCTGGTTGTGTTTACCTTTCTCCCTGGTGCTGAGTGTTCCCAGGACATCCACGTCAGCTTCCATCTACCTACAGTTCTGATAAAACCCAGTGTTATGCACACTGAGATAAGGCTCACTAAGTCAATACCCAAATATCCTCTTTAGACAAAAACATTCTCCATATCTTAACACAATAAAATCTTGTGTTTTGGAATGGGCTGGATAGGGGAGTAATTAAATACAAGTAGTGACACTACTAACTTTTTCAGTTAGCGTTTTTCAGTAATGTGACAGCAGTTTTAAAAAGCTTTTCAAGTAACTAGCCAAATTTTTTCCAATGAAAAAGCAGTGTAGTGCAACCTAACGCTACATAAATGCTTTTAAATGTCACATTATATTGGACACGCAACTTTACTCCAAAATAAGTTGAGGAAATAATCAAAACCATTCTCATAAATGGTTCTCTCTTTCATATAGCGTTTGAAAATATAATTCATTCCAGTGAATCATTACATTTGGATGGATCTGAATGAACAATTAAAAAAAAAAATCGACCAGTTTGAGTCCCTGCACACAATCATACATCTTTTTTTGAAATGAACATACATAAATACATGAAAATATAATTGAATAATTTTGTTTAAAAACCTTCACATCTTTTCAATCTATGACAAATTCGGGGTCTTCCCTTACAAGAATTTCACAAAATGGTGTGTTCATTTTGTTCAACTATTGATTCTGAAAGATTGCAAATTTAAGATAAATTAATTAAATACATTTCAATTTTAACTTTGAATACAAAGTAGTTTCAAAGCTTTCCTCAAATTAAAACAGTAGAACATGGCACTAATGCCAAGGTCATGGGTTTGATTCCTAGAAATGCATGAACTGATAAAATGTATACTTCAAAAGCAATGCAAGTCGCTTTGGATAAAAGTGTTAGGCTAACCCTAACCCTACTGCATTAATACAAATGTGCAAGCACACACACACACACACACACACACACACACATGTCTGTCTGGCCGGAAGGAGGGTCAGTCGTGGGCTGCCTAACCGAGCTAACAGACAAATAACAGGCACACTTTTATGAATGATGGTGAACTGCTCATTGTAATGGGAAGGGGGGTTTCTCCAGAAAACCACTGCTAATTGGTTGGGCTGTCAGAAATGGAATTTGTCAAACATTGTGGTTGGTCTAGCCTGCAGCCAAAAAAGTGACTGGTGTCCTTCTAAGGAAACCAAACATTTGATTTAATTGAAAAATGGCTTGCCAAATGAGACATTTGTGACTCATGTTGAATCTGCAGGGGCAGAAAAAAAACACATTCATGAACATTAAAGTGTGGCACTGAATACATCTGTCTGCCTGTAGATTACCGTCTACAAACAATCGATTTATTCAGCTGCAAATGATCTATTGACATTCATTATATAAACATTACAAAAAAAAAATTTCTTTGGAATCGGAACAGCCGGTGCCAAACAACCATACCTGTAAACTTCCAAAAAGATTACTGGTGTTGTTTAGATGTGTGCTGTCTGTTCTTAAGGAAGCTGCTATTTTGATCAACCCAACTGTGAATGGCAATTGTAGGTCTACTGTTTCACCTACATGCAAAACCCACGCACTGTTTGTTTTACTTGTTTCCATAGTGATGTTGTCATCCATTAGAAGCTGAACTCAATAGCCCAAGCTGAGCTAAGATAATAGTCCTGAAAGGGTTTGCATCTGTCGGATTCCTCACATCGTTTACATCGTTCAACCACTCGATGAGACCAGCGTTACTCACTAACCCCTTTTCCGGTGTATTAGAGGAAACAGTATGACTCAGATGGTTTGCCTAAACCCCCTTCCGCCTAATTCGCCTAGCATGGTCAGGGAACTGCAGTCATGCAATGTGCAGATGTTGCTTATATTCAACTGCTTTCAAGGAAACGACTCTTGAAAAGTGATATCCCAGTTGGGCTGGTCAAAAATAGCCTGAGGAGAGACATCCTAATATTGCTTTTCTTATGCATTTAGGAAGTACTTGTCAACCTCAGAAGTTTTATTATAGTCTGATGGATCTTATTCCACCGTAAGTATAGCCGTAAGTAGCCACAATTATGTTTGATTGCCAACATGAGCAACCGTGTAAATCTAGCAGAATTTGATTGCCAACATGAGCAACCGTGTAAATCTAGCTTGTCAAAAGGGGTTATGTCAGCTATAACTCGTAGCTAAACCACTGTGCATCTTTTATTCAATCAGAAAGATATGCTTCATGGCTCATTGGCACTAGCCTGTCTGTCCCAGTTACAATCATAACCTGCAGCTTTAAATCAGATGACAACCGCAAGTCACAGGAGATAATACTGAACCCATGGATCAAGTGTGTTTCCTTGCTACAAAATACAACTTTTTGGAGTTAGAAATCAGTGCTGAACTCCAGTAAAGCCAGCTGTGGTTTGAAAATAGCAGCATGCAGTTATTGAGATAATTACAGTATTCTGCATTTCTTTCATTAAGTTTGGGAGAATATGGAAGCTTTGTTTCCACCACTGATTAAAAAAATAAAAAACTTTATTTCTCACAATTGCATGTTTACATCTTGCAATTTTGACTTTTTTCTCACAATTGTGTGATATAAACTTGCAATTCTGACAGTTTTTTCTCAGAATTGTGATATAAGCTCACAATTTTGAGTTATAAAGTCAGAATTGCGAGTTTAAACCTCGCAATTCTGACTTCACAACACGCAATTGCAAGTTTTAAAGTCAGAACTGTGAGGTATAAATTTGCACTTGTAAGAAAATTTTGTATTGTAAAAATCTTTTTTTCCCCCTCAGAATTGGACTTTATAACTCACAATTGCGAGAAAAAGTCAGAATTGCGAGATGTAAACTCAAAAAAGTCAAATTGTGAGATTACATCTTGCAGTTCTTACTTTATTTCTCGCAATTGCAAGTTTATATCTCACAATTCTGAGAAAAAGTCAGAAATGTGAGATAAAAAGTCACCATTACTTTAAAAAAAAAAATGTATTCAGTGGCGGAAACTGGCTTCCATATTTATCTCCCTAACCTAACTTAGAGTCAAACGTACTAAAATGCTTATTCCTAAATAATAATGAATACGTATGCCAAGGGAAAAAAACAAGATGATATGCAACAGCCAAAGACATCCTGACATTCATTATTTTAAATAGTTATGTCTTTATCAATCTATCCTACTAAAAAAAGACATGCTTTTCAGTTCTGCAATAGATGTGCTTTCAACAGCACAGTAAGAAGGTGCGTAAATCTCAAACCTCGGAAGCTAAGGGCAATTCTAGAGGCTTGTCATTGTGCACTTGCAGAACCAGCTCTGTCGGATATGTCAGTGTCCTTTCCCCTGTCGCTGTGGGTGAGGTTTGATTGAACCTTGGCTGTTGTTGCAAAAATGGTTTTCGGAGGATAGTCATCAGTTGCAATACAACAAGTATCATGGTTGCTTTTCATAACTCCAGAACTTCCAGCACACCGCATGCAGCCGAGACATTCAATATCATGCATTCGGCTGGCAAAACTGACTGTACTACACATAAATCATCATGCTCTCATTCATGGCTAATTTATCACCAAGTTCATTAGCATAAAAACTTAATGTTCCTGATTAAGTCTGTGCTTCAATGAGTTTTCTTCCTGTAACATTTGTGGAGCAGTTAATATTTAGCGTTTACTATTATTCTGTAAAGTGTGTCAACCTCCAAACGTGTGTTTGTGTTGTGTGTGTGTTTGCTGTAGGCTTACGTGTTTAAGTGGTTTGTACCAGTGTTTGTGATTGCAAATGTGTGTGTATGTGTGTTTATGCTATTATCCAGTCCTATCTGAATGAATTAAGCCCTTCCTATCCAGCTCATTTCTATCCATATGTCAAAATCAAGGTCATGACATGTTTTAATGTTGCCAAAAGAGAGAGAGATAGATAGATAGAGAGAGAGACAGAAGAAAAAATAACAAAAAGAAATGGTCAAACTGGAAAGTCAGGATTTATGAAAGCAAGAAAAAAATGCACGACTGCAAGGATCTGATGAGAGACGAACAAGACGTACCCTTCCTGCAACCTAAAACTAGAATCTGTGTCACTCTTCGTGAAGGTAACAGTATATTGAATAACTATTATTGAAAGTTTCCTGTTACCATGCCATTCACTATTACCCGTCTCGTCTCCCCACCGTCCGTGTGGGCGTCTCCAGGCAGGCTTCAAGGGTCAAGAGGTGACATTCCTAAAAACCTCTTAGCATTCTTCCACGGGGATGTCCTCTGTGTGTGTGTACGGCAGACGTCTGCACATGTTGTGTGACTATGTGTGTGTGTTGCATGTAAGAGAATGTGTTAAAAGTGCAGCTTTTTGTGAACAACATTCCTGCTGAGTGACAAAAGCGAGTCTGCAGGATACATGTGCTATAGTTACACTTTTATTTGCATATTACACATCTGTTTGGAATACTTGATTCTGATTGGTCAATTACAGATTTCTGTTGACAAATATTTTTGTACAATGATACTTAGGGTGACCATACGTCTTTTTTTCCCCGGACGTGTCCTGGCTGGAATTTCTAAATTGCCTAAAATATCCAGGTTTTGAATTTTCCTATTGTTTTCATTCTTGCTTAAAGGGATAGTTCACCCAAAAATGAAAATGATCCCATGATTTACTCACCCTCAAGCCATCCTAGATGTATATGACACTCTTCTTTCAGACGAATACAATCGGAGTTATATTAAATCATGTCCAGGCTAATCCATGCTTTATAATGGGAGTGGATGGTAGCCCAAAATTTGAAGTCCAAAAAATTGCACCCAAGTCCACACGGCTCCGAGGGGTTAATAAAGGCCTTTTGAAGCAAAGCGATGCGTTTGTGTAAGAAAAATATCCATATTTACAACTTTATAAACCTTCACAAACGCATCGCGTTGCTTCAGAAGGTAAATCATGGGGTAATTTTCGTTTTTGGGTGAACTATCGCTTTAAGGTAAAGACTGAAAAGTAGTTTGACCAATAGTGTGCAGGCAATGTACATAATCGACCAATCGTGAGGTCAGAGAAGGTGGGATCTACAGAAAATGGTCAAACAATGCAAATATGCATACATAATTTATGAGGACTGTAGAGCACAAAACCTAGTCATTTTATGCCATTTAGAAATCCCAGCCAGGATTTGTCTGGGAAAAAGAGGATGTATAGTCACCCCAACAATGCCAAACCATATAACTGAACCTTTTCCATTGTATAAAGCTGTGCTAGTTTCTTAGCTGAATCCTTAAGCTAATCTATATGTAAATCAAGTAAACTCATATTAACCTTTAACTCATATTAACCCATAAACCTTTTCCAACCAACTAAAACTGAAAATTTCTCACCTAAAAATATAACTTTTGTAATAATTTACTAACTCTCATAGTGCTCCAAACGTATATGACTTTCCTTCTTCTGTAAATCATAAGATCTTTTTTTCTCCACATACAAAGAAACTCAATTGGGCTCCATGTTGTTTCGACCCTGACATTCTACAAAATTCAATTGCCTCCTTACATTTTTTTAATTATTTACACCTTGACATTTAATATATATATATATATATATATATATATATATTTTT
>NW_015651498.1:227751-230109 GCF_001515625.1 Sinocyclocheilus rhinocerous | reverse complement strand
TATTTCTATTTTCTTTCACTGCACTTTTCAATCACTTTGAATTTCAATTACTGATAAAAGAAGTGAATTTGAAACTTTTAAAACTCAAAAACATGAGTTAAAATTCCAAATTGTGTTAAATGGATGGAAACAAAGATATTGTAATGATGAAAAAAAATTCTGCTCAATTATCTGTCCAGTCAAATCACTTCTTGGACTGAGCATTTTGACATCAGCCATTAAGCATTTATGTATTGATTTCAAGTATCTGCTCTGTCATTCTGCCATGTCCACAAATCAAAGAATAGATCAATATGTCATCTAGTCATATCTTCCGTGTTTGTCACCGAGGTGTAACCATGCTGGGGTGGCTCATTCATATTTTTAGCAGTGCAATCCAGACTTACAATGTAACAAGGAGGAACTCCTTAATGGGCCTGATGCAGAGACAAAAGGGTTTCCCCAGAACTCAGCAGATGAGCCAGTTCTGAGTTTTTCAAGGTGGGCCAGGGAGGAGAAGGCCGACTGCTGGTGCTTTTGTGCACGGCTGTTTGTTTTGACAGCACGCTAAGAGACAAGACGCCTGGCGAGCCCAGGTAATCCAGACACAGACACACAGCGATATAAGCACTCTTGCAAACGTACACTGCTACAGACACTGCTTCAGACACACAAGGGTGTGGTGCATTAGTACAGCTTGTCTCTCACTCTTTGAATGGGCTACTTGGGCACTGCTTATGTCATCATTTCCAACCTCTGCCACCCTGGAAATCAAAATAAACAAAGACAAGAAAAGAAGGCTCATTTTAAGATAAACATCATGGGGAGGGTGCTAGACCTTACTTACTACTCCACGCAATGACTCAGTGTTTAGACTGATGCTCTAATTCAGTGTTTGGCGGCACTAAACATGACACTGTTGAGAATCTTTGAAGACCCCTTCCCGAAATCTCGAAACGGTTACCGGAAATCTGACGTAAGGCAACAAGTGACCCCGATTAAGGGGAGGAGTGTATGTGTTAATCTACACATACTGACAGACACATTGAGTCAGCAGTCACATTCCACTGGAGTCAAACAGCAAATTAGCCCACTATCCTGAAACATACACTCTTGCTGCTGTAATTAGTGGGGTTTGATAGGACAAGCATCACTATTACTGTTAGTCATGCTTCATAGGGGGTCACAGGGAACAAAAATCCTCTACGTATTAAACTATATCAAGTTGAGGAGAGTATGCCATTATTTTTTATAAGCAAAAATAATGGCATTAGAGTTACGAGTAGAGATCGACCGATATAGCGATTTACCACAGTAAGCCAAATGTGACATCTATACTTACATATCTATGGCTTACTGGCCCAAGTGAAAACAACTGGCTTTGTTCTAGTGTCAGAAAAAAGTTTTAATTAAGGGACTATTTTTATAAATAAATAAATAAATAAATAATTTTTACAGACACGATGACACATCCTGACATCTAGGAACGGTCAACGTGTCTTCACTCACAGTAAAAATCAATGAGTTTTCCAAAACGCCACATTATTTTGCAGCCTCTGGTTGTAAAAACCGCCAAGATTTAAATGTGTTGGTTGGTGTTTTTAAACTATAGTAACTTTTTAATGTTGTGTTAGCTAACAGCTTCGTCTTGTTGTATTGTGTTAGTTCAGCAAAATCATCTGCTCAAGTCTATTGCAGATATACTGTATGTATGCGTATAACTTCAGTTGCAGATGCACAGTCAACTTGCTCTCGAGTCTTCATAGACTGGCTTTAACCATTCCAGTATGGCGGACTGCTTATGTATAACGGCTCATAGATACCGCCGCTAATGAGGCATCTATATATATATGCAGTAAGCAGTTCTGTTAATGAAATAGCTCACCCAAAAAAATTAAATCTGTCATAATTTACTCACCCTCATGTCATGACTTTAATTGCATGTTTCATTTTTCAAATATTTAGTTAGTTAAATAATTAATTAGGCACTGAAGTAGGAAATGTTGTGACCGAAATGTTTGCCATTCCTCAGTAAAGCTGTGGTTTTTATCTTGCATTTGCTTTTTTGGTTGTCTTTTTTCACCTGGCTTTTTAGACTTTTTCAGGTACTTTGAGATTTTTGGTGATTTCTTTGTTATTTTTTTATTTTTTTTTTGCGTTCCAAAGAATAATGTCATACAGGGTTGGAATGAGATGAGGGTGAGTAAGCAATGACAAAATAAAAATGTTTTGGTGAACTATCCCTATCATCTTAGACATCCTGGAGATTTAAAATCCATATCATTGCTATTGTCTCAGAGGAAGTATGCGTCAACACAGCACATCATAATGTCTGCTGGGAAAGGCCCCCCTCAGACTGAGAGCCCCCCCCCCACCAAT
>NW_015651498.1:224450-225875 GCF_001515625.1 Sinocyclocheilus rhinocerous | reverse complement strand
TAATGTCTGCTGGGAAAGGCCCCCCTCAGACTGAGAGCCCCCCCCCCACCAATCTATCTATCATCCAATCACCTTCAAGCCTGGATTAGGGGGAGCCAATGGTTGCACACTAAAGCCAATGGAATCCAAATGAGTCATGGATGTGTGAGAAGTGACGTATAAAATGGAGGTATACTATTGCTAATGTGCGACAGAAGAGAGATCTGAAGTGCATCTCAGGACAAGTGGTTTCCTGTAGGTTTTCCACACTGATTGTCAACAGGCAACACAGAGAAGTAGGCCGAATCCCAAGGGCCGTAATTTCAAACATGTGTCTAGAAACATGTTGCCCAGGCAAACTAAATCTGCTTTCTAACTGATGGAGAGGACCGTTTTATTGATCAGAAGCTGCTCTTTCTTGGCTCATGAGATTGATGGAGTTTTCTGTTATGTTTGCGTGAAGTATCAACACTGATTCAGATGCTTCTCCTGAAAAATAAAAATTTGAAGAAACAGGAAGCCACAAGTGAGTCAATAGTTGAAATACAATAGGAATAAAATGCTAACTGGATAGCAGTCAGGATCATTTATAGATTTTATTGATGACAAGTTTTCTGGGCATGTGATGAATCAGGCTGTCTCTTTGCAACACATTGCAAAGACACTAACTGTTTATTCATTGACTCCAAGATGTAGTATTTCCTATAATGCTTTGTATGTCCTATAACATAGTTTTGTTATATCGAGTTCAGTGATTCAGGCGGTTTAGCAAACAACTTAATTTAGAAGATGAAAAATTGGGTTCATTAGTCACAAACGCATGCAAAAATACTGACACACATTACAGACTAGCACTGAAGCTGACAAACACAAACAGCATGTTAATTAGATCTGCGCTGAACCTTAAATGACCTAACTGTGATTTCTCTTTAACCCTTGCTCTTCAGGACTAAATATTTTAAGCATTACATTTCCTGTCTCTTACAAACATAACTCGTTTTCCTTTTCGCTGGAAATGTGTGACTTATGCATGTATGTGTGTGCATTTGAAGTCTGTCTCCTCTCTTTGAGTTTGCTGGGAGCAGTGGGTGTGGCTTCGGCTGACTCAGGTACAGCTGTTTTGAAAGTAGAGGGACGCACCTGTAACATCCTCCTGCTTATTTTAGTTTCAGACTGACAGTCGGCTCACTCCTTCACACGCAAACCTCTGCCATGACCTAAACACACATATGCACAAATGGGCGCTATGACCAAGAATCACGCCATTAGTAATTTTATATTACAGTAACAATTAATATTATGAATCGATTAAAAAAATTTACTAATTAATCACACATTTTTTTCTGAAATTAATCTCGATTGTACATACAATTAATTTATTTTTCGATTTATTTTTCAATATTTGTCTATTTATATTTACATATTTTTTATTATTATTATCATTTT
>NW_015651498.1:222042-224290 GCF_001515625.1 Sinocyclocheilus rhinocerous | reverse complement strand
TTATTTTTTATTGTCTGTGTGTTGTTGTTGTCTCTGTGTACTGAAGCTTATGTCACTAAAACAAATACTTGGCTACTTGGCAATAAAGCTCTTTCTGATTCTGATTCTGATTAATCCCACCTAACATGAAAGTTTTTAAATATACTTTTATTTTGAAATAACTTCACATTCAATCTTCAAATTGATATAGAAACAACAAAAAGATAGTATACTTTTAATATTTGTTTAATTGTATCTTTTTTATGACTGAAGACAAGTATCACTGATATCAATACTACTGATGTTTCTATGAAATTGTCTTTTCCTAATATTTAACCATTGTAATTTAACCATTGTAACTGAGCATTGTACTTTCTCACAACTCTTTACCTTTTCTGATCCACCTCAGGTCTTAAGGATTAATTTTTATTCTGGAAGTGAACTAATCCTTTAAAGTCTCTACTAATGAGCTGACGAGTTGAATCGGGTGTGTTAGATGAGGGAGACTGTGCTGCTGCTCCAGGACAATTTTGAAAACCATTTCAGAGACATGTTCTTAAATGTGACTCATATAACAAATACTTACATGCATGCACAGATTTAAGGCAGCTTTAATTGCCTTTTTGGTAGCTTAATGACTTTTTTGAGCTTTGATATGAAATGATACAGGCTACAGTGCACGCCGCCGTGCAACTGAAGAGCACGTGCTACGAGCACAGTTTACCGGCTGACAGGACAGGAAAATGAATTTTTACTGACATATGGCCTGACAGCATCTCATCTGACCTCAGTTCACTGTTGTTCTACTGAAGCTCCTCGTCACCTGTATCTTTGAGCACGTCTGAAAGTCTCCCATTTGATGTGGTCGTAAAGACATTCTGCATATAAATAAATGCAATTCTTGTCAAAAAAAAAAAGAGACAGAAGCAGCAGTTGTGAGTGGGGTGGCCAACCCTAGCTCCGCCCCTGCGTTAATTGCATGAAATATTTTTAGCGTGTTAAACTGAAAAAAATTAATCGCCTGGATTAACACGCTAATTTTGACAGCACTAATTATAATATAGTTGTTTAGCTGGAAATTCAACTGAAAATGATTTATATGTTAATATTTATGCACGCATTTTAAAAAAATGGACAGGCTCAAAAACTGTTCAAATTATGCAACACTTGAGTGAAAAAAGGCTCCAAAATAAGCATTTTAACAGAAATAAAACTAAACTTTGCTTGGATGAGCCACATTTAAAGGTCACCTTTGACCAGTAACCACACAAGTTCTATATATAATCATGAAAGCTTTCATGTTCCATTTAGTATTTCACGTTAGTTCATGTCTCTGTGTAAATAAAAAGTCCCGCCCACTGATAGCCACGCAAATATAAACATTAAAATCCACCAAAAACTGATTTATTTCTAACTTTACACAGTATTTATACACACAATACCACCCAGCTGGTATACACATACAAGTCTGCTCTGGTACTGTTCATTATCACAAGCGCAGCTGCTGGAATATCTTAGCTTTCTGACAGCTCAGTTAAACTGAGGTTACGGCCATTGATTCTTTGCCTTAGTAGAGTAAATGGCACTTGTATCACTTTGGTACAATCAATCTGTGAAGTGACATTGTGATCAGCACTCAAATCATGTGGAATTTCCTGTAAGATGGCCATTGTGACGTAAACCGCCTTGAGAGTCAAAAGAACTGATTGAGTCATCAGGCACTACAAAGTGAAGGGAGGTATACTGGAGGAGATGGACTATTGTTTGAGAAGCGTGCCCAGCTTGTTTGTTTGAAATGTTTGATGATATCATCCTCATCTGAAATCAACCTGATTATTCATTCAGATTTTTACATACAGTATAAGAACTTGTATGCTACAGATTTACCATACCTCCACATTTTTAAATGATAGTATTTAATGTTATACTGACATAGCAACAAGCATCATGTGAAAAAACCCATTTAGTCATATATTTGGAACTGTTTTTCATGCCATCTTAAGCTAAAGTGCATCCCTAAAAATAATTAAAAACTCTGCTGCTGCCGTTCTGCTCTTAATTATAGAGTACAGAGTGAAATAAAGTGAACTGGGTGTTCTTTACTTTTGTCTGACTACAGTCAGACTGGGATTTTTTTGTGGAAAATGCTCAATTGCTCAGTTCCATTCAATTCAATTCAAGTTTATTTGTACAGCGCTTTTCACGATACAAATCATTGCAAAGCAACTTTACAGCAAATTAAGTTTCTACAATATTTAGTAGTAGCTTA
>NW_015651498.1:208599-221967 GCF_001515625.1 Sinocyclocheilus rhinocerous | reverse complement strand
AGATTTGAAATGGGTCTGTAATTTGCCAGTTCACTAGGATCTAGTTGTGGTTTCTTAATAAGAGGCTTAATAACCGCCAGCTTGAATGGTTTTGGGACGTGACCTAAAGACAACGACGAGTTAATAATATTGAGAAGCGGTTCTTCTGCTACAGGTAACAACAGTTCTTTCATCGCTCAGGAAACTTAATGGAAATTTCATTGAAGCATCGACTTTTCAGATGTTTCTTCTAAAATAACTTGTGGAGAAGAAAAACAGACACACATGAGAAAATGATGCAGAGTAAGAGTATACACTAAAAAAATATGCATAGGATTTCTTTTATTTCTCACTTAGAAATTGCTAGTAAATTTCACAAAAAAGTTTTTAAAAATCGGTAAGTAACAATGAATTAAACATGAAATTTTGAAGTATAAAGACTAAAAGAGTATTTTCTTGTAAAACTTTCTTGTAGTCTTTGTTTTATTGAATGTCGAAAAATCATTTTTTACCATGTAGAGCTATATAATTAATGTGGATAGCATAGCGCTGACAATTTTGTTTTGGAGGAATTTGATGATAAATGTTCAGTTCATACTGAAATCTTGACAAATCTGAACACAGTTTCTGTCATGACAACTCTCGGAGGGATTGGCATGGTAATGTACATGGCAATGTTAATGTATTTGGTCTTGGCAGAGCAAGTACCGAGACTTGCTACTGCCAATACATCCACAACATGCTGCTGTGAGCATGTAAGAAATATTGCTGCTGCAAATATAACATACATGAAATAACCCCCATATAGCATACATGAATCACCTCGTAGCATATCTATACAGGTGGAGCTGAGGAAGGTGGAGGGTTTCTGAAGTGCGCTGCCTACTGCTACAGCAAACAAAAGCCAGGTATTTGAATATTGAGCAGTGAGCTCATTGGCTACCGATACAGGAGAGAACCAATCAGCTGCCATGTGACAATGATGTCACCAGGTCAGATTGAGCTAGACCTATCGGACTGCGCCATCAAGAGTTTCATGCCAGAACTCTATATTTGTGAGGGCCTTTTTCATAAGAAAAAAATCTGAGAAACAGTAACAATGTCTAGGAGATGCAATTGAGATATTAAAGTCATTTCACTGGGGAGTTTGCTGAGAATAATCCAAAAATTAACCTGTATTTAAAGGGATAGTCCACCCAAAAAAATCATCATCATTTATTCGCCCTCATGTGGTTCCAAATCTGTATGCATTTTTTCTATTCACGGACTACAAAATGCGATTTTTGAAGAAGGTGGGAACTAAACAACATTGGATCACATTGATTTCCATTTTACAGACAACAAAAACACTGAGACGTTTTCCTAAATATGTAATACAGTTTTTGATGACTTGTTGGTGAGTAAATGATGGCAGAATTTTCTAATCCTTTAAGTGCACCAACTATACATTGTTTTTGCAACATTCTTCCTTCATTATAATTTCAACCCCAGGCTATCTTTGCACTGAAATTAGCCCTGTAATAAAATCCCACATTTAATGAATATTCTATTTCTAAATGACCCAATAGCTTGATCTTGATGACAGGAGTTTTATAGTCTCATAAAGTCAGACGGTAACACAAAATCACACCCACTCTTATCCTACAATTATTTTTCCCTTTAAAATGAGTATATTATTCTCCCTTCTGTCATACAGGATGCGCCTACACATCTAAAAGATGACTAACTGCTCACCTGGAGTATAATTAAAATCCTTCAGTTCTATTGAAGGCTTCTGAGAATGTATGAGGCATAGAGGGTCTTGTGACTCACAACCAGTCAGGTAATATCAGCCTGCCTTGAATGAACAGAACAGTGGCGAAATCAAATCCAGACCTGCGCCAGGAAGCTTAAAAAGCCTGGGGCGAAAAAAGCAACTAAAAAAAGCTCCACATAAAAAGCATCCCATTTCTAGACTGCAGGTGGGAATCTGGGGAAAAGTGGTTACATGAGTCACATGGGGTGAGAATGCGTCTCAACAGGTGGGATTTTCGAAATTGGGATTATTCAATCAGGGGATAAAATGAGAGATGAAAAGAGGGAGGAAAAACATGAAGAACATGTCATGTATTCTGTAACTGTGCTGTGGAGTAACTAAAAGTAGCGGCACTAACACTTTTTCGGTTACAAACCACTTTTTCCAACTAGTATGCGATGCGGTTCCAATTTTAAACACAGTGACGTTGCTGTTGTTAATGTCATGTTGCATTTCTTTAAATTATGAGTATCTTCTAGACTGGAAAGATCCCTAACACTCTAATTTAATTCTATGCATTAATGTCCCATATGGACCACTGATCTAGAAAAGGACAGAGAAACGCTTACATGCCTGACCACTCCTGGCCCACTTCTACTCTTACATAAACCTGATAATTACACTTACGCATGCACACACACGCTCCCTTTGGCTTCAGCCTTTGGCTACAAAACACAGGGATTCGTACAGTTGTCAATTAACCTAGAATATTTTCACCCCTGTTTACCCATAGGCTGCTCCAGTTTACCTGAGCTTTAAATAGCAGGGGTGTTCCATGCTAGATTTCCAAGAATAACTACCTGTGGAGGTCTATGCAATTTTGTTGAACACTAGCCTGCAGAGGTCATTCTCCCTGCTTGTTTTAATCCTTAAGACACCTCTCAAGTCTTTACTGGGTTTTGGGAACTAATTTGAACGAATGCTTTGATTGTGAACAAATGGTGTGAAATATTTCTTTAGATTCTGCTGTTGTTAATGGCACTGAAAGGTAAGCATCACTATCATTATTGCAACAAACCCTTAAACCTATGTTAAACTTTGTAACAACACTGGTTGTGCTACAGACATGAAACAAACCACCTCAAATTGAGTGTCTTGTTCAGGAGAGGTGAGCTATTATTATTCGAAGCGACTGGATTTATGATGATTTGCCAGGCGGCTTACAATAAAACTGGCGAAAACATCCCACAGACTAACAATGATGGAAGAAGTCAAGTCGTATCGAAAGAATGGGCTTTCCTGTAGCTCAAACCATACAGCATGGCGTTAGCAATGCCAAAGTCATGGGTTCAATTCCCAGGGAATGCAAGAACTAATCAAAATGTAAATGGCTACTTTGAATGCAATATAAGTTGCCTTGGAAAAAAGCACCTTCCAATTGTAATTGTAAACCGAACCACCAGAGAGACTTGAGGACAGGGCCACAAACTTGACTTGGACCATCCAACATCCTTACAACACTGCCAAAAAAATTGTAACTTTTGCTACATAAACTGTAAAGAACTGTACCATGCTCTACTGTTTCAGCTACAGAAACGTTAGCCCTTTCCAGAAAAGCTGTCCTTATACATTTACTACATAACAAATGCTTAAAGCCAGTTCTTTCATTACAAACATTTACAGAGAATCACAAAATCTAAATTTCAAGAACCATAACAATCCCAATTCCAGAACAATAGCTTAGAGGATTCACAAACTGTAATCTGTAACTATAATAGAGGTTGCTGGAGGTCCCTAATGGTCGTGGAGGACCTTAATGATTTACTATTTTACAGTAGGGAGCAGCTGAATTACATTACGACAGCTCATAATGTATGCTTCATTACATCTGAGAACTAAATTAAATGAGCAGTGCTGAATTCATTCAAGTGTGCGTGCCAAATGGGAAGCTCAGAGTGGATTATACATATATGTGCGTGTTTGAGCTTGTGTCGGTAACCAGCACCTATTCTTGTTGCAGGGTTAGAATGCTCATCGCTGTTTCTATATTTGTAGGTGACAATTGGGTGTTCAATTCTGAGCTCTTCTAGAACTGAGGAAATGCTGTATAATTATAACACAGACTGGGAACCCACTTCAGTCCTCACTCTTGCTTTATCTGTCTCTCTTCTGTTTGGTCTGATGTAGAAAGGGTCAGTCGATTATTTGTTATGTTAAACTTGTTCCTGTGCCTTGTAACTGATTGGAGAAAATAACCATCTGGTACATTTTCTATAACATAAGCAGTGTTTATTTATGTTTGTGCCCATGACTATGCATGGGTATATGTGTGTGTGTTGCACACATACACAGATACACATTCACATACAGTTACACACAGCCCATGGGAACCAGAAGACCAGGTCAGACAACAGATAAAGGGGGACAACAGGAAATGAGGATGAGTCGTATGTGTTTAACTGCGGGTGGCAGGCTTAGCCAACACACAAACCCATCATTAACACACTCTCAACACAAAACACACTCTTGTTTGTTTATTACAGGTTAGGATACCAGATGCCCTTATGCATATGCCAAATAAAATGATTGACTTCAGTTAAAATCACTGACTCACATAAAAACAGACATCATTATATATCTTATAAAACAATGTAGCAGGCCAATTAGTAACATTTGGACTGTCAAAATAAACCTTACCATTCTTACTTTCACAAACAAGCATTTTGCTCATCCTACTAAAGTTATAGAATCATATTAACACTGCATTCTTATTGGCACTTTGCAATCTTATCTCAAACCCTACAGGTGATGCAACTGCTGCGGTTGCAATCATACTGGCACTTTTCCTTAAAGGTGCTGTGTGCAATTTCACTTCAATTTTTCTATTCCAGTTTAATGTGCAGAATAGTACAATATACTGTAGTAGTAATAACACTTTGGAAAACGTTTCATAAACATTAGGTAATGCATTAGGTATCAAACAATGAACAATACTTTTACAGCATTTATTAAGCATGTTCATTATTTTTATAATGTTAATTTCTATATATAGTAATAGCTTTTCAACATTTACAATGAACATGAGTTATGATTAATGGTCATGAATGAATTTCTAAATGAAATTATATTTCTAAATAAACCTAGATTAATAAATTCACTGATCTATTAATAAACTGAAATTAATAAATAAATAAAAAAATAGTTGTTCATATGTCTATATCTATATATACACACACACACACACAAACACATATGCAAAAAGTGTGTGTGTGTGTCTTATCTATGTATCTATCTATATATATACATAGAAACATATATATATGTACTGTATATATATACACACACACACACCATTTTTTTTGAGAGTAACATATAATTTAACCAAGAATAGAAGGCAACAGCCGCATAACAGGAAAACCTGTTATTCTGAAAGATCTAAACACTTGATCAGTATTCTCAAACATAAGTCTATGCTAATTTTATACTATACTATACAAATTTTTCAGAAAAACATCTGCCAAAGCATTTACGTACATGCAAACATACTGCAGAGCATCATTTTTTGTCTTATAAGGCGTATATGAAGACAAAGTAGCATGTTGAGGGAGAAAAATTTTCAAAGAAAGTGGGAAAAAGAGCAAAGCAAGGATCAAGTGAGGCAGAGAATGAGAGTCTAGTTAATAATTTGTCAGCGACTGTGGTGGATCTAGCCAGTGTGTTGACAACGGGCCCAGTGTTCTCTGGGTCCTCTGATGGAGATTAGAGCTGGACTCATCCAACCATTCACGGGGTGGAGAGAGAGAGGAACATGAGGGGTCTGGTGGGAGCGCGGGGGTTTGGATTCAACACAAATAAAAGTCCAGCAGAACAAGGCAGTGAGTCCACAGGGATTCAGGCTAGAACAGCATTCTGGGAGATCACAGCACTAGCTTTCAACACTCCCCGAAACATTCACGCACTCTCTCCTGCAACCGTGCACCTTTTCTGATGTTTGCAAACTGATGCTTTTTGGATAAAATTACATCATACATCCGTTCTTCAATGAAAATACGATCCTACACAACACAACAAGCCACAGTCCTGAGCAATAGAGGCAGCAGAACATTCTTACGCAAGCTGTAAAATCTCAGGCATAAACTAGACACCGGGGAACAAACCAAACACACATGATGTTGACAGAGTAATTATCTGCTGATAGGACAAGCAGACTCATAACCGGTCACATCTCTTTCCCTGAAAGCAGGTACATTCAACCCATGATATCAGCTGTCCAAACACGCTCTGGCTACACAGTGTATCCTTGTACGGCCCCGAGGCCATCAGCGTCCACCCACGCATGTCTCTTTTGCCCTCTCTGTGCATATTACTAGATCCGTGTGCTCTATCGCTGCTTTTCTAATTAGATTAGATTAATATATTCAGCTGATAAAAACTTGCAATAACCTTTATTTGTGTACTTATGTTCATTTATCTGAACGACCATAACAGCATGCTGTTGTAGTCATTAACCACTTCTTAATGAGCAATACTCTGGAATATTGTGCAAGCAGGGCACGCAGGCTAAGATGCATCCTCAACCCATGTGTACTGCATGCTGTTTGCTAGACACAGTCCTGCCACCTAGTGGCTTCCTGTGGAGAAACAAGTGCATGGTACAGGATGGTACTGAAAGGTCAGTGCTTATGACTGGGCTCAATGATTTGTGCTCAAAATATACATAATCTTTCAAAGTACATACCACAGTAAATGCATTTTTCCCAATATTAGCATGTTGGAAACTTCTCAAAATGGAACAATAGATAAAATCTGTCTGATTAAAGGAACAGTGTATTCACTACAGAAAAGATAGAGCGTTACATGCGAAACATGGTACATGCAGTATAGCCATAGTTAATAAAGACCTCGGCTGATAACTGTCAAATTTTGAGCACAAATCCTGCAAAGGGTTACCATCTTGTGCTGCTGAGAAAGGCACTTAAAAGCATGACAAACATGAAAATGAAAGTGACTATATGTTGATGTATTTCCCATTGAAAATAAGTTTTAGGCCAGATACATGCTTCATCTACCCATAAATGATGTAAATTAGTTATAATATGCACCTTTTAGTGGTATATAAAATGTAAAAAATGTGTAAAATTCAGATTATTGCCACAGTAACAAGCTGTTGTACCACTAAAGGTACCATTTTTTTGCAAAAACATTTTGACAAGTTAAAATTTACTTTCCTATGCTGCCGTATTTCCAAATGAAAAGACATTTGGGGCCGGATACATGCTTAATCTACCCATAAATTATGTAAATTAGTACTAATATGCACCTTTAGTGGTATATAAAATGTACAAAAGTGTACATTTCATATTATCGCCACAGTTACAAGCTGTTGTATCACTAAAGGTAAAAAAATATATTTTGCTGACGTGAGGACAGACATGCCACAAAAGACATAAAACCAAGAGTGAGTAACATTTCACTGCCAGATTTAATGAATCAACTCTAAACCTGCATGTTTAATGCAGCCTCAAAACATAAAACAAACCGCAAACGTGCAGCTTCATCATAACTCACTCAAACCCACACCTACGCACACACCCGCTCATCCACACCTACACATGCAGGAAGAGGGAAGGTGGAAGATCCACCTATGCACACTTAAAAACACACCCAGCGCACTCGAGGAAGGCCGTCCAAACATGCATCTTCTTCTGTAAGAAGGCTAACATACAATACTCCTATGCTGACAACCACATCTGAACATCAAAGCCAAAATCTGCAGAGGAAAAATTGTTTTATATCATATGCTCTGATTAAGACCTTCTTTTCTATAAAAAGGAAAGTAATACGTGCAACCTAAAAGAAGAGAGAAAGCAAAAATAAAAGATCAAAGGTAGCAAAAAGCTTTGAGGCAAATTAAAAGCGGGAGAGATGATTATGTCTTTACCGGTGGACGTCAAGATCTCGAGGGAGATACGAAGAACTCTTTCTTTTCTCTTTTACTAGCGAAGACCTTGGTTACTAATCTTCAATTAAAACATAATTTTGCTCTCTGCTGGTTAGTGACATAAGAGATACAGTGATTAAGGTTGCCAGAAAAAGCTATAGACAATAAATCAGCTGTAATAATGTGTCAAAAGGTTTTAATATGTCATATCAAGCTGCATCCTTCAAAGGAAAAATACACCTCTATCCAATGGATCTGTCAAATGTTTCTCATTTCACAGTGAATTAAGTTTTTTTAATTTTGCCATTCATAATGCATGTGACAGCTGAAGTTAGCCCTGTTCATGTAGTTACACTGCTAATAATAATTTATCTGTTCATCGTCTGGATTTAATCCATTCAACCACAATAATCTGTGTGAGATTTATAAAAAGATATAAACAAAAACTAAGACCAATGAAAATGTGAGAGGCAAATGCTATAAGTGCCTCGCATCAAATTTATGCAAAGCGCTTGTAAACATCTGGCTGAGGTTGGAAATCATTTCAAGTTCATTTTAACATCAGTCAAAATTTCATGCAAATATCTGACCAACAGTTTTGATGTTGTATGCCTGATGTTACACTTATGCAAATCCACTAGGAACAGTATTAAGTGAATTTCTAAATGAAATTATATTTCTAAATAAACCTAGATTAATAAATTCACTGATCTATTAATAAACTGAAATTAATAAATAAATAAAAAAATAGTTGTTCATATGTCTATATCTATATATACACACACACACACACAAACACATATGCAAAAAGTGTGTGTGTGTGTCTTATCTATGTATCTATCTATATATATACATAGAAACATATATATATGTACTGTATATATATACACACACACACACCATTTTTTTTGAGAGTAACATATAATTTAACCAAGAATAGAAGGCAACAGCCGCATAACAGGAAAACCTGTTATTCTGAAAGATCTAAACACTTGATCAGTATTCTCAAACATAAGTCTATGCTAATTTTATACTATACTATACAAATTTTTCAGAAAAACATCTGCCAAAGCATTTACGTACATGCAAACATACTGCAGAGCATCATTTTTTGTCTTATAAGGCGTATATGAAGACAAAGTAGCATGTTGAGGGAGAAAAATTTTCAAAGAAAGTGGGAAAAAGAGCAAAGCAAGGATCAAGTGAGGCAGAGAATGAGAGTCTAGTTAATAATTTGTCAGCGACTGTGGTGGATCTAGCCAGTGTGTTGACAACGGGCCCAGTGTTCTCTGGGTCCTCTGATGGAGATTAGAGCTGGACTCATCCAACCATTCACGGGGTGGAGAGAGAGAGGAACATGAGGGGTCTGGTGGGAGCGCGGGGGTTTGGATTCAACACAAATAAAAGTCCAGCAGAACAAGGCAGTGAGTCCACAGGGATTCAGGCTAGAACAGCATTCTGGGAGATCACAGCACTAGCTTTCAACACTCCCCGAAACATTCACGCACTCTCTCCTGCAACCGTGCACCTTTTCTGATGTTTGCAAACTGATGCTTTTTGGATAAAATTACATCATACATCCGTTCTTCAATGAAAATACGATCCTACACAACACAACAAGCCACAGTCCTGAGCAATAGAGGCAGCAGAACATTCTTACGCAAGCTGTAAAATCTCAGGCATAAACTAGACACCGGGGAACAAACCAAACACACATGATGTTGACAGAGTAATTATCTGCTGATAGGACAAGCAGACTCATAACCGGTCACATCTCTTTCCCTGAAAGCAGGTACATTCAACCCATGATATCAGCTGTCCAAACACGCTCTGGCTACACAGTGTATCCTTGTACGGCCCCGAGGCCATCAGCGTCCACCCACGCATGTCTCTTTTGCCCTCTCTGTGCATATTACTAGATCCGTGTGCTCTATCGCTGCTTTTCTAATTAGATTAGATTAATATATTCAGCTGATAAAAACTTGCAATAACCTTTATTTGTGTACTTATGTTCATTTATCTGAACGACCATAACAGCATGCTGTTGTAGTCATTAACCACTTCTTAATGAGCAATACTCTGGAATATTGTGCAAGCAGGGCACGCAGGCTAAGATGCATCCTCAACCCATGTGTACTGCATGCTGTTTGCTAGACACAGTCCTGCCACCTAGTGGCTTCCTGTGGAGAAACAAGTGCATGGTACAGGATGGTACTGAAAGGTCAGTGCTTATGACTGGGCTCAATGATTTGTGCTCAAAATATACATAATCTTTCAAAGTACATACCACAGTAAATGCATTTTTCCCAATATTAGCATGTTGGAAACTTCTCAAAATGGAACAATAGATAAAATCTGTCTGATTAAAGGAACAGTGTATTCACTACAGAAAAGATAGAGCGTTACATGCGAAACATGGTACATGCAGTATAGCCATAGTTAATAAAGACCTCGGCTGATAACTGTCAAATTTTGAGCACAAATCCTGCAAAGGGTTACCATCTTGTGCTGCTGAGAAAGGCACTTAAAAGCATGACAAACATGAAAATGAAAGTGACTATATGTTGATGTATTTCCCATTGAAAATAAGTTTTAGGCCAGATACATGCTTCATCTACCCATAAATGATGTAAATTAGTTATAATATGCACCTTTTAGTGGTATATAAAATGTAAAAAATGTGTAAAATTCAGATTATTGCCACAGTAACAAGCTGTTGTACCACTAAAGGTACCATTTTTTTGCAAAAACATTTTGACAAGTTAAAATTTACTTTCCTATGCTGCCGTATTTCCAAATGAAAAGACATTTGGGGCCGGATACATGCTTAATCTACCCATAAATTATGTAAATTAGTACTAATATGCACCTTTAGTGGTATATAAAATGTACAAAAGTGTACATTTCATATTATCGCCACAGTTACAAGCTGTTGTATCACTAAAGGTAAAAAAATATATTTTGCTGACGTGAGGACAGACATGCCACAAAAGACATAAAACCAAGAGTGAGTAACATTTCACTGCCAGATTTAATGAATCAACTCTAAACCTGCATGTTTAATGCAGCCTCAAAACATAAAACAAACCGCAAACGTGCAGCTTCATCATAACTCACTCAAACCCACACCTACGCACACACCCGCTCATCCACACCTACACATGCAGGAAGAGGGAAGGTGGAAGATCCACCTATGCACACTTAAAAACACACCCAGCGCACTCGAGGAAGGCCGTCCAAACATGCATCTTCTTCTGTAAGAAGGCTAACATACAATACTCCTATGCTGACAACCACATCTGAACATCAAAGCCAAAATCTGCAGAGGAAAAATTGTTTTATATCATATGCTCTGATTAAGACCTTCTTTTCTATAAAAAGGAAAGTAATACGTGCAACCTAAAAGAAGAGAGAAAGCAAAAATAAAAGATCAAAGGTAGCAAAAAGCTTTGAGGCAAATTAAAAGCGGGAGAGATGATTATGTCTTTACCGGTGGACGTCAAGATCTCGAGGGAGATACGAAGAACTCTTTCTTTTCTCTTTTACTAGCGAAGACCTTGGTTACTAATCTTCAATTAAAACATAATTTTGCTCTCTGCTGGTTAGTGACATAAGAGATACAGTGATTAAGGTTGCCAGAAAAAGCTATAGACAATAAATCAGCTGTAATAATGTGTCAAAAGGTTTTAATATGTCATATCAAGCTGCATCCTTCAAAGGAAAAATACACCTCTATCCAATGGATCTGTCAAATGTTTCTCATTTCACAGTGAATTAAGTTTTTTTAATTTTGCCATTCATAATGCATGTGACAGCTGAAGTTAGCCCTGTTCATGTAGTTATACTGCTAATAATAATTTATCTGTTCATCGTCTGGATTTAATCCATTCAACCACAATAATCTGTGTGAGATTTATAAAAAGATATAAACAAAAACTAAGACCAATGAAAATGTGAGCTATAAGTGCTATAAGTGCCTCGCATCAAATTTATGCAAAGCGCTTGTAAACATCTGGCTGAGGTTGGAAAGTTCATTTAGTTCATTTTAACATCAGTCAAAATTTCATGCAAATATCTGACCAACAGTTTTGATGTTATATGCCTGATGTTACACTTATGCAAATCCATTAGGAACAGTATTAAGCAGAGTATGTACATGACTTTAAAGAACTGGCAAAAACAGCAGAAATTAATTAGAAAAGCAAATTGAACTATTCAATAACTGTCACGATTCGCTGTGGGAGGAACGATGGAAATGAGTAAATTAACTGGGACACGGAACACATGGGGAGGGAAAACACAACAAAACCAGTCCAGGGGAGTGACATTACTCCCCCCTCCCGGAAGGCACGTCCCGCGCCACAACAATTCCACCGGGGAGGGGGGAGCGGGTCCCTCGTGGCGGGCGTGGTTGCTGGCTCTCGCACCTGCTCAGACGGACTGGGCACTTCATCCGGGGCGATCCTCCTCTCAGACGCTCTGTACTGCGCTGGCTCATTGATCGCAGTGGAAACTGGCTCTCCATCCTCGGTGGGCTCGGGCTTGTGCTCCGCGCAGCGGGGAGATGGTGGGCTGGGCTCTGGGTCTGGAGTGGCACTGGCGAGATTCCCCTCGGGACAAACGGTGAACGGGGATCCGTGTCTCGCCAGTGTCCACTCCACAAAGGCGGCGAAATTTTCATTTTGCCATTCATAATGCATGTGACAGCTGAAGTTAGCCCTGTTCATGTAGTTATACTGCTAATAATAATTTATCTGTTCATCGTCTGGATTTAATCCATTCAACCACAATAATCTGTGTGAGATTTATAAAAAGATATAAACAAAAACTAAGACCAATGAAAATGTGAGAGGCAAATGCTATAAGTGCCTCGCATCAAATTTATGCAAAGCACTTGTAAACATCTGGCTGAGGTTGGAAATCATTTCAAGTTCATTTTAACATCAGTCAAAATTTCATGCAAATATCTGACCAACAGTTTTGATGTTATATGCCTGATGTTAAACACAGGGCAATCAGGGGAACACAGGTGCATGGAATCAGTCAATTAACTGGGACACGGAACACATGGGGAGGGAAAACACAACAAAACCAGTCCAGGGGAGTGACATTACTCCCCCCTCCCGGAAGGCACGTCCCGCGCCACAACAATTCCACCGGGGAGGGGGGAGCGGGTTGACAGAGTCCAGGGCGGTGATGAAGGAGGAAGGAGCCAGGGAGGAAACAGGAGGGGCCCGGAGCAGGAGGAGCCCAGCTGGACCCCGGGCCACAGCCATAATGTCGACCCACGGTGTTCAAGTTCATTTTAACATCAGTCAAAACTTCATGCAAATATTTGACCAACAGTTTTGATGTTATATGCCTGATGTTACACTTATGCAAATCCATTAGGAACAGTATTAAGCAGAGTATGTACATGACTTTAAAGAACTGGCAAAAACAGCAGAAATTAATTAGAAAAGCAAATTGAACTATTCAATAACTGTCACGATTCGCTGTGGGAGGAACGATGAGGTGGAGGAGCCCGAGGCGGAGAGCCAACGAGCCAGGGGGATGCCGCAGATCCAGGGGGCCAGGGTGGAGCCGAGGGCTCTGGCGACCGAAGCGGAGATCCGGAGATCCGTAGTGGAGCCGGAGCGACTGAGGACCAAGGTGGAGCTGACGGGAGGGAGGAGCCCAACGGAGCCGGTGGGACGGAGCGACGAGGTGCAGC
>NW_015651498.1:191394-208525 GCF_001515625.1 Sinocyclocheilus rhinocerous | reverse complement strand
CTGGGCTGGACACGGGAACCGGAGCCCTCTCCGGGCAGGACGTGGGAACCGCAGCCCACTCAGGGCTGGACGTGGGAACAGGGGTAACAGAGGGCTCCACAGAAGGAGGGAGTAGAGGGAGCAGGTCAGCCTCCCAGTCAATTAAGTCATTTTCCGCCTCTCCTCTATCCAGGTCCATCATAAGCTCACCCTCAGCCATGGTTCAGGGGGCGGAGCTCCACTCCGCGTTTTCACCGTCCACGGCTTGCTCCCTCGTGGCGGGCGTGGTTGCTGGCTCTCGCACCTGCTCAGACGGACTGGGCACTTCATCCGGGGCGATCCTCCTCTCAGACGCTCTGTACTGCGCTGGCTCATTGATCGCAGTGGAAACTGGCTCTCCATCCTCGGTGGGCTCGGGCTTGTGCTCCGCGCAGCGGGGAGATGGTGGGCTGGGCTCTGGGTCTGGAGTGGCACTGGCGAGATTCCCCTCGGGACAAACGGTGAACGGGGATCCGTGTCTCGCCAGTGTCCACTCCACAAAGGCGGCGAAATTTTCATTTTGCCATTCATAATGCATGTGACAGCTGAAGTTAGCCCTGTTCATGTAGTTATACTGCTAATAATAATTTACCTGTTCATCGTCTGGATTTAATCCATTCAACCACAATAATATGTGTGAGATTTATAAAAAAATATAAACAAAAACTAAGACCAATGAAAATGTGAGAGGCAAATGCTATAAATGCCTCGCATCAAATTTATGCAAAGCACTTGTAAACATCTGGCTGAGGTTGGAAATCATTTCAAGTTCATTTTAACATCAGTCAAAACTTCATGCAAATATCTGACCAACAGTTTTGATGTTATATGCCTGATGTTACACTTATGCAAATCCATTAGGAACAGTATTAAGCAGAGTATGTACATGACTTTAAAGAACTGGCAAAAACTGCAGAAATTAATTAGAAAAGCAAATTGAAATATTCAATAACTGTCACGATTCGCTGTGGGAGGAACGATGGAGACGCGGAGAAACGTTCGACAGTCTTTAATATTTGATCACAAGGGATAATTCACAATAGGAACACAGGAAACACACGACATCCAACAAGTAGACCAGACCAACACAAACTGAACAGACTGGGCACAGGGCAATCAGAGGAACACAGGTGCATGAAATGAGTAAATTAACTGGGACACGGAACACATGGGGAGGGAAAACACAACAAAACCAGTCCAGGGGCGTGACAATAACATCCTGATAAGTCTTAGGTCATAAAACCAATTCTACATTTCTGGTCGGAGTTTAAAATTAATCTTAAAAATGATGTTATATGCCTGATGTTACACTTATGCAAATCCATTAGGAACAGTATTAAGCAGAGTATGTACATGACTTTAAAGAACTGGCAAAAACTGCAGAAATTAATTAGAAAAGCAAATTGAAATATTCAATAACTGTCACGATTCGCTGTGGGAGGAACGATGGAGACGCGGAGAAACGTTCGACAGTCTTTAATATTTGATCACAAGGGATAATTCACAATAGGAACACAGGAAACACACGACATCCAACAAGTAGACCAGACCAACACAAACTGAACAGACTGGGCACAGGGCAATCAGAGGAACACAGGTGCATGAAATGAGTAAATTAACTGGGACACGGAACACATGGGGAGGGAAAACACAACAAAACCAGTCCAGGGGCGTGACAATAACATCCTGATAAGTCTTAGGTCATAAAACCAATTCTACATTTCTGGTCGGAGTTTAAAATTAATCTTAAAAATGTTCATTTAAAAAAAAAATAGGCTGAATGGATATTAAGTCATTTGAAAACTTACATAAATACTTCCTTAGTTCTTGCTGTGCATATATGTGCCAAAGGTCCATAATGACATCTTTCAATGTTTAATTCGAATCATTAATGTATGGGCCAGCATCCATCATGAAGCACTTTGAATCAAAGCCACAAACAAATACTATGGAAATTCCCACGATTTCTGTACAAATGCATTGCGCAAGCTGCCACATTTCCATTGTTTATTCAACACACATATTTTTCCAGACAAATATTTTGAACCAGATCTCTTTTCTGTGCTTGTGTTCTGTCAATGCATGACACAAAGTGTTTCTGAACAAGTACTGTGACTGAGAAATAACACCCTGTGTTTAAGAACAATAAAATTTTTCTTTGACTCCAATATTTTATGTACAAAAGAATAACTTTATACCCAATGCATAAAAAGACATCCGACCTTTGCTGGAAAACAGCTTTGCTCTAAAAGTGGGACAGATCCACAATTAACAAAATAGCACAGATAGAGTGAACAAGAGCTTTACTCTGCGAATTATCAATGTAATTTAGAACTTGCTTGAACGTTGAGGAGAGACCAGAACATATCCATGTGAAGCCGGAATGAAACTTGATGTAGACCCCTAATTTACATTCAAAGCACATGAAAGCTGATCACTGAAGTGTGGGGTGGGGCGTTTCACTCATTTACATGTCGTCGACTGGCCGTCAAACCATCATAATCACTCGCCACTGAGGGAATCACAACACATCAAAACAAGAAGAGCCTAAGCAACACTTCCACTGAGGTCAGTCCAGCTATTTCACTTTCATTTATTAATTTCCATGATATATGCTTCTTCATGCATCCTGGATTTTCCACCCTCCAGGATGGCTAAGGAGTGGACACTTCTGTTGCTCTGTGGCATTCTGGGGTCTGGATTCAGCGAAAAGCCATCATGGTTCAAGAACATCTCAACAAGTCTTTTTAAATCCCCTGGAGATATTCTGATAGGAGGACTTTTCCCCATTAACGAACTGACCAGTGAACTGAGCAAACGGGTGAAGCCTGACGATCTTGAGTGCAACAGGTAAAATCTTGAAGGAAGCCACATAATCTAGGAATCTGAAAATGCTTTCCTCTTAAAATCACTTTTTTATCCTTGTTTTGGCAGTATAAGCACATATGGTCTGTCTCTCGCATTGGCGATGAAGTTCTCTTTGGACGAAATCAATTCTAAAGAGAATCTTCTCCCTGGAATCACACTGGGATTCGAGAGTTATGACACCTGCATGCAACCAGCCGTTGTCATGAGGCCCGTCCTCCAGTTTCTCACAAAGGAATCAACAGAAGAATTGGATATTGCCTGTAACTACACCGACTACAAGCCTCGTGTTATAGCTATCATAGGACCGAACAACTCCGAGTTGGTTCCAGTTATTGGAAAACTGATTGGATTTTTCTTGATGCCACTGGTGAGTTGACATGAAGTGTAAGATTTAAAGAATGCAAAAGGTTTTTTTAAAGGATTGCTTTTGTAAGCAAAATACTTTAAAAATTAATATATTTATTTTAATATTTTATTTAAATTGTTTCAGCAAATCTATGCAATAATATGACGGGCATGACTGGCCTCTTAACTAGTAAGACATTCCTCTTGTTTTTGAATTTCTCTAATTGCACATTTTTAGATTAGCTATGGTGCCACCAGCGACATGTTCAGTGACAAAGAGACCTTCCCGTCCTTCATGCGCACAGTCCCTAGTGATCGCTGGCAGGTTGCGGCCATGGTGCAGCTTCTGAAAGAGTTTGGGTGGAAGTGGGTTTCAGTAGTAGGTAGTGATGATGAATACGGACAGAAGGGTCAGCAGCAGTTCTCCAGTATGGCCAATGAGGAGTCCATCTGTGTGGCATACCAGGGTTTGATTCCTGTATACAGCGATCCAGAGCAAGCGGTGAAAGAGATTCTCAATCGTATTGTGGACGCCAAAGTGGGAGTGGTGGTGGTCTTCTCTCTCCCCAAGCCGGCCAGAGACTTCTTCATAGAGGTGAAAAGCTTAATGCAATTTATGCAATAAATGGGTCACATTATGAAAACAAATTATTTGGTCTTTTGAAGCAAAAGTTTGAAATACTATGAAATAATGCTGTAGATTCAAAATTGTAAACTTCTTGACCAAATAAAACAGACCATTAAATTAGAAGTTGCAAAAGTACCTTGTTCCAAAATGAATGGATTCCCAAATATATTAACATGACACCTGTTACAGCCAGCTCTTAGGCTGCAACAAAGAGGAATCCAGACGCTTTTAATGATTAACAAAACCTTTATTTAAACACAACAAAATAAACATAAATGGGATATAAACAAGGAAACGTGTCAGGGCTGGGCGGGCCACTCAGCATAACGCAGAACGTTGATCTCCAGAGATGATCGCCCAAAAAAACACTCTCCGCACCAACAATGCCAGGGACATTTAACTTTACGACCAACAAGTGTGAAGTTTGCTAGCCACACCCCCTCCAGGCGGCACCTAAAAACACAAACCACAAGCACACGCACAGCCTAGGCTGGGACGTCACAACACCCCATAACAACTGCCGGTCTCAGTTTAACGAGGAGGTTCAAAGAGGTTCAAAGTTTCTCTTCCTCTTTGGTGGAACAAGCTGCCAACCTCTACCCAATCTGAGATCTTTCAAGAAAATGCTGAAGACACATCGCTTACCTAATCTACAAATATAAACAAAGGCACTTACTTTAAAATTGGCATTTTGCACTATGAATTTTTTTAGCTCGTATGACAATTTGCTTGTAATGTTCCTCATCTACATTTAGTGGTTGTCCAAACAGAATGTTTTTTTGTTTATGAACGTGAGTGAGCAGGTCAGTGGAATGGGAAAAATATAAAAACGCAAGGTCTCGAGACATGCTTTTTAAAACTTGAGAACCACTGGTTTTTTGAATGCTGTGATGCATAAGATTCTACAAAAAATGCGAGATGGGAGACGCAAGCGCAACGGTCAAAGATGTCCATTTAGCACATGTTAACATGAAAAACAATAGAAGAGCAGCACACTGGAATGCAAAAACACATTATGGGTGAACAGTCCCTTAAAGTCAAAGCAGCAAAAACAGCCTGTTTAAATTTAAGGCTCAAAAAGACAGTGGAAAATGGTCACATAACAAATTGTGAAATTATATTAAAGGTGCAATGTGTAATATTTTTGAGAATCTGTTTACAGAAATGCAATGTAACATACAAAACTATGTTTTCGGTGGTGTATAAATACCTTACAAAATTCACCGTTATGTTTTAATTACCTTAGAATAAGCCATTTCTATCTACAAACACTGCGGGTCCCCCTCCATGGTTAAGTCACCATTTTGCGCCGTCATGTTTCTACAGTAGCCCTAAATGGACAAACTACTCTACAGAGCGCGTTTCATCACTGTTGTTCTTCTTCGTTTCTTCCTCGTGTTTTTAGAGGCAGCTTGCATAGTCTCTACGTTGAATACGCATGAAGAAGCAGTAGTAGTCGTCGTGTGGTTTATTAGAAGCAGAGGTCGTTCGTAGAAGAAGAGTAAGAAATATTTGAACAAATGGAGGACCACTCGTATTATTTTGCACAAGAGCCAACAGAGCGTCAATCTTCATCGTCAAAGAATGATGAACATGTAACAGTAATATTCGCAATAACATATCGGTTTACTAAATAATTAATTACATATAATTTCTTAATTTATCTTTGTAAAGAAACCTCAACGCTTGACTGGCTACTCTCTGCTGTCTCAGATGACGACATCTTTGTCCTATGTCGGCAACAGACAGTAGCTTCTCAAGGGGAGGGGCGGAGGGAGGGGCTAATCCGTTTATTGCAATTTGCAACATCACCGCTAGATGCCGCTAAAATCTACACACTGCAGCTTTAATGCAAGAAATCTTGACTGACATAATTAGTGGCCTCCAGGGAAAAATATTAATATATATTTTAAGGCTGCCCCCCAATAGTCAACTAAACGTTAGTCGGCTAGAAGAGGCTTAGTAGACTAAAATTGTACTAGTCGTTTAGTGGCAGGAAAAAAAAATGTCTTTAGGTAATTACAGTATATTAGACGTGCACATGAGTATCGAATAGGCTATATATTAAAAGCCCCCCAATATATCCCAATATATATATGTGTGTGTGGGTGTGGGTGTGGATGTGTTCCTCTATTCTTCATTCACTGCTTTATATTCATAAGTCTACAGGTTTGGTGATTCTAAATGCTTTTGTGATGACTACCTGACCAGGTAATCAAACGAAACATGACAGGCGTTTGGGTGGCAAGCACAGCATGGGCTCTGAATGATGTTGTAGCCACCCTGCCCGGGATCAATTCAATAGGAACAGTGCTGGCGTTTGCACACATCACCAGACCTCTTCCCTTATTCACTCCTTATATCCATGAGCTCTTCACCAAAATGGAAAAGATGCAAATCCCTCAGCAGCCAGATACAGAAATCTCTCCTCTGGACAACATTTGCCCAAGATGTAGCGACTTAAGCCAAGCCAACGTGAGCATGGTACAAATAAAACTTGTGCAGCGGTCAGCTTTCAGTGTGTATACTGCCATCTACTGTGTTGCACATGCACTGCATGACTTGCTGGGATGCAATACCACCCACTGCGCTCTAAATCCCAGGACTGACAATGTTTATCCATGGCAGGTAATCACACACAAGCTATTATTTCTGTAAATCTGCTTGTTTTATCCTAGAAGATTAAGAGTGTACTAATAGAAGATCTATGGTCCTTTTTACAGCTGTTACAGAGTCTCCAAAAAGTTTCTGTAGATCTTGAGGGGGTCAATTTTAAGTTTGATAAAGAGGGTAATCCAAACTTTGGCTACGATGTTATGCAATGGAACTTTAGTGACACCACTGTGCACTTCGACATAATTGGATACTTTTATCAGAACCTCACAATGAATAAAAACAAAATAAAGTGGCACACGAAAAACGGAAAGGTATGAATGGAACATTAACACTGTTTGCACTTGAAATGCTATTTATTAATAATTAATTTATTAATATTTATAAATGCTCTCTATTTTCATTTGAAGTGCATCATATTACCTTGTTTTCTACCAGCCAATAGTTTTGACACACTTTCTCATGATCTTAAAAAGCCTTTAAATGGATAGTCACCCAAAAAATTTAAATTCTGTTATCATTTTCTCACCCTCATGTCATTCCAAACCTGTATGAATTTCTCCTGCTGAACACAAAAGATTTTTGAAGAATATAGGTAACCAAGTTTTTGACGGTAGCCATTGATTTCCATAGTATTTTTTCCATACTATCGAAGTCAATGGCAACCATCAAATGTCTGGTTACCCACATTTTTCAAAACATCTTCTTTTGTGCTCAACAGAATAAAGAAACTCACAGGTTTAGAACAACATGAGGGTATGTAAATAATGACTGTATAATGAATAATGAATAATAATGATTTTCATTTTTGGATGAACTGTCCCTTTAATTTAAAGATTTCAAATTAGTCTTGAAGATTAATATAAATAATGCTTATATATTAATTTCTTGACAAAACTAAAATTGTGATTAAGTTTTTTTTTTACTATTCTAAAATACGTAAAATATTAATAATAGAGAATGGGTAGGTGTGTCTAAACGTGTGACTGGTGCATCCAAGAGTCAGCACCTCTTGACAAATGATCTCTGTAACAGGAGCCAATGTCCACTTGCTCCTCAGACTGTGGGATAGGACAGGTGCGCAGAGTTAAAGGCTTCCACTCTTGCTGTTTCGACTGTATTGACTGCAAGGAGGGAACCTTCCTGAACAGCTCAGGTCCGCCATTACACCAGCCTAGGTTTTCAAGTCATTCTAAACAATACTAATAAGGCTCTAACTATTGGCACTGACCATAACTGCTTTATCTAACACGCATGTGACACCGTAGCAAATAGAACTGTATGCATTTAAGAGCTTTTTGGTTTGATGTTGACTAACCTTTATCTGTCTTCTCTTTTGATTGGAAGATGACATCCAGTGTAAATCATGTCCTGCTGGCCAGTGGTCCACCCTACGAAGCACAAGCTGCGTCTATCCCATCTATACTTACCTGGACTGGAGCAACTATGAGTCAATTGGACTCATTCTGGGAGGAATTTTGGTTCTAGCGTCACATGTATGGGTAGGGGCTCTATTTTTCAAGCACAGAGGAACTCCACTGGTGAAAACTGCAGGTGGACCACTGAGTGGCCTTATGCTATTGAGCCTAGTGGGAACATGTATAAGCCTGGTGCTGTTCCAGGGTCAGCCAGGAGACATCGTGTGCCGTCTGCAGGAGCCACTAAATGCTTTTTTTCCTACTGTGGCCCTCTCAGTCATTCTGACCATTTCCCTTCAGGTGATCCTAAAAAAGCATCAATGCATGTTAAAAGCCATTTTAATTTTTGCAACAATAATTTATTAGACAAACATTATGAAGACAAAGTGTGAACAGTATAGTATAGTTTTTTTTTGTTTGTTTTTTTGCTGAGAATTTTTTTTTTTATCATGACCACAAATTAAGAACTCATTCCCACGATTTGTTAATTCATGGAAGGTTTACTAATTCATTCCTTCATTTTATTAAAATCATGGCCATGATCTACAAATTTCTTCCCTAATTTTAGTAAATGTTGGCCATGATTTACTAATTTGTTCCCTTGTTTTAATTTCACTAAAACGAGAGAACGAGTTAGTAAATCGTGTCAACGTCTAAACATATCGTGGGAAGGCATTCTTCATTTGTGGCCATGATATATACTGTATATTTTTTCTGCATGTCATATGCGGGGCTCACATGTTGTTAATTAATATTACTCAGGACTAATTACACTGTTATAAAAACTTAAAATAAAGAGTAACTTCAATTTGACTTGTTTACGATAAACTGTTGTGGTACTGTCACCACTTGAAGTTCAAAGTAAGATCTGAGTCCTGATATAAAATCAAACATAGCCACTGTATTGAAACAAGAAAGCGTGAGTTTTTTTTTTATTACAAATGAACTTTTAGAAATGTTCATTAAAAATGATATCCACTGTCATCTTTTACTTACCAGATTGTGTGCATCACAGAATTCCCTGAAAAGTCTTCTGATCACCTGGCGAACATACGAGGACGAGGAAGCTTGTTTGTGATTCTGGGATGTTGCGGGGTCCAAGCAGGACTGTGCGGTTGGTACGTCCAAGAGGCTCCCTCTCTGACCCAATACGTCGCCAGTTTGGAGGTGACCTACGTCAAAACCTTTTTGCGTTGTCCAGTGGAGCCCATGTTAAACTTCGGTTTGATGCTTGGTTTCAATGTTCTGCTGGCACTGGTGTCATTCATGGCCACCTTCATGGCTCTAAAGCCGCCTGGACAGTACAACTTGGCCAGAGACATCACCATCTCCACCTTGAGTTACTGTGTATTGTGGGTGATGTTCATCCCCATCTACACAAGTCTAAATGATAAAGATAAGTCTATCGCTCAAGTAGGAGTCAGTTTACTCAGTAATATAGGGTTGGTAGTGGCCTATTTCTTCCCTAAATGGCATCTGTTGGTCAAACACCCAGAACTTAACACAGTTGATCACTTTCGTACATTTTTAGAAGGGGTCCCACCAACACCACCTGAAGAAAGCTAGAAGCAATTGCTAAATTATCATTTAATCATTAATATATATTTTTTTTAAATAAACTATTATGTTATTCCAAAAAATTCTCTCATATTACTTCAAGCTTTTATATATATATATATATATAATTTATAGCAGACATTTCATACAATAATCCAAAAATGTCACGTTAATAAAAGAGAAAGCAAAATATTAAAATTATTTTAAAAATTCTAAAATTGTCAGCTATTTTGTGTGTGTGTGTGTGTGTGTGTGTGTGTGTGTGTGTTTTCATGTGTGAATTATTAAAAACAATTGTCTCATATCAAATCTCAATGAATGAAACGTTTAATGTACCATACTTAATGTGAAATGTTTGTACTCTACATAATATTTAGACTATTTCATATTAGTTGTATAATGATAATGTACCCCCTATTTTCTATCCACCTTATTTTTAATGTAAAAACAGATGCGACCATTATGTTTATTCATAATTCAAAACTTCTGTTGTTAAGCCAGATGTTTTGCATTCATTAAGGGATAGTTCACCCCAAAAAATGAGCATTTGCTGTTAATTTACTCACCATCATCAGGCCATCCAAGATGTATGTGACTTTTTTTCTTCAGTGAATCAGTAAAGAAGATTTTTAGCTGAAACCATGGTTCTGATTCATAAAATGCAAGTCAGCGGCTGCCAGTTTTTGAGAATAAAAAAATGCATATGAAGGAACACAAAATCAATACCTGACGATATATTGAGGTCTTATGAAGCGAAACGATCGGTCTGTGCAAAAAAACTGAACATTAGGCTACTTACTACATTATTTTCTGTAATCCAGAGTCTCAGGTAAACGGTTTGGAGTGATGTCTGATTCATGAACGAATCATTATTTTGAACCGGTTCTTTTTGGTGAACTAGTTGAACCAATTCACCCAATCGAACTGAATCGTCTGAAACAGATCTAGGCTCGAGCAGCACTGAATGAAGATGCATTGGCCATCACATAATGGTTATTATTTTATTATGCATTTTTTGTCGGTGCTCAGTCTCTACTAAATATTCTGTTTAATCGTGATAATTCGATGGTGGATAAAAAGGAAACTTAACCCTTGAAGGATTTGCGTCTCTTTTGATGCCAGCGCCGCTCTGAATACGCATTCTGAGATAACGCATCAGACGCAAATCAAGATGGAAATTTAGATGCTTTGAAATTCGACCCCTTTTTAATCCCCTCCATTTGCTGCAACATGTTTTGTGCACACGGCGCACCCGGTTACCATGACAACCCCCCCTTTTTTTTTAAGCTCATTTCCTCATACGTGTTTTCATGTGTGAATTATTAAAAACAATTGTCTCATATCAAATCTCAATGAATGAAACGTTTAATGTACCATACTTAATGTGAAATGTTTGTACTCTACATAATATTTAGACTATTTCATATTAGTTGTATAATGATAATGTACCCCCTATTTTCTATCCACCTTATTTTTAATGTAAAAACAGATGCGACCATTATGTTTATTCATAATTCAAAACTTCTGTTGTTAAGCCAGATGTTTTGCATTCATTAAGGGATAGTTCACCCCAAAAAATGAGCATTTGCTGTTAATTTACTCACCATCATCAGGCCATCCAAGATGTATGTGACTTTTTTTCTTCAGTGAATCAGTAAAGAAGATTTTTAGCTGAAACCATGGTTCTGATTCATAAAATGCAAGTCAGCGGCTGCCAGTTTTTGAGAATAAAAAAATGCATATGAAGGAACACAAAATCAATACCTGACGATATATTGAGGTCTTATGAAGCGAAACGATCGGTCTGTGCAAAAAAACTGAACATTAGGCTACTTACTACATTATTTTCTGTAATCCAGAGTCTCAGGTAAACGGTTTGGAGTGATGTCTGATTCATGAACGAATCATTCTTTTGAACCGGTTCTTTTTGGTGAACTAGTTGAACCAATTCACCCAATCGAACTGAATCGTCTGAAACAGATCGAGGCTCGAGCAGCACTGATCTACAAGTTACTCAATCAAATCTCACTTTCGGACGCCTGACAGTCACTTCGACTCGAAATGAGCCAAAACACCGGCGTATAATATCCTATGATTAATGAATCATTCGGCGCTCCGGTTCCTCCAACAGTCACTGAACTGAGGAAACAATTCCGAGTCGGACCGGAGACCGATGAGCCGCTGATCTGCGCATGCGTGAAGCAAGCACTTGCATGAAGGGGCGAAATGACTGTTTTTATGGTTTCTCATTTTTTATTTAAAACTGTGAGCTGATGAAGACAAGTTTATTCACTTTATATGCTTTTGACATGCAAAACGTCCACGTTTAACATCGTTATTGGGTGCTTTAATAATAGTAATAAATAATAATTAATAATTGCGTAAATAGCTACGCTACATCATTGCGTGATTACGTAAACAAACTAGTGAATTGAACCAGTGCATTGTAACTGTCCGAAAGAACCAGTTCAGGGAAAAGAATCGGAAAGTGTAAATATGTGAATTATTATCATGCAGATTAATGTTCTTATGCAACCAGTTGTTTTTGTTCAGATGAGACAGATCTACAAAAAGTGCACCCACTGTCATCTTTCTTATTGAAAATTTTATATTTTACACCCACTTTTATCAGGGCAGAGCAGGAAGGGTTTTTTTTGTTTTGTTTTTTCTAATTGAGCAAGATTAATCTATGTGCTGAAAGTATGACAACTCGAACATCAATTTAAACTAAATGAAAACGAGAAATGTTGCCTTGGACGGGTGAGTAAATTATGAGAGAATTTAATTTCAGAAGTTCTTAACAACAAACAAAAGAGGGCAGCATTTAGCCATGTAAACGACTCAGATCATACTAGAATTCCCACAATGCCTTCATATAATATCAAATATATCAGTTAAGTTTTTTTTCAGTACCACAGTTATTTGTTTTCTTTGTTCTTTCTTTGTTTCTATTAAGGACAGTTCTGCTTCAGAGTGAGAGCAATACAAGTTTGTCAGAACAGCAATTTCCAGATACTGTGCTTTTAACTTTTTTTTATCAGATCATTTTAGCAAATATGTTTTGGAGACAAGGCTATGTATCTCAGTTAATATATTTTGACCAATTGTGCATTATTTCAGCAATAAGGCACTTGAGAGACAGCAGTTAGAAGGGTCCTTTAAACTGAGAATATATTCACAATGCAGCATGACCATTAATTATTTATTGCATTTATACAACCATTTCTACATGAGATGTTAAAGACACAAATATAAGTAGCCTACCATTTTAAGTACTTAATTTAAATGGAATGCCATTGACCAATCAGCATCAAAGACCGGGAATATCTGATACATAGTCTTTCATTTAAAAAAAAACTTATTTGTAGTATTATTTAAGCATTTATATTTAATTATTAACATTTAATTAGCCTACTCATTTTTTAATTCTTAATTAAAAATGTACTCTTTAATTTTAGAAGCACACATTATGCTGGAGAGTATGAAGATGCATTGGCCATCACATAATGGTTATTATTTTATTATGCATTTTTTTTCTGTGCTCAGTCTCTACTAAATATTCTGTTTAATCGTGATAATTCGATGGTGGATAAAAAGGAAACTTAACCCTTGAAGGATTTGCGTCTCTTTTGATGCCAGCGCCGCTCTGAATACGCATTCTGAGATAAACGCATCAGACGCAAATCAAAATGGAAATTTAGATGCTTTGAAATTCGACCCCTTTTTAATCCCCTCCATTTGCTGCAACATGTTTTGTGCACACGGCGCACCCGGTTACCATGACAACCCCCCCTTTTTTTTTAAGCTCATTTCCTCATACTACAACAACGTCTCGGTCTCACCCACTCACAAGGACCGCCCACACTGCCAAAAAAAAATCAGCCAACCAGAAATCACACGGACACAAAGAAAAACAGTGACTACTAGAACTTTTTAGCTTTTTACTATCACTTCGTCTTATCTCATCCTTCCTCTGCTCTTTTTTCTTCCCATGATGCATTAGTTCCTTCCTCTACGTCTTTCTGCGTTTTTGTTCGTTTTAAAAACTAGAAGGTAAGCCTTCATTTATTATTTTGAATCTATTAGTAGTGTCTGCAAATTCAAACATTACTGATTTAGGTTTAGTTTATTGACTAAAAAAGAAAGTGATACTTTTATTTCGCAAGGCCGCATTAAATTGATCTAAAGTGACAGTAAAGACATTTATAATGTTGCAAAGGATATCTATTTCATATAAATGCTTGTCATTGAACTTTCTATTCACCAAAGAAGTATTCCACAAAAATATTAAGCACCAAAAAACTTTTTAACATTGATAATAATCATTAGCCATTATAAATAACTGAGCATGATAATAATTGAAAATAATTAATCAGCATATTATAATGATGTCTGAAGGATCATGTGACACTGAAGACTGGAGTGATGATGCTGAAAATTCAGCTTTGCATCACAGGAATAAATTACTTTTTAAAATATATTCACATAGAAAACAGTTATTTTAAATTGTAATAATATTTCGCCATTTTTAATGTATTTATTATCAAATAAATGCTGCCTTGGTGAGCATGAAGATTGAAAGATATTAATTATTCCAAACTTTTGACTGGTAGTCACATGTTTGTTTTGCCTGTTCATATGTGATTTCTTAATTGACTTATTGGCTTATTGCTTTCAAACTCTGTGCATTTTTTTATCGACATATAAAAGGTTGACAAAAACACACCAGGCATATTCATTCACTGTTATCTTCAGCACTCAAACTGGCCCATATCCTGTTGGTTTTGACAGCACACTCTCCAGCCCTCAGAAACACATCCTGTTTGGTCACACACACTCTCCGTTTTTATCAAATGTTTTTCATCCACGTCTGGCTGCATCTGCTTCTTATGGAGGCCCATTTCCGCCACTGAATAAAAAATGAAAAAGGTAATTGCGACTTTTTAATCTTACATTTCTGACTTTTTTTCTCACAATTGTCAGATATAAACTTGCAGTTGCAAATTATAAAGTCAGAATTATGAGATGTAAACTCAGAAATGCAAGAAAAAAAGACAGAAATGTGTGATAAAAAGTTTTAATTTTTTATTCAGTGGCAGAAATGGGCTTCCATAGGTTCTTCATATCTGCACGTGTTATTCTACCATTTATTTATTTGAATGGTGGTTGCTGAAGGCTCTGAGTGGTTGCTATGGTGTATTCATACAGATAGGCTGTTCTAAATGTTTGTTGTTGTTTTTTCATTGCTGTGCCATTGCTAGTAGATTCTGAGAGATTGCTAGTGTGTTACTAAGCTGATGCTAAGCTCTTCTGAGTGGTTTTTAGTGCTACGCCATTGCTAGGGGGTTCTGGATGGATACTAGGGTGTTTCTATGCTGATGCTACGCTCTTCTGAGTGGTTTTTAGTGTGTCGCTATACAGTTAGAGGATTGTTATGCAGATCTCTTCTAAATGGTTTATAATGCAGTGATATGCCATAGCTAGGGGCTTATGGGTGGTTGCTAGGGTGTTGCTATGCAGATGGCTCTTCTGTGTGTTTTAGTGCATTGCCATTCTGTTGCTAGGGGGTTGCTATGCAGATGCTACGTTTTTCTGAGTGGTTTTTAATGCATTGCTGTGTGTTGCTAGGCAGTTCTGAGTGGTTGCTAGGGCAATCTTTTGCAGATTCTAAGCTCTTCTGACTGTTTTAGTCTGTTACCGTTACTAGGGGGTTCTGAGCAGTTGCTAGCAGTTTTGCAGATACTAAAGAGTCCGTTGCTATCCCATTACTAGGAGTTTCTAAGCGGTTACCGTTGTTTAGGCCGTTGTTTTGCAGATGTTTTTAGGCCGTTGCTGTGTCATTGCTAGGGGGTTCTGAGTGGTTGCTCGAGATTTTTTTTGCAGATGCTAAGCTCTTCTGACAGTTTTAGTGCATTGCTATGCCGTTATTAGGGAGTTCTGAATGGCTGCTAGGGCGTTATTTTGCAGATGGTATTCTGCTGACTGTTTCTAGTGCATTGCTATGCCGTTACTAGAGAGTTCTGAGTGGTTGCTTACCTGCCAAAGCAAAACAAAATACATTTGCGAGTATGTTTTCAAACTATTATGGACATACGCAGGAAAAAATAAAATGTAACATTTAAATTTAAAATCTACCCCTAAATATGAGTAGTAATAGTGCTGTCTATAGACACCATAAAATCTTATAAACACCATTAGACAATAGACTCCAGGTATTTATATTTTAATTCTCTATTTTAATGGTTTATGTCTATATATTTTAAAATGGAAAGCTGAATTTTATGAGGGTGCAGTTGTAGGTGACTTCCTTGTGGTTTGTTCCTGAAGGCTGCGTTCTTTGCCATCAGATCCTATGACTGATAATACACTGTACTCTCTTTACATCTTTATAAGGTCTCTCTCTCTCTCCCTCTCTCTCTCTCTCTCTCCCTCTCTCTCTCGCTCTCTCTCTCCTTGCTCATTTTTCTTGGCAGAATTCCAAGTATTTCCTTCCATCCACAAAATGTGTTCCCAGAGGCCCTCCCCCGATTCTGATTGCGTTGTTAGGCAACCTGAGATCTTTCGTTAACCTGACCAATCAGGAGCTTTGTTTGTTTTTGAATGTGAGTTGAGTTTCTGATTCTAGTTGTTGACTGATAAAACATTACATGCCCCCTTACAATGTGATGTATGCAGTATACTCATTAAACAGAACACTGTGATTATGCTAATGTGGTTATGCTCATAATCAGAGAAAACATAATCACAATAAAATATGTGGAGGACACATTTTACACACATGGATACAGTGTAATTGGATTTCTCCCACTCAGACCAAAGTACTAATGCTAATGCTGACATGTTACATTCATGCACAGTTTTAAACACATGATGAAGCCACACAAATCATATTTGAACAAAGCCATAGAATAATTTTCATCTGTCACCATACATACATTGCATGATCTCATCAGAGATATGAGGGACTTCCTTTTGGTTTTAAGGTCCTATAAGGAGAAAAATACATTGAATTGTTTAACAAGTTTGAAAGAAACAGGTTTAACATATGTTTAGTTGTGAATATGCCATAAATGTACTATCAATCACATCATGTGCCACTAGATGGTGGTAACAGTCACAGGCGACTGTGGTGAGAAGGAAGGCTGCTGTTGCTAGGTGATCCATCTGTACCTGTTTGTTATGTTACATGGCTGTTCATCACTAATGCTCATATCTGTTAATCTAGTAAATAAGCACTTTTATTCTGTATAAAATATTTTCACTGACTTATATTATTTATTATTTATATATTATGATTATATGATATTTAGTTTATAGGCTACCTTCGTTTAAGTGTCTAGTTGTGATATGATTCCAAGATGTATACAGCAGCATGTTTTTATATGATTATACATGATTTGTCTTGTATGCTTTGAGTTTCGAAAATATATTTACATGCTTAATGTCAACGAATAAGGTAAAACCCAGTTCAAGCATGTTTGGATCATAATTTCACCCAAAAAAAAATTATTATGGAAATATTTATTTATTTATTTGTGCTTAAAGCAAATGAAGGTTATGGACATTTTATTTTTTTACGATTTTTCACAAAAAAAAGGAAGAAAGAAAAAAGAAAAAGAAAGAAAAGAAAAGAAAAGAAAAAAAATTAAAAAATTGATTAAAAATTTTTTTTTTTTTTTTTTTG
>NW_015651498.1:188541-191325 GCF_001515625.1 Sinocyclocheilus rhinocerous | reverse complement strand
ATTTTTTTTTTTTTTTTTTTGCGTTTTTTTTTTTTTTCGTGACAACAAAGGATATTTTCTCATTACTTTAATGCTTAAATATAATTATATACTTTTTTAACTGCACAGTATTTATACTTTACAACTGCTTGGTATTACTGATATCTAAAGATAACAATTTCAATACCTATATTAGCATCCACATCAACGCACAATAATGTTCTGCTTTAATTATAAGTGCATGCTTCAGTTTTGTCATTTGTTAAACGTTCCAGCTTTTATGCTTTAATGCTCCAGCAGGATGGATTCTGATTGGCTGTCAATGTTTTTATCATTCATCAGCTGGGACAAAAACCATTCTGAAAGCAATTCCAATGATATTGTTCCTCATTATCATTATCGGTTGTGGTGTGGACTTCACTATTCTCATAAAATTAGAATGATTATTATCGATAGTTTATCCTTGGTGTGAACAGGCCTTTCGAGTAATTTTCACTGTAATGCAGTTATGAGACCATTGCTATTGAGAAAAATGGGAATGCATTACAGCATGCAATTATTATGAAAAATCTTTTTCTTAATATGAAACATAGTTCTCTATCTCGAGATGTGACCTAGACATGTTCTCGAGAGATTCCGCCTCAAGTTCTGAGCTCTTTCTTTCCTTATTGGAGTAGGTAATGTGCTTGAAACTGTATTCAAAATTCAAACTTCTTGTTGATTAGACCTTTAAAACCGATAACAGTGCCATGCATCTCTTGACTTCTTGATTTTCACTTCTGCTTTGCATTACAAATGTACATGCAGGAGCAGCTGTTAAATGTTTTTTAGGTACAGTTGCGAGCTCAGGCCTTTACAAACTTCTCAGAGTTGGTGGATTCTTCTGGGACTGGACAACCAGGAGTTTATCTGCCGGAGAGGCTGTTGAAACCGGTCATGAAATGGTTAACCAGAATCCAGCCCCGCAGAGCTCTAATTACTTTCATCCAGGCCTGTAAGGAAGTATGTTTGCAAAAGATTACAGGAGCCCTCTGTTTTCTTGACCGTGTGCAGGGTTTTCGTTCTGTGCCCTCATTTGAGAAAGCCATGACCGCAAAATTACCTCATTGCATATTTACAGATCTAAGTTCTCTGCAGAAGAAGCCTACAGATCCTCTTCCTCTCTGTCCCTGTTTCTGCATCTTTCTCGAACTGCCGTCCCTCCCCCAGTCAGTCCTCCATGTTTCTGTCTCTTGTCTCAGCTTCGCTTGCCCTGCAGATGGTTCTTTGTTGGAGCCTCACAAAGGGGCTAAGGTCAGTGTGGCCTAAAACAGACACATCGCAAAACCCCATCACATCAACTTTAGCTGCTTCTCTGCTTGCACTGCCTGCAGAATGATACAGTACTTACTTTAGTAGCGCTTGCACTAAACACTCAAGTTGCTTGATTTAAGCAAACTATTCAAAACGTTGTTGTGTAACTAATCCTGCAGTTTGTGCTCAAAACATGAATGATTTACTAAATCAAGATGATGATATGTTTGATGATAAAAGTCTTGCATTGAAGACTAGTGGATTAATCAGACTTTAACCCCACTTTATCATATTTGATACGCAAGGTCAACAAGATCAAAATTTTGCTGAGAAAGTTGTACACAATCTATTACATATGGAAGCTTGTTTCGGCCACTGAATAAAAAAAAAATTATAAAAAAAAGGTAATTGCGACTTTTTATCTCACAATTCTGACTTTTTTCTCAGAGGTGCAAGATATAAACTCACAATTGTGAGATATAAAGTCAGAATTGGGAGATAAAAAGTTGCAATACCTTTTTTATTTTTTTATTCAATACTGGAAATGGGCTTACCTATATGCCTTCTGTCGTCAGATTGGTAGTTTTTTTAGCAAGTAAAAGGACTTTTAATATAATTATGAAAATGTCCCACTTTAAATTGCTATGCACATGTATTTTTGCTGTGAAATAAAAAAAAATCATAAAGTAAACATAATAACTTTAATATTGTTAGTAATATTTCAAGATGAGGTTTACTTGATTATCCATACTTGATAATCGAATACGATGTTTCGAATATGACACTCAACAAAAAACACATATATGCAAACTTTTTTAGATTTCTTTTTATAATTTGTCTAAATGTTCAACTATTCCATTTTATTATTTCATATGTCAGGCATTACAGGGTTAAAAGACCCGTTTAATTCGACCAGTTTCAGGTTCATCTGACCCCAATCAGACACGTTTATTCGGGACTGTTTGTATAAAACTTGTGCTCAAGTTCAACCTTATTGATGGAGTGCAATGGCATGAAACTAAATAGGTTTTTTTAATTTGTATTTATTTATTTGTTTTACTTTAAAGGGGTCATATGATGCGATTTCAAGTTTTCCTTTCTCTTTGGAGTGTTACAAGCTGTTTGTGAATAGAAAAGATCCCTAAAGTTGCAAAGACTAAAGTCTCAAACCCAAAGAGATATTCTTTATAAAAGTTAAGACTGGTCCACGCACTTCTAAAACGCCTCGTTTAAACACGCTCCCACATATCTACATCACTGTGTGGGAAGATTTGCATAACACCGCCCAAATGTTCACACAAAGAAAGAAGGCGTAACTTTATTGTTGCTGCCACCGCCGCCGTCATGTTGTGAAGACGCTGTGTGTTTTGTTGCGAAAGCGAAAATACTTTGTTTGGCCTTCCAAAAGAGGACACAACGAGAAATCAGTGGTTAAGTTGTATTTACAACACTGTTCCAGAACAGTTCAACCCAAATATTCAGATGTGAGCAACGCATTTTACGGAGGACGAG
>NW_015651498.1:144769-188441 GCF_001515625.1 Sinocyclocheilus rhinocerous | reverse complement strand
ATAGCTGGCCAGTCAGAGCACACCTCGCTTTTCAGACCGATTAGCTTTGTAAAAATCGACGCGTTTCAAAAAGGCGGGGCATAGAGGAGAAACAATAATGTACAGTATGTGGAAAATAATGTGTTTTTTAACCTTAAACCGCATAAACACATTTCATTACACCAAATACACAAAACAATGTTCTTTTTAGCAACATCATATGACCCCTTTAAAAAGACAAACGCATATAACTAAAATTAAAATGGAACTGAATATAGAAAATAAAAAGCTAATTTAAAATATTAATAAATACTAATAAATATATAAATAATACTAAAATAACGCTGAACATATAGCATCACATAACTTTTCTTAGAGCGATGAAATGGTTTGATATAGTATGTAGTATGTGATGGGTGCACACTGTGCAATAACTTCTGAGCAGCTCTGGTTGTGTATAAAGACTTCTTTGTCCTGTAAAACTAATGTGTATATGGCAGCTCTTGTCGGTTGCATTTCGGATTAGCTCAACACTGCATCTGCCAGTGTTTCTCTGGAAAACTACGTTTCAAATGAGCAAATCTTGCAGTTTGCAGAAAATTTAATTGGTATGAATATCTCGTTGTGTGTTTGAACTTGCATCCTTCCCAAATCAAAACCAATGGGGAAAATGTCAGCTGCAGCTTGAAGAGGGAAATGCTAATTTGCCATCTGGATTATTGGCCATTTGTTTAATTCCCTTGTGCATTATCATCTGCTGCAAACGAAAGCTATACAGATCCGGGAGGATGAAACCTGATTGGTTACTTCTTAAACTGTTAAAATATCCAATGACATTGAGGGGCACAGAAACTGGATTACTGTAAAACATTAGGAATTTAACATATATGAACGTGAGGACTTGGTTCTCAGACCGACTTCATTTTGACTATGACCTGCTAAGACCTGCAGACTGTTGGAAAACCGTCTACCGAGGAGTGGCTTTGGTGATGAGATCATCCTCCTGAATATGGGTGAAGCACAGCCGCCTCTAAGTGATCATCACAGGTAAGGAGGAATTATGGGAGGGAACTCTTTAGAAGACCCTCCCTGAAAGAATGGAAATTTCCACTAGAAATAGGAGCAAGTAATCAAGTCTCTCAGCACTGGTAAAATGTATGTCATCGACTCACTGGCTGCGTCTTTATAATTCATTCAGAGAAAACTTTATTGCACTGTTAGCAATTATTGTTGCTCAATATCATGCTTATACTTACACTACCAGTCAAAGTTTGGAATAATTAAGATTTTTTGTAATGTTTTCGAAAGGAGACTCTCATGCTTACCAAAAAAAATCAAAAATACAATAATATTGTGAAAAATTATTTCAATTTCAAATAACTGATTTCTATTTGAATATATTATAAAATGTAATTTATTCCTGTGATGAAAGCTGAATTTTCAGCAGCCATTACTCCAGTTTTCAGTGCACATGATCCTTCAGAAATCATTCTAATATTCTACCCCCCCACCCCCAGGATTCTTTGATGAATAGAAAGTTCAAAAGAACAGCATTCATTTGAAATAGAATTTTTTTTCCAACATTATAAATGCATTTACTGTCACTTTTGATCAATTCAATGCGTCCTTTGAAAAATATTTTTTTAATCTTACCAAACACTTGAATGGTAGTGTATCACAGTTTCCAGAAAAATATTAGCAAAAATTGTTTTCAACATTGATAATAAGAAATGTTTCTTAAGCAGCAAATCAGCATATTTCTATAATGATATATAATGATTTCTGAAGGATCATGTGACACTGAAGACTGGAGTAATGATGCTGAAAATTCAGGTTTGATCACAGGAATACATTACAATTGAAATATATTCAAATAGTAATGATGCTGAAAATTCAGGTTTGATCACAGGAATAAATTACAATTGAAATATATTCAAATAAAAAAAAACAGATTTTTAAAAATGTAATAATATTTCACAATATTACTGTTTTTACTGTATTTTTGTTGTTGTTGTTTTTTAATGCAGCCTTGGTGAGCATAAGAAACATCTTTCAAAAACATTAAAAATCTTAATTATTCCAACCTTTTTTCCCAGTAGGTTTAGTTATTTAAGCAACAACCTAATCCAAAATATTAAACTTTAGCATGTAATTCATCCTGTGCACCAAACATAAATGATTCTTCAAATCATGTAGGTTGTTGATAAGAGCTGTGCTATTATGATCAGCCTTTTAAATGCAAACAATCTGAATACTTGAACTGCCCTTGCTCTGTAATTCATTCATCTGCTTCTCATATTCTTTGTTATGTTAACTGCCAGCGCAGTGGACACACTTACTGGAGTACCCAGCATGCCTCATTCATTGAGCGTCACTATTCAGGACGGGGGGCAAATTGGCCACATTCCACAGTATCATCTCCTATTAGAAAGTCTGTGCTTGGATAGAGGACACAAAAGACTGACCCTGGAGTTTTACAGTGTGCAGACAAAGCCTGATTGAGAGATGCAAATAGATGTTGGGGCACATGTGCAGGTTAAATGTGAGTGACCATGTCAGATTGTAATTGATTTGTGCAGATTTTACAGGATTTTATTTAAAGAAATAAATGTTATTCATTGTCATTAGTCTGAATTGAATTGCATGAGACTTTGAAAAAGGTACATTTTTAAAGTCTCTGTTCAAATCACATTTACGTTTCTGCATTTAGCATACGCTTTTATTGAAAGTGATTTACAAAAGAGAAATAAAATAATATATTTATTTTTTTAAATATTTATTGTTTTGTAAAAATAGTTGCCTTCATATGCTGATTCAAACTGGCTGTAATGCTTTTCTACACTCGCAGTTGCTTTCTACAATGTATATTATATATATATATATATATATATATATATATATATTGAAGTTACTGTATGTTTTACAAAATAATACTATTTCAGTTTTTCTACTTCAAAATTCTGTTTAATTCAAGTTGTTACTTCCCATTGCATTGTAATTGTGAAATTTACTAGCAATTTATGAATGAAAATTGTTTCTACACCATTTTTTTCAGTGTATATGTGGCTGATTTTCAGTGTTAAGGGTTACCACTGTTCAAGACAAAAGCGCACAGTTGGAACACCAAGCCCTCCCTCTGATTTTTCCAATTATGGTGACCTTTTCTTCCCTAATCCTGACCCCCGATCTTTGACAAACTCCTCCTCAAACCCCTCTAAGGCCCTAAGATTCCAAGGGTCAGGTTGCAGCCTTTTGTCTTGAAAATTCAGGTGCAACTGCAAATTACTTCCCTCACTGACCAAAGGGGAAGTTGCAGTCTTTTGACGACAGGTCTCTATAGTAACCACATATCTGAGGTTACTATGAAACCTGTAGTTTGATATATGTGCAACTATGTCATCTCTGACTCGATAAGAGTTGATGATTTGCTTACAACTAATCCCTGTACAATCTCACTGAGGAACAGTAAATAGCAGCTTTGAATATTACAGATAGTGCATCAGCTCTATTAAAATGCCATTCACAACCCCCTTTTTTTGTCAAAATCTGATGTAATTCTGAGTTACAAATGTAGATGACATATGATTTTATTAATTGAGAACCAATTGTATTGTGAAAAGTAAGAAGGTTTTGAAGAGGTTGAGAAGTAAGAGGGATTTGTGATGTCAGCTGAAATGTAAAGTCGTTTCAGAAGCAGAGCAAAAATCTTTTTTTTTTTTTTTTTTGGAATGACATCACTGATATATTGTGGCCAGAAACATGCATTAAAGGGTAGTTCACCCAAAAATTTAAATTCTGTCATCGTTTACTCATTTCAGACCTGTATGAGCTTCTTTCTTCTGTTGAACACAAAAGAAGGTATTTAGAAAAATGTTGATAACCACACAGTTGCTGGTAGCCATAGTGTTGTTTTCCATACTATGGAAGTCAATGGCTACCAGCAGCTGTTTGGTTAATGACATTTTTCAAAATATCTTCTTTTGTGTTCAATAGAATAAGGAAACTCTAAAGTTTTGGAACAACTTGAGGGTGAGTTAAATGATGACCATTTTTATTTTTATTTTTAGGGGAACCATCCTTTTAAGACTTTAAAATTCCACTTAATTTTGGTGGAGTTTGATTTCATCTCAGATTTTTATTTGCAATTACACTGAAAATGTGCCATTGATCATTGCCATAGCCACTGATTTCCACAGTATTTTTGCCATGTACCATAGCCATTGAGTTCCACAATATTTTCTTTCCATACTACGGGAGTCAATGGCTACCAGAAAGTGTTTGGTTACTGACATTTTTTCAAAATATCTTCTTGTGTGTTCAACAGAATAAAGAAACTCTAAAGGTTTGGAAAGAAAGAAAGAAAGAAAGAAAGAAAGAGTAGCTACTGCATGAAAGAAAGTGTGAGGATTAGAGGAACATGTTGGCTCTTTTCTTCTTCTTCCCATCTCTGGTTATTCCAAGGCTTTCCTTCATCAAAGAGCACACTAAAAACCAGCAGGCAATCATTGGAATTGTTCCAGTATCCATGGAAACAACTCTAGCTTGTGGGCAGGCTGTGGGTCTACTAGAAGGGGAAAAAACGACAGGAAATGACCTAACAAAGAGTCTCTCCTCTCCGATTGCTCCCATTTTCCTGTTGCAGGGAATGAGTAATACTTGGACAAGGAGTGTTTTCTTTAAAAAAAAAAAAAAAAAAACGTCTGTTACTTGTCTGGATTTGTACGGCAGACACATCATGGGCTTCCAGCAGCAGACGGCTGTTTCGGTGTGTGCTACATATGGTCTTCATTTCCCCAATGAAAGAGCCTCTATGTGCATGTGTTCCACTGAGTTTACGTCCAAGCGCAAACAAGGGCTTCATCAGATTGAATACATTTTCTGTCAGTCTGACGTGTCTCCACCCACTCTGGCAAACTGGCAAACTCCAAACCAATCCGAACACAAGCTCTTAAGACCTCCTCAGATTAAGAATGCATATAACATTTTCATCTCAGGGGCTAATTACATCCACCCTTCAATTTGAAGTCTTGTGTTTTCCTTCTTAAGCACTGTTTTGACGGGATTCATTTATTGAGTGGCATTGCTGTTAATGTTATCATTTCATGAACTGCTGCAGAAAACATTGCTTTGCTTCAGCATCAACATCTGCTCAGCCAATGAGTTTGAAGCATGGGCTTTTCTGACCAGAGGCAAACAAGGAGAGTTTTAGCAAATCCATTTAGTGATGTTAGTGGTGCATTTTTTTTTTTTTATTGTTGTTGATATTTTAATTATTACATTTTCTTTTTTACATTGGATGACCTCTTAAAAAGAAGGGTTATTGGCATTTATGGTTACATGAAGAACTTTATAGTGGAAAAAGTTTCTTTTGATTTTTAATATGCTCTTCGCACTCAGAAATGGTTCAGTACACAGATACACAGAATGCCTAAATCCAAAATGAAAGTGAACCGGGCATGCAGTCAGAAGATCTGTACACAACAAGAACATTTTAAAATAAATGAGAAATATTTTGAAAATGTTATATCAGCAAAAATGTATATTCCTCTCCGGATGGGTTAAATTTCATTAGAGTACACCTGAAAAGTAGTATCTATTTTGTGTCAAAATTGTTTGCACCAAAGAAAAGAAAAAAAACTAGTCTGAATAAAGCTTCAGTCTCCAAATCACTGTTTTCAGCTTCTCATGAGTCAAAGCTGAGGTTTAAATCAATGGTCTAGTATTGCATAATACTCCATCTGATAAAACAAAGACTACATGCTGACCCCTCACAGAGCACACCATCTGTGACCACCAAGTGGGCTTTGTTACCACGGTATGGCAGATCTGATGAGAGAGGGGGTCTTTATCTCTGTGTGTGCAAAGGAAAATCCAGAGGAAAAGTTCCACCTCTACGGACATTTTTTACTAAAAATATCTAAAGAACTATTGTTTAGTGAGAAAAATATTATTTATAGTTTAGTATACTAGAGTACTTACTCCTTTTGAGGAATTACAGATGTAAGGCCGGGTTTGACCCCTTGAAAGGGGAAGTAGGGAACATTATTAACCGCAGCCTTAATCTGTTCCTTGTGCAACAGGTAGGCTTCCTGTGATGGAGAAGCCAAAATGACTGTCTTATCTTTCAAGCCATAAATCAGTTGGTTATCTGTGCTGAGATGTTTGATGGTGTGGAATAGTCATGTTAGCATCTTAGTGTGACTTCTCATTATGAATGAAACAGCTGCCTGGTCTGTCTCCATCTGGGACACAATGGTCTCTGAATACAACATGCTAATGAAACTGTGGCTGTAAACAAAGACCCCAAAGAAGCTTGAATTCATCTGTGCAAGCTTGGAGGCAGGTTCCAACCACAAAGCAGTTATCAAGGGATTATGTCAAAAAAAGGTCAAGGGAAATAGTGAATGGTTTGCAGTTTTCAAAAAGAATGGGGAATAGTGGCAAATATAACGCAAAAAATATATATACCAGTTCTTCCTCAAAAGCAAAATAATAATAAATAAAAAATAGGTTAGTGAATTTACATACTATTGATAAAAAAAAACGTTTTTTTTTTTTTTTAAGTTTACTAACTGGAAGATCAATTTGCATTTCCTTCAAATTTACACAAAGAATGGCTTGAATGAATCCTGACCTTCATAACAGTATTTTTAAAAGACCGGGTAAAAGGTAAAATTAAATATGCCACCAATAAGACAAGACGGGCGCATTACCAGAGGGGCGGGATTTCATGATACAATTGACAGTGGCTTCTCCAATCAAATCGAAGAACGGATTTACGTTGCCACGATCCTGTCCAATCAGATGTCAGTGAGATTGCCGCTGCTCTCGACTCGCCTTTCAGTTCTCGGGTTCAGGCAGTTTTGATTCACTCTTCCTCCTCCTGTCTGACCGTGTCCTACCTCATCCCACCACTTCTAACTCTTTTCTCGGACATTTTTCTTTGAAACATCTCTATAAACCACCATGGCTGATACCGCTGTTGATACGACCACCACCCCTGAGATCACCGCCAAGGTAAGTTCGCTTGAAAAATCATGTATTTGAAGAAATTGGACCCACCTGGTAACGTTAATTATACTGAGGAAAAACCGGCCAGTCAGTGAAAGGTTTTATCAGCAATAAATGTTATTCTTAACGAGAAAACGAAACGTTAAAACAGAATCATTCGAATAGCAGCATCTCTTCTTTTCGTTTATTCACGGCTCGCGTCGAGTCGTGTTTACTGGTTAAATGGACAACCGTTACGCACATTTCATTCAAAAATAAGTCATAAACTCTTGAGGACTGAATTCGACATGTATTCCCATATATAACGTTAATCACATCCAATTAACGTTAAGATGAGGAGGGAGTGAATTGGTGAACCATCTGCCACAATTTTTCTTTCTTTCTTTGATTTTGTGTGTGTGTGTATAAAGTCAAGGCTCTTGATCTCCGCCGCTCGAATAGGCGGGAATATCGCCGCCGTGAGCTGTAAATCGTTCGCGCCAACCGCCCCCGGTCTCTCGAGCACGGTGTCTTGGCGCGCGCTCTGCCTCCTTTTGTTTCCAGCTCGGCGCGTACGGTTCCTGCCGGGGAATAATAGGGGCAGTGGGCAAGACGGCGCGAAATAACCTTAAGTGACCTCGACATGTGTGTCGGTACAATAGATTTAATTCACGAAGTCGTCTATATAATAGATCTATTGTGGTGCAGGTTTCAGAGAAATAACACGCACACATAAAAACGGATTTACTTGTTTCTCCATTAAATAGCAGTTCCGATTATATATTACATTTATACCATCAGTTCTAACGTAATTTCATATTAGTTCACTTGAGTTAACGAATAGAAGGTGACCATTACGACTACATGATGTTCGTACTACATTTATGGAAAAAATAAAATGATTGCATAGTTTCTAAAAGTGTTTTTAAAGCCGAAACCGGTGGTTTTCATGACCCTGGTGTTGGTTTGCCATTTGATGTATTTTAACAGGCAGCCAGCCAGCTGGTGTGTGGTCTGTGGCTCATCTGTGTGTGTGGGTGGGGAGGAAACTCAAGGAAACAAACTTTCCCCTTTACTACCTATGACATAATCACATGCTGCATTGTTTATGTAGTCGGAGGGGGGTTATTTATTAACTGATAAACTTCTGCTTCATTTCAGGACTTGAAAGAGAAGAAAGAGGTGGTTGAGGAGGCAGCGGAGGCTGTGAAGGAAAATGGCAGCGAAGACGCACCTGCAAATGGAAATGGAACAGTAAGCGTTGAGTATTTCCCATCAGGCCTTGTGACTTTTCTCCCCGACGAACCACTTGCCGCGCAGGTGTTGGAGGGCCCCCTCCCCCTCTTTCATCGTGCTGCTCTTTGTTTAGGGTTCAAATTGACTGACACAGATGCATCTTATGAGAAGACAGCTTTAAGGCTGTGCACATGGTTTCTCTGCACATGGCTTTTTTACATAACTGACCTTCCCATACACTTTGGAAATTTTCGTAATTATAGTTAATTACTAACATTGCTTGCAAATCATCTGGTGATATAACAAATTTGGTATCTGTTTCACTCATGGTGTTTTCTCTGTTTTAGACTAATGGTGCTTCACACGAGGAAGAGGAAACCCATGAGGACGAAGAGGGTGGGGATGATGAGGAGGGTGAGTTTGACTTCGCCTTTGTCATCATTACATAACTTACTAGTACCAAAACCGGTTATTGAAAAATACGTTTGATTTTTAACAGCAGGAGAAGCAGAGGAGGAGGAGAATAGTGCTGAAGAAAAGGCAGACGGGCAACCCGTGAAACGTCCAGCAGAAGAGGAGGTGGGTTCAGGTTTCAGACGCATTTCACAACACGTTTCCATCATCTTTACCACGTCTAATCTTTGCTTGTCTGCTTTCAGGAGGCAGTCGAAACAAAGAAACAGAAGACAGAGGAGAACGGCAACTCCACAGAGGCTGAAGTCCAAGCCTAAAGTTCTCGCCGCCCTTCAGTAGCTCTGTCGGTATGGTCAGTTTGACCTAGTAGAGTTTGTGCTTTTCTGTATATTTCACAGACCTTCTTTTTGCCGCTACAAGATCTTTTTTTATTGCACTGAGGCCCATAACATCATGACCCTGTCCCCTTTTGTAAGACCTTATTTATTGGTGTAGGACCAACATTAGAACCCTGTATTAAAAGGAACAATGTTTATTTTAGCACACGTTTAACAAGCACACATTCTACTCTGTTATTTGACCAGCGGACGTATACACAAGCAACTGAAAGCCTAAGGTTCTGTCATTTTCATGGGTGACATTTTTCCTATCCACTAAAGACCAAAGATGAGTTTTAAGCAGGGGCTAATAGACTGTTTAACCTGGTTGTGCTACTAGAAGTTAATCCCTTGCTTTGGCAGATCAGTTAACATAACGGATGGTTCATATGAATGAGAGGGGTTCCTTAGTCAATGCATCATCCGCCCTCTTAACATGTTAATTAACCCCTTTTTAAATCTTGAAGGTCTTTTGTTCCATATGCATTTAAAAGGATTGTATCTTTCTATCCTTATGTACAGTTTTGGGGGTTTTGTTTTATCATTGTGTTTTATATGGGAAGTGCAGAATAGAAAAAAAAACAAATCTATAACAGAACTGTATGTTAGTACTGGTGTTCTTTCAGTCCTTCAAGCGAAACCTTTTTTTTTTTTGGGTTGCTTTTTGACCACTGCTTTGTATAGTTTGGTTCAGGATTATAAATAAAAAAAAAAAACAGTCTTGTCTTTATAAAAACCAGTGCCTCTTGGGTCTTTTTTAACGTTGCGTTGGGGGTTGCAAAACTTTTTTTTTTAAGCTGTTTGAAACAAGATTGGACATGCACCAAATATGTGAAAGAGGACTGACCTTAACTGGTGCTCAAATTTAGGTAAAAACTTAAAGTAGTGCCTTGCACAAAGGTTAAAGGATTATTTCACCCAAAAATAGAAATTTGCTAAAAATTGTACTCGCCCCTCAGGCCATCCAAAATGTAGATGAGTTTGTTTCTTCGTTGGAACAGATTTGGAGAAATTAACATTACATCACTTGCTCACCAATGGATGCTCTGCAGTGAATGGGTGCCGTCAGAATGAGAGTCCAAACAGCTGATAAAAACATCACAATCTACATGACTCCAGTCCATCAATTAACGTCTTGTGACGCAAAAAGCTGAATGTTTATAAGAAACGAATCCATCAAGACTTTTTTAAAACTTCAAACCATTGCTTCCAACTAAAATACAAGTCCTCAATCCATATTTTTTTCTCTAGTGAAAAAAGTCGTCTTGTCTGAATCAGGAGAGAAATATGCACGGATCAAGCACAGTTTACATGCAAAAACAGTTCTAAACAAATATGTCACTATTTGAGTGTGAGAAGACAACAGGGGATGGACTTTTTCATTGGAGTTAGTATTATTTGGATTATGCACTCATTATGGCCAGTGCTTTAAAGTTAGAAAACCTTTATCATGGATTTGTTTCTTACAAACACTGCCTGATAATGACAAGAACGACTGTCATTACAACGATCACGCCAGACCACATGGAAGCAGGCATGAGAGCGTGCGTTCCATGACATGGCTCAGTAGGGGAACCATAAATACGTCATTTATGTTTTTCTTATAAATATGTCATTGGAGCGTCCACCAGTGTCAAGCCATGTTACAGTAGGCTATGGCAAACATGCGAAAGGAATATTCGTACTCATGAGGATGTGTGTAGCCTAGTAGGTAGCTAGTATTCAAATAATAAGCCTAATCACTTTAAAAATACTATATGCAAACCGAAGAACCAATAGACACACACACACACGTTCTCTGTTTTACTGAGGTACAGTTCGAAACAGAGGCCTACAGTAAGGCATCAATGTGGCTTTACATGCAAACAAACTGACAGGTCTTCAAACAGTTCATTGACATGTTCACAGCCAGGATACATTTGCTTTGGATATGTGAGGGGTTTACTTTTATTAAAAGCAATGAACCACAAAAAAGAGAGTTCGGCGAGCTATAAACAGTTTTGGCTTCCTCCTTCACGAGGAATCGACAGTAAAAAAAAAAAAAACATTTCACATTATGTACAAGCTGACGTAGACATGTGGGGTGTGTTAGAACGAGCCGTTTTAGGTAGGCGTGGTTGACTCTTAACTTTTATAAAGAATGTCTCTTTGGATTTGAGACTTTTGTCTTTGCAACTTTACAGATCTTCTTTATGCACCAAGAGCTTGTAACACTCCAAAGAGAAAGGAAAAATTGAAATCGCATCATATGACCCCTTTAAGATGCACGACAGTCATTGATCTTTTATTTACTGGACTGTTTGAATTTCTTTGCTTTGATTCCCGGATATCAATGAGCTTTAGACTGTCGTTTTTACATTGTGATTTAATTGATGTTGCAATTCAAGGAAATTACCAAACAGCTGTCTGCTGCTTCTGGATTGTTCATTTTGGACCCGGTGTGTGAGAGATCAGGTCTAAATGTGCAGCAGCAGTGGCTGCGTCTCACTCTGGGGAGGCTCACCCTCGGGTGGTGGCAGATGGTACACCACACACAGTGAGGAGTACAGGCACCCCACAAATGACATCAGACTCGAAAAGTACATCACGCCCTGGGCCCCACCCACCAGCGATGTCAGAGGGCCCATCGCCACGGAAACCAAGATCTGTGCCAGGAAGTACTGGCAGCTGAGCAGGGAGATGTCCACCCCCATACCACGCCTGGTCCCATCCTCTGATGAGCCGCAGAACTGCAGGAACAACATGTGGACATGCATGATTGAGGTAGGGTGACCATACGTCCTCTTTTTCCCAGACATGTCTTGGCCGGGATTTCTAAATTGCCTAAAATGTCTGGGTTTTAGCTTTGTTTTCCTATTGTTTTCAAACTTGCTGAATGTAATGACTGAAACGTTGTTTGACCAATAGCGTGCGGGCATCATACATAATCGACCAATCGTTGCGTGTGAGAAGGTGGGATTTACAGAGAACGTATAAAACAATGCAAATACACATACATATAATGAAAGCACGTCAATAACATTTCTTTTTGGCAATTTAGAAATCCAGGCCAGGACATGTCTGTGAAAAATAAAAACACATTTTACCCTAATTGAGATCAATCAAAAATTAAGTCAATGACTAAGGACCTAGTTTTCATTTTAATTTTTAGTTTTAGTAATTTTGTTATGTGTTTTTGTCATTTTTTATTAGTTTTACTACTTCACTTTCAAAATATTTCAGCTAGTTACTAAGGCAACGTTTTAAATGTTTCATCTAATATTTATATTTTTATTTTATTTATATTTATTTATATTTTAATATAATTCGTTTTAAAAAGTCAAAAAGATAAAAATATGTAGAACTCAATCAACATGCAGCTGAAAACCACTGAAATAATTTTAGGTCCCTCAGTTCATGAAAACTGAAAAAATGCATGCTTTGTATTGTATTTACAGTAGAAGTCTATGAGGCAAAATATTACAGAAGGTTTAAGAGCAGAAATGTGGAAAGTTGGAAAGTATTGCCAACAACAATATTGCAAATATTTATTTTATATACCTATTTTCTCTATTATATCCCTATTTATGTGTATTGTGTAAAAGTTGCTATGTTCACTATAGTCGTGACTTTAAATAATCTATATAATTTTGCACATACAGGGTTAGTAAGCAATTTTGTTACTGTTCTCATGTTCCCAGCTAACAAAAATATGTTCCAAGAACATTTAGCTAATGTTCCCATTAAGTTATGAAAACGTTATTTCTAAAATGTTCTCGGAACATTCAAAACTTCCATTTTTAAAAATGTTTAAATAACTATTTTTTTGGTTATGCGAACATTAATAAAACATTCCATTTCATCAATTTGAACATTACTTTTGAAACAAGTTGTTACATTTAAAAAAATGTTAGTTGAAAGTCCAACTAAAATGTTCCATTAATAATGTTTAAATATGTTTTATACAGTTAAATATTTATTTATATGTTTTATATGTTATAATGTTTTTGAAAGCATTATTAAAAACCATATATCTTTTTTCAGAGAATGTTCTCTGTTAGCTGGGTTCACAAAAATAATATTTCATCTTGATGATATTCTTATGAAATAGTGAGCATTTTAATGTTTATAGTGATACTGTGCCCCATAGACTACCATTATATGTACAGTCCCATAAACACAATTTTTTTACATCTAATTATTTTCTCTTTCTGTTCTACAGATGCTCTCACCTGCGGGTTCTGGTAGTATTCACAGAGCAGAGAGTAAGGCAGCGTACAGAGAGAAGAGAAGAGAACGCCGTAGGTGACGCAGAGAGACAGCACCACGTACAGATTGGTGGAGAGAGTGGCCAGCCCTGTGCCCAAACCAAAGGCCAGATAGGCGAAAAAATACAGAGAACGCAATGAGAACCGCTCCTCCAGCTTCTCAAGAATGGCTGCAAGAGGAAAAGACAAAAGAAAGTAATGGTACTACATAGAATCTTTGTGCATGCTCAAATTGTACAGTCACGCTTTTACCAACCTGAATAAAAAGCAGCACTAAATGCATAGATGCACATCCCCCAGCAGCCCATGCTGACGCCTGAATTGTAGCGCTTGTACTCTTCTGAATCGTGGTGGGCCTTTGGGTCGCCACCAAACACAACCTCCCCCATAAAGTCAGTGTAGAAGAGCAGCATGCCCTCAAACGATAACCAACCTGTGATGGGAGATGAATGATTTAGACTTAAACACTTTTAAAAACACTTTTGAAAACCATTGTATATTAGCTGAACCACATGCTCTTCATTTGCAAAGTTGTACACATCCTGTGGCCGTGGAGTTTTTGTTAATTAACTTTTTTGGCTAGTTTTACTATGTTTTTAGTTACCTATAAAAGCACTCACAGATCCATTTAACACATATTCAGATCTGTTCCCTCAAATCAGTGTTATTTTAGTATTTTAAAAAATATATATTATTACAGTATTCATTAATATTTTCATTTAGCTTTTATCTCTTTTTCTTTTTTTTCATTTTAAATACATTTTTAGTAATTATATGGTACTTTTAAAATAATATTTATTTTTATTTCAGTTTTAGTAATTTTAGTACTTCAACTTTCCTCAATTTTACTTCAGTTAGTTGCCAAGGAAACGTTGCTAATTTATTTTTTTTATTTTTATTTTTTATTTTTTTTAATCTACTGTATATTTACATTTTGTTTTACTTCAGCATTCTTTCAATTAACTTGAATTTATTTTGAAAATGATTTAAATAAGTTCTAGTTTTAATGAACAATAACAACAGTAAATTCAGAAAAAAAACTCTGCAAATGCTGTTTGAGCTTGGTGATGGCTAATGCAACCATGTTTTTTCTTTTGCATTTAAGAAATTTGATCAGTTATAGGTCTCTTACTTTGTTATCAAAACCTCTGTTTCAAGCCTATGTGAAATGTGCTCATTATTAAAACAAAAATTATGATTTTGTATATGCCTAATGAAATTCAAAACCTTTATTACCCAGAAAATGGTTGGTGCACAGGCTTCGTAAACATGGAGGCATCCTGTAGATGGCAGTACAGAGCAGCTTTATTGACATTTGAGAGTCTGCTGCTTCATGGGTGCTGCTGAGGTCACTGTCATAATGCATGCCATTCAGCAATATATCTGCCACCTTGGGAAGAGAGCAAAAACATGCTAAAGTTCAATGGCAAGCCAAGTATACATAAAAAGCATGAGAACACACTTAAAATTAAAAAAAGAAAAGTACAAAAAGTGAAAAAAAGTGGAAGTACTAAAATTACTACAAATAAAACTGAAATAAAAATAAAACTATACAAAAATATAAAAAACTAAAAACTAATAAAAATTACAAAAGCACATTACAACAAAAACACTTAAACTGAAACTACAATTAAAATGGAAACTGCAAATGTGACAATAATAGCTAATTCAAAATAATAAATACTATAATAATATAGCCTATAAATAATACTAAAATAAGGAAAATAAGGAACATTATTGTAAAATTTGTTAAATGGATTTGGGTGGTACTCTTGTGAATGGCGGCGGACGCTGATTAGTAAGAGAAGAATTGTTTAATAAAGTTGTTATTTGTGTTTTCTTTACAAAATACAAAAAGTATTCACGTAGCTTCATCAAATTACGGTTGAACCCCTGATGTCACAGGGCCTATTTTAAAGGGGTCATATGAAAATACTGTTCTTTTTAGCAGCATCATATGACCCCTTTAACAATGTCCTTACTATGTTTCTGGGCCATAAAACTTAGAAAGCTCTCGGATTTCATCAAAAATATCTTAATTTGTATTTCGAAGATGAACGAATGTCTGTCAGGTTTGGAACGACATGAGGGTGAGTTATTAATGACAGAATTTTCATTTTGGGGTGAACTATCCCTTTAAAGAGGATAATCCTTATCATTCAACTGAACTGTGCTTGTATGTTTTAAACACTTCGGCTCCCTTAATTTGTTCTTACTCTACATGTATTAAATGTACATCATTGAAAGCGCGCAGTTTTCTAGCGTATTTCTTTAAATTCTCAGGTAATATCAATGGTATGACCTATTACAGATGCGCCCGAAATTACAACAACAATGGCTACATATATTATAATATATATATATACAAATTGTTTGATCAAAATTATTGCTAGGGACAATTTAGTAGTCGCTGGATATTGGTAGGGACATAGGGTACCTAGCGTCCCTACTAAATTCTGCACACTTGACTTGAGTATGCAAATAATACATGGTTTAGATACTCATACAGGCAATTTAAATTAGGTAAAAACTACAGTACACACTGACCTGTTGACTGAAGGTGACAGTGCGCCTACGACCGTTGTCCAAACCGCCGCTTGGAGCAATTAGCGGGTCCTCCATTAAGGCCAGGCTCTGGGGGCGCTTCAGTATCCCTGAGGTACTGCCTCGCTGTGATCCCGACGCAGCCTGTTGGCCCTCATTAGGCTGGTCAGTGGGTTCAATGGCTTGCTTTTGCTCATTAGCTTGCAACTCCTCAGTCGCCAACAACTCTCCATTAGGCTGCGAGAGTTTGTTTTGCTGTGCAACTTCATTTGCGGTAGGCGTTTCGCTTTGAGGAGGAGGGGGCGTGTCCCCCGGTGGAAGAGGCGGAGCCACTGCCTCGGGTTCTAATGGAGTCTGCTGTCCAGTGTAGCATTCAATCAATACTCTGTCTATATAGGAGGTGCCTAAGGAAGAAGCAAACTCATTAATGCCTGTGAGCGAGTTATCCCGACTGATGAAGCTGCCGTATTTGGGCGTCAGAGGACTCAGAGGGGAAATGGGGCTGGTGAGGCCTGCGTAGAGACGTGCGTTGGCGCTGCTCGAGCGGCCCAGTTGGTCCTGGTAGTGGCAATTGGAGAACTGCCTGTTATAGAGGGCTTCCTCCTCGTCCTCATCATCCTGGTCCATAGCGGCTCCAGGAGGAGGAGGTGGGGAGGGCGGCAGAGGAAGATTGGGGCTCTTGAGGTTTCGGGCTCTTCTGGTTTGAGGCTGGGACTGGGGTAGAGGTCGCTCAGGGATACTGGTCATGGTCATGGCCGTGGTGGCGGCGAGGGTGATGCTGGTGAACAGGTATATGACCCGGAGCTGGCCACCCATTGACCTTCCGAACTCAGTTTTATCCCAGTTAATTCCACCCACAATGTAGCCGAAGCCGCCGCCAAGACCTGAGTTAAATCAAAGTTGCAACAGTAATGTGATTGAGTGTTGCTGTTTGTAAGTAAAACTTTAACATCTTTGTTGATTATTAAATAATTATAATTATTTTATTTATTATTAATTTATGTATTGTTGGTGATTGAAATAAAGCTTAAATAAAATAAACTAGTAGGTGAAGTGCTAAAATTACTACTACAACCAAAACTGGAATAAAAAGAATAAATAAATAAAACTATACAGAAAAAAACTAATTTAATAGAAATGACAAAAGCCCATAACAAAATTACTTAAACTAAAATGAAAACTGAAAATATAAAAATAAAAGCAAATTCAAATTATATACAGTAAATAATATTATTAATATTATTAAATACTATAAAAGTATATAAATAATGATAAAATAACACTGAGGCAGTGGTGTACAAAGTACCTGAAAGCCATACTGAAGTAAAAGTACAGATATCTTACCAGAAAATGACTTTGGTAGAAGTTGAAGTCACCGTTTAGAATATCTAAAATGTAAGTCACTTATTGCTTTACTGAACTTGTATAAAATGATTATTAAATGTGTTATCATGCTATCTGCAGAAAAACGGTATTCTTTGTGTGATATAGATTAAGTTAACTATATTAAATTATATAAATGTAAAAAACATACAGAAGCGTTTTTAGAATGCAAAACAATTTACAATCTACAATTTAGAATGCCTGGAATTTTGAGTTTTAATAGACTAATAAATCAACATGCGTGCACTCTGTGTGTGATTTGGTAATATAGCCTACTTGATAATGTCAGATCGCACATCATTACAACAACACTTACCATATTATCGCAGAAGATATACTGTATATCGCACACCCCAGACTCGACTTGAGTGGAAAATGAATTATCTGCAGTTGTGAGCAAACTTGCAAACGCAAGACCACTGATTCGTCAAACCTGCTTTCCTGCAGTCCGTGTTCTTCTGACGTTTTGTAGTAAGTAACGAATATGCTTCCAGGAAATGTATCGGAGTAAAAGTATACATTTTAATTAGGAAATGTAGTGGAGTAAAAGTAAAAGTTGGCTGAAATATAAAAACTCACGTAAAGTATAGATACTCCCAAAAAATACTTAAGTACTGTAACGAAGTATTATTACTTCGTTACATTACACCACTGCACTGAGGGGATTTTTTTAAATATGGTAAAATGTGTTGAATGGATCTGGGAGTAGTATAATTTTATGGCTAAATGAAAATATAGTCAAATTAGCCAACAAAAAAAAAAACAAATAAACCAAACAAAAATAAAAAAATGTTGTCTTAGCACCTAACTGAAATAAATTACTTTAAAGATGACACAAGCACATAATAACATAATATTACTAAGACTTCAACTAAATGAAAAAGAAAACTGAAAATATAAAAATATTAATAAATATTATAGTGGAATATAAATATTACTAAAATAACACTGATGTGATTAGACATATATTGGATTTTGAGAATTATGAGAAAAATAAAGTCCTTATATGTGAACCACGGCTCAAGCAGTTAGCTCAAAAACAAAAATGCTTTAAATTAATAGTTAACCATAATTAATCCTAAAGTTTTTCTCTGACCTGCCAGGAGAGCGTGTATATTCAGGCCTCGGTCTTGGTCCTCTGGGCTACACACATCCATCATGTACGCATGACTGGGGTTGTCGGCTGAGTCGGCACTGAAGTCCATCAGAACCACGCCGCACACCGTCAGCACGATGCCCCACTTGTGATCGAGGGTGGTGTCCGCCAGAGCCGATCCAATGTCCCGTCCATTCAGCACCAGTGTTAGACCCAGCAGAGCCCCTACAATCACACCAAAAGAAAGAGCAACATTTAAATTAGTATTATAATCTCATCTCATCTTAAAGGCAGGGTATGTGATTTTTCAAAAACACTTTAGAAAACTGATTCGGGCCGAATAGCAAAACAAACTTGTAGCCAATCAGCAATAAGGGGCGTGTCTACTCGTGATGTGGAGGAGAGCACGTTCAGTGCATGGGACGCTTACGTCCGTAGACACGGTGTAACATTGGTCTTGCTTTGTTTCACAGACAGAACTAATCGTTGCCTGGGTTGCGTACGTATATGTGGGGCGGAGCTATCAAAATAGGGGCAAGACCCTTTTGGGGTAGGGGCGTGTTTGTTTTGGTGATTTCAAATATCAACATTGGCTACCAGAAATCGCTTACTCTGCCTTTAAAGCCAGAAACTGTAGTTTCGATGTCACATATTAAACAGCAAAGAGAGAAACAGCTGCTTGATTGAACAGTAACTAAATTCAGTACTGCTTACCTATCGCCAGGGCAAAAATAAAAGGTCTCCTGCGGCCAAAGCGAGACGTGCATCGGTCACTCCATGCCCCAAGTATTGGTTGCAGAAGGAACCCTGAAAATCATAGAGGGAACAAAACTTAACTGGCTAAATGTTGGCTTTGAAAATTTGCATTAGAAGTGCCAAAAAGAAAAAAAAAAAAAACTATTGACACTTGTCAATATTTCACATAAATAGAAAAACTGTGTCAATTTACAGACTGTTTCTTTTATCTTGGCCATTCTTTTCAATATAATAATGCTTTTACAAAGTAGTCCTTCTAAAGGAATATGATAGCTTTGTGTGAGGAATAGACTCAACGATTTTACATCTGTTTGTGTTCATGAGAAAAGTAGAGATTTTGGAATCTGATTTATAAATGAATCATTTGCTTGAACTGAATCTTCTCTATGAATTGGTTGATCCAGTTTACAGAACCAGTCTGAATGATTCCGTTTGATCCCAGTATTTGAATTTTACTCAATGATCTGGTTACATCCGTTAACTGGCAACTTTTTTTAGTCAAGACTTTGAATATAGCATATTAGTTTTGTGAATTATTTTATTTACATTTATGCATTTAGCAGGTGCTTTTAATCCAAAGTAATTCACACTGCATTAAATTGACTAATTTATCATTATAAAATGGATAGTTCCGGTCCTTGATTCTGATTGGTTGAGCCAAGTTCGAAGCTGTTGTAAATTCCTCTACAAACATACACCTTTGTTTACATTTGTGTGTTGCTCGGCAACCACTTTGTTGGAACCACAACCGTTTCTGAGGAGCTACATTTTTTACATAGTTTTTATTTTGTGAAACCTTACTATGTATATGGAATAACCGTTTTATAAAAGCAATAAGCCCCATGAAGCCGTGGTTTACAGTGAATTTATAACAGCTAAGGGGGGTACTCCGCTTCGCGTCATGCCTAACAACACCCCTTAGCTGTTATAAATTCACTGTAAACCACGGCTTCTTGGGGCTTATTGCTGTAGTTCATGCTTTTCATGGGAATCAAACCCATGAACCTGGTGTTGTTAGCACTGAACTACACTCATCATTCGCTTAATTTTTTGAGCTTGACAGCCCAAATCCTCATTCACTTTTAAATCTTCATATTGAATAGAGCAGCCAGGATCCCAGCTAACAGAAAACGTTCACTAAAATTTTTTAAAAGTCATATAAAGGTTAGGACAAAACATTTTTAAAGTAATGTTTATGGAATGTTCTTATCACTTTAATAATATTTGGTATACATTCTCATAACATTTACAAAAAACATCCTTAGAACAACATTCTTTGAACGTTCTCATGATGTTATTTTTACTTGATGAATGCCCTTTTAACGTTGAGAGAAAACGTTCTTAGAATACTAAAAATAAACGTTCAAATAACGTTATACCTAGGGTGAAAATAAAGTTACCAGAACATATATGAAACGTTTTAGTAATCTTTAATTAATGTTAATCACAACAAGAAAACTGGGCATTTTAACGTTCTTAGTATATTAAAAATAAACGTTCAAATAACGTTATACCTTGGGTGAAAATAAAGGTAGTAGAATTTTGTAAGAAATGTTTTAATAACCTTTAAATAATGTTAGAATCACGACAAGAAAACTGAACATTTCAACATTCTTAGAATATTCAAAATAAACATTTAAATAACGTTATATCTTGTGCGAAAATAAACTGAGTAGAGCGTTGTAAGGAATGTTTTTGTAACATTTAAATAATGTCATAATCATGACTGGACTGGATTTGGATGACCTACTTTTGTTGGAACCACACGAGGAACTGTTTGAATGAATCCTTTAAGATCTACTTACCTAAAATTGGACTGATGAACCACACTAGACTGTAGAACTGGTCGGGCAACCCCATCTGAAGTAACATAGGCGTGACATACGCCGTTTCCATTGCGTAGCTGAACTCGATCCCAAACAAAATGCAGCCATTGAAGAGAAGCTCGGGACAAGTGCGTCTCGGAGGAAGTTCGCTCAGGTCGAGCTGTTCCAGGGGACACGGTGTGTTCGGCGGTGGTGGCGGAGAGGGCCGGATCAGTTTCCGTCGCTTCGGGTGCCTCTGGAAGTTGTTGGCTCTGTGACTGAGGTGCCGTGTGGTGGACGATGAGAAACTGGACGTTTTGGACAGAGTGGGTCTCCAGGTGCTTTCCTGGGCAATTCCAAACTTCCCCCCTATGGGACTGGACAACAGGGGGTCGCTCGGGGTGCCCATTCCAGGAGATGACATTCTGCTCACACTAAAAGGAGGGGAAAAAATGTTGATGCACATTTCAAAAAACAAGAAAAAGCAATCCATCACTGCTCCAGCACAGTGTCATCTGCACAAAGCACTCTAAGGGTGTACTCACATTAGGTGATCTGAACTGGTTCGTTTGACTAGTGTGATCGCTCCGTAAGGTTCGTTTAGCCGTCCCTGGCTTGCTTGGAAGATGTGGGCCAGAGTACGGTTCAGTTGGGCTCGGGCACGGTACGGATGTAGTGTGATCACTTACCACACCGGAGCACGGAACAACTACTATTTTGTGTGCACTACTGTCATCATTACGAGCGCAAACATCTTCTATTGCTACTACTAAAGTACACTTTTCAATTCATTTAATTAAATCAAGTATATTTAGGTTTATAACGGGTCTGGTTCTCACCTTATTGATGAACAGGAATTGAAACCTGCAAATTCTTATATTAACGTCAGCTGCCTCCGTATTAATCCTCTGATACATGCAAGTGAAAATCGCTGCACAGCATAAATGATCAATTTATTAGGCAGTCTATTAGCGAAAGTGGTTTTCTCCGTGTTATCTCGTACATGACATAAGCGTGCTCCGGCCCGGATTGTTTAGTTAGTGCAAGTGTGAGTGCAGGCCAGAGGGGGGCTTGGTGCAAGGCAACTGTGCCTATAGTGTGAGTACACCAGGGTTCACTAATAAGTGAAGCCCTAGAAGAACCATTTTGGTTCCCCAAAGAACTCTTCAGTAAACAGTTCTTAAAAGTACCATTTTTTTTTTCTTATTGTGAACCCAGCTAACAAAAATATCTTCTAAGAACGTTTTGCTAATGGTTCCCATTAAGTTATGAAAAATTTATTTCTGAATGATTCAAAATGTTCAGTTTTTTAAATGTTTTAACGTTATGCAAACATTAAAGGGTTAGTTCACCCAAAAATGAAAATTAGGCTGCGTTTTACTCACCCCCGAGGCATCCTAGGTGTATATGACTTTCTTAGGCCTTTGTTCACCCCCCGAAGCCGTGTGAGACACTTTTTTTATGGAAGGGCGATTTTTATTTAAGTTCTTTTGGACTGAAACAATGCAACAGCCGCTGAGTGGCATTAAACAGCTTGAAAGATCAAAGACAATTTTTAATATAACTCCGACTGGATTCGTCTGAAAGAAGAAAGTCATATACACCTAGGATGCCTCGGGGGTGAGTAAAACGCAGCCTAATTTTCATTTTTGGGTGCACTTAACCCTTTAAGGAACATTCGATTTTATGATTTTGCAAACATTATGGAAATGTTACTATTGAATATTCTCTAAACATTCAAAACATCCAGTTTTTTTCTAATGTTTTAAAAAGTTTTTTCTTGGTTATGTGACCATTAAGGAAACATTAATTTGATCATTTTGCAAACATCATGAGAACATTACTATTGAATGTTCTTTGAACGTTCAAAACATCAATTTTTTTAATGTTTTAAAAACATTTTCTTTTCTTGGTTATACAAACGTTAAGGGAACATTCCAGTTTTATTATTTTGCAAACATTATGGGAATGTTATTTTGGAATGTTCTCAAAAAGTAGTAACATTCAAACAATGTCCGATGAACATCCAGCTAAATCGTTTTAGAAAAAAAAAGTTCCATGAATGATGTTTAAATTATATTTTTGTGTAAACATTTTTGAAAGACTAGGTAATTCTGAACAAACGTTCTATTAACATTACTGGAAGAATGTTTGTTCATAACTTTGAGAGTACCTTGCCAGAACATTAGCCAAAGTTCTGAGAACATTTTACTAATCTAAAGAACATTTTTCTGAAATAAAGAACCTGGAAAGATTTCATGGATGTTAGGTCCCTTATGGAACCGTCAATGCCAATAAAGAACCTTTATTTTTAAGAGTGTAGGTCATGGTGACATTGAGATAGGAGAGCAAAACAACACACTTGCTTAAAGCCATTGTGAAAGGCTTCACATTAGCCGTTTTATACATCAAATTGTATGCAGCAAAGTATCGTGCTGAAGCGCCATTGCTTCAAGGAGGTCAGTGATATGACACTTCTTCTTCCCTCGTGCACACGACGTACTGCAACCAATGCGCAGCTCCACTGACAAGATGCGCATTGCACATGTGGTCTGTCTCTCCATAGCTGAGGAAGCAAAACGCATAACTGCAGCCACGTTCCTGCACACTTCTGAGAAATACACGAGGTTTTGTCTATTAAGCAAGAATAAGAAGCGCACATAATGGTTGATTTATAAAAAAGATTTAATTATGGATGAAAAGGTGGATGCTTGCATGGAGAGCAAGACGTGTTTATTTTCAGTTTGACCACACCGGCCGCAATTCAGCGGTGTAATAATCACCCTAATCATTGGCTTTCAAGGTAAAAATGATACAATCGACTCCACTCACGTGTTCTTTGTGAGAGGCGTGCGGATGGAAGCAGAAATATTACCTTTATCCGGGATGCTCTTCATGCATTACTGGTTTGCGAACAGCAGACGGAAGGACTCATCATGTTGACGCTGCTGTTTAAGGTTTCATGTTTTTTCGTGCATTCTGGCGCAGTCATTTCTCAGCTTTTATCTTGCTCCTCCGGTCTTCCCCTCCCCCCCCCCCCCCAAACTGCAGCATCAGCATCAGCTGAAAACTGACACCTGTCTTAAAAAGCCCTGTGGACCTTCAAGATGTCATCCTGTATTAATTATTTATCATTTTCACTTTAGTCATAGTTATAACCCGAATAACAAAAATACATTCTAAAAAATGCTGGGTTGAAACAACCCAGCATTTTTAGTGTGTATGTTCTAAGAACGTTTTGCTAACGTTCCCATTAAGTTATGAAAACGTTATTTTTGAATGTAGGTAACTTTTTGTAAACTTTTGTTATGAACGTTTTTTTTAGAGATCTTTGCCAGAAAGTTAGCCAAAGCTTGTCATTTGCACTTATATATTGTTGCTCTTTTGTTAGTTTTGACTGCTTTTATTGTCTTCATTTGTTAGTCGCTTTGGATAAAAGCGTATGCTGAATGACTAAATGTAAATGTAATGTAAATGATGTTTAAATTAAAAATACAAAATATCATATACATGTGTGTATGTGTTGAAAGCTGCATACTATTTTCGCAATTAATAAATAAGTGATTAAACTCTTCATATTTGACATTACTGGATTTATTTTATCTCTTATTGTTTTTTGTAAACTGATTGGATACTTTGATTTTATTACTCAAACAAACAAACAAACAAAACATCTCTTAGTTAGATAAAGTGCCTAATTTTGTAATAATAGTTATTTTATTTGTATTTTATTTTATTTTTATTTACATTTTAATCACTTTTATTTTATGTGGAAAGTACTGGCAAACCAACACCATTCTGAAGTCAATGATTTACTATACACAATGATTGAGTAAAATACCTTTTCTCTCTCTCTCTCTCTCTCTCTCTCTCTCTCTCTCTCTCCTCATGGTCTGTATTGATTATTGAATGTAAATCATTACAACGTTCAAATGGCAGACAGACAGACTGAAATTACTGACCTTTGATGTACAGATAAACCACACCCAGTTATTTTATAGAATATGTTAAACCTAATCTTGGGCTCAAAAAATATAATCGTGTAATTCATAGAATAATATTTAATATTGAGTTTGCACGGGGAAAATAAATTCGGGGTGTTAAGTTAAGATAAGATGTATTGTTGCACAAATAATGACACAGAGTTGCCATTGTCGTATTTATGTAATATGCCCCGCCCCTCGAGCGCATGGTTTGAATTCCTCACGCTGTGATTGGTCGATACGTCTGTCGCTCACGTCATGTCTTACACAAGTGGGCGTGTGTATATAACAACGGCGCGTTTGTGTTCTTGTGTAAAGTGCAAAAACCGCTGAAGGAAACAAGGACGAGTTTCACACCTAAAGGCAAAAAATAAACACTAAGAAAATGTCATCCGTGAATCTGACCAGCCTAGGAGCCAACCAACTGAAAAACACCACGTCTGGAGAGGTAATAATTCACATGAAATGTTTCTCTTAAGTACGAGACGAGTGCAGTGACATGTTCATATGCAAACTGTCAATGAATGAATCAATTCCTAAACTTAAATAATACAAAAGAAACCTTGTTCTTGAAAATAAGACATATTACCTTATATTCATGTAATTTAAATGACTATTTTAAGGTATTTTCATGAAAAATAAAACACTTCCTGTTCTGATGTTTCGCATGACTTTGTAAACAAAAGTAATGCTGTTTTTCCTCTTGATTGCATGAGCTCTTCTCACACTGCACCTGTTAAGATGTAATTGATGTTTGTAAAGTGAAGACCCCCGGGATCAGTGTGCTCTCAGTCTTGATGTGATATAAACACATTGACACTCCAGGTGTGAATGTGAACCCTTTCGCTGCTTGCAGGTGTCAAATGCAATGAAAACACATTACAAGTCTTTATAATGTAAACAACACTTCAAACCTAAGCAGAAGTGGGTTTCTTTTAGGGGTTTCTTGTTCTAATTGGGTGTATTTTAGGTACCTGTACTGTAGTGTTATAAAAAATATTTTAAAAATAAATTGTAAAATATTAAACTCATTGAATATTATTAAATTAATATTAAATATATTGAAATGTAATAATATTAAACATTATGTATGTAATAGATTTGCCTTCTAAGTGATATTTGATATATATATATATATTTATTTATTTTTGGAAGGTATATTTCACATAAGGTAAAATCATATAACCATGAACAAATAATGTCCATGGGCATACATTTTTTTTCAGACTCACAACTCACAAGTTTTCTTTGTGTTGCATATGAAAGTGACAAATATGTTGTCTCTTAATTATGAGACTACCAATTATGTATAACAGTTTTAAAATAATTAGAAAATGAGTTTTAAATTACCTCTAAATGACCTTTTAAATGAAGCTTCATGTATAATATCAACTTCCCAAAATAAAGTAAATAAAGTTTCATCCATGAGATGTAAATAATGAAAGAAACATGGAAGCCCATTCACTTTGAATATATCTTGTCGACATTTGTTCTGTTTGTCTCATGTTTTGTTTCTTAGATGGTGGAGATTGGTTCTCTGTGGCAGGAGCAGACGGTTGTTCTCTTCTTCTTGCGGAGGTTTGGTTGTCAGGTGTGTCGGTGGATGTCAGCGGAGGTCAGTAAACTGGAGAAGGACCTGAAAGCAAACGGTGTCGCTCTGATCGGCATCGGACCTGAAGAGACGGGAGTGAAAGAGTTCATGGATGTGGGATTCTTCAAGGGCGGTGAGGATTTGTCAAATCGTTTGGTATATATTTTAGTATTGTTCCTAATTTCTTAGTTTTGCACTAATGTTGCTGAAATATAGACTATAGTGACAATAGACTATAGTGAAAAATCTAGTAAGTTCATTAAACCCTCAAAATGAATTCAATTCCATTTTGAACCAGAAGAGATGCATAAATATTTCTAAAAATCCACTGTTTTTAGTATAGCAGCCAAACTTTTGAAATGTGTCGATTTTTAATTTTTTTATTAAATTTTTTATTTATTTTTTTTTTAAATATCTATTTTTTTTTAAAGATAGAAACATTTAAACGTGAATACAATTCTAAAAATGCACAATTTGTTTTTTTTTTGTTTTAGATTTTTTTTAAATATATTTTTTAAAAGATAGAAACATTTAAACCTTTGAATAAAAGGAAACTATGAAAATGCACATTTATTTTTTATATATATATTTTATAAACCGTTTTTAAGAGATATAAACATTTAAGCTTGTGAATAAAATGAAACTCTACAAAAAAATTGTTTTAGATTTTTTTAAAATATATTTTTTAAAAGATAGAAACAAATATACCTGTCAATAAAAGGAAAGTATGAAAATACACATTTAATTGTTTAAAATATTTTATAAGACATTGTTTTTAAGAGATATAAACATTTAAACCTGTAAATAAAAAACAGTAAAATAATGAATCGCATAATATTATGAAATGTAAGGTGAAATATTTCAGATTGCGAGAAATTTCTAAATGCATGTAACTGAGTAACATTGATCATGTGACTTTGTGCAGACTTTCTTGCTACTATTGAAGCAAATGATGCTCAACTTTTCGAATCGTGCTGAATTCAGGTTTTGTTAATGCATCTCCAAAGCAGGAGATACCAGATTAGTAAATACAATGCTTTGCATTCTTTCTTCTGAAATAAGTGATAACCTCAGGTTAAGCACATTATGTGGGTTTAGTGTTGAGTTTATTGGTGATTGAATTCCTGTTTTTTACTGTAATTTTATGACCTGTTACTATGGTTACCATGCCTGTGTTTACCTTGGGTTTGCCACTGATAAAAGTTGTCATTACCATCTTCCTGACCCTGTGAATTTTTTACTTTGTCTTTGTTTCAGACATCTACATTGATGAGAAAAAACAGTGTTACAAAGATTTAGGTTTTAAAAGGTATGAGGAAACTTGTAATATATGTTTTCATGAATATTTTTTGAATGTGTGTGATGGACTGTGACGCAAGCATGTCAAAATGAACAAAAATCTTTCTGGTTTCCAAACTTAGGTACAATGCGGTGAATGTGATTCCAGCTGCTATGGGGAAGAAAGTACGAGAAATTGCCTCAAAGGTATTTCTAACACATTACACGTTGCCATTAATAAAAAAACTTTTGATTGTAAATTTATAATTCAGGTATAGTGATACTTAAGGATTAAATTGCTTTAATTAGATATCTTGTTTGTAAACAGTTTTTAATAATAGCCTCATTTGAGGCGTTAAACAATAGGTTATTTTAAGATGTGCATGCAATCTTAAATCTTTTAAAATCTTAAAATCTTCTGTTTCCTATTTGTTACACCCTTTCTTGAAGGCAAGCGCAGAAGGAATTCATGGGAACTTTAATGGAGATCTTCTGCAGAGTGGAGGCATGCTCATCGTCGCCAAAGGTAAAATGACATTTTAATAAATTTCTGTCATACTTTCATGCATTTTCATTATTCTGCATACACACTCAATGAAATGTGTGGGTTCAGTCTTGTTGTTAGATAGGCATGCTATTATAATGATTATCTTTTTAGTTTCTCTGTGAACTGATAAAAGTGTTAAAGAAGAGATCTGAACCTTGTCTACAGTAAGCAGTCTGAATTATTGTCACTAGAGGGCAGCATGACCTCACATATATAAAATCTAGCACATGCAAATCTGCTCTATGCTCAACAGTGAGAAATAATACAAAGTAATCTGCCTGTAGCAGAGATTAACATTTTGGAGTAATGCCTTGATGTATAAGGTTTTGATTCGTTTCTGTACCGTTTCTGTGTCTTAGTGTAAACAGTACCCTCAGGCCATTCAAGATGTAGATGAGTTTGTTTCTTCATCAGTACAGATTTGGAGAAATGTAGCATTTCATCACTTTCTCACCAATGGGTGCTCTGCAGTGAATGGGTGCCGTCAGAATGAGAGTCCAAACAGCTGATTAAAAACATCACAATAATCCACACCACTCCAGTCCATCAGTTAACATCTTGTGAAGCCAAAAGCTTTGTTTGTAATAAAAAAAAATTCCATCATTTGTAATAAAAAAAATCCATCATTAAGCATCATTTTACAAGTGAAAACAGTTATAAAAAAATATTTCAGTAGGAAGGGTAATTATGGATAATAGACTCATGTTTTGGCCAGAAGCAATGGTTTAAAAAGTTAAAACACTTTAATGTTGGATTTGTTTCTTACAAACAAAATGTTAATTGATGGACTGGAGTGGTGTGGATTACTTGTAGATTATTGTGATGTTTTTATCAGCTGTTTGGACTCTCATTCTGACGGCACCCATTTACTGCAGTGGATCCATTGGTGAGCAAGTGACATAATGCTACATTTCTCCAAATCTGTTCGGATGAAGAAACAAACTCATCTACATCTTGGATGGCCTGAGGGTGAGTACATTTTCAGCAAATTTTCATTTTTGGGTGAAGTATTCCTTCAAGAGCACTAATTTAGCAGTACAACAAGTACTTCAGCCAAGAGTTTAATTTCTTAAAGGGATAGTTCACCCATAAATGAAAATTCTGTCATTATTTACTCACCCTCATGTCGTTCCAAATCCGTAAGACCTCCGTTCATCTTCGGAACACTAATTAAGATATTTTTGAAGAATCCATGTGACATCAGGGGTTCAATCGTAATTTTACGAAGCTACGAGAATACTTTTTGAGCGCAAAAGAAAAAAAAAAAAAAAGACTTTATTCAATAATTCGTTTCCTCTGCATCACCCTACTGACTATTTTGGAGAGTATCCACTGAACGTAAATTGCGTATGCTGTTTTGTGTCAGCTGTGCCACGCGGATACGCAGTTTATTTCGTTTACGTTTTGATTTGAACAAAAACAACGTATCCGCGTGGCACAGCTGACACAAAACAGCATACGCAATTTACGTTCAGTGGATACTCTCCAAAATGGTCAGTAGGGTGATGCGGAGGAAACGAATTATTGAATAGTCTTTTTTTTTTTTTTTCTTTTGCGCTCAAAAAGTATTCTCGTAGCTTTGTAAAATTACGATTGAACCCCTGATGTCACGGATTATTTTACCGATCTCCTTCAGAGAGAGCTCTCAGATTCCTTCAAAAATATCTTAATCTGTGTTCCGAAGATGAACGGAGGTCTTACGGGTTTGGAACGACATGAGGGTGAGTAAATAATGACAGAATTTTCATTTTTGGGTGAACTATCCCTTTAAGTCGTGTTTATTAATTGGGAAATCATGTTTTGGATAAAGATAATAAAGCCTATTTTAGGATCATTAACTTTTTGTGCAAAGAAAATTAAACATGTTCTCCCCCAGTTCTTATCACTTGAATGCAACCAGATGCTTTTTGGGTTTGTTTACAATTCTCATTAATTTCTTGATGATTTTTATCATTAAATTCTCATTACTGCAAGAGAGTAATGAGAATATTTATGTCTGGACACAATTATGTTTTTCTAATTAAAATCTGCTTAAATTAAATTCCTGTTTAAACAGGTGTGCCATGATGTATAAATACTTTACTATTTAAATTACAGTACAGTAATTATATTTTCTACCTTACAATAATGAAAATTAAAGGGAAAATTTGCTAAATTGTTATGAAAACAATACCCAAATTCCCAATACAAAAATGTGTCACCCTGTTCAGGTGGAGAAAAGGTTCTGCTGCATTTTGTCCAGAAATCGCCTGCAGACAACATATCTCTGGAGGACATCACCAAAGCTCTCGGGATCTCGGCGAACGTCCAGGCTGGTGAAAAGCCACAGGTAAAGCAGGAAGCATTTGTAAGGTTAAACCTCAGATGCTATATATATTATAGTATAGTTCTGTTTATCAATGGGTATTTCATGCTAACAGGAACAGCAGTGCAGTACATAATGATATCTTTTAGGAATTGATATGCATCAAGTAGAGATTTTTAGTTTTCTTGGTGCATTGATACAGATTTAAGCTTTTGTGCATACATCAGCTATTTTACAACAACATTGAATGCAACTAATACAGACAGAATTTAAAGCCTGAACTTTTATTTTATAATATTAGTGTTGCTGTTCTGAGATTTCCATCTCAGGTTTTACATAATGTCAAACTGTTTTTGCACAGACTTATTATTCATTCAATCCATCAAGTCCCAAATAAAATGAGATGAAGTATCTTTCTTATGTAAAGTATTTAATTCACTGGATTATATGAGAATAGGCGTTACCACATGTATTTGATATAAACTATTTTAAAATTTAGTTTCTTAGCAAGATATGAAATTGTGAATAGATTCACAATTTCTCATACCGCCCATCTCTAAAAACTATTTGAGTGATTTTTTGGGGTTTAAAATGACTCATTGAACAAGTGTTTCAGTATTCTTCTCATGCTGATGCTTGATATTATAAGGTCAAAGAGCAAGGGGTTTTTCTATGCTTTTCTCCATTTTTATGTTTTTACTTTAATTGACTCAAGAAATGACCACACTATTACATTAGCGCATGTTTTGAGGCCATTGTAAATACTCTTATTGTGTAGGGTTGCTTTACAAGGACAATTTCACTGTGGTTTTTACTGCAGTAAAGAATTTATAGAGTGTAAGATTTTGGGTTGCATTGATCCATGCAAGCACACAAGAACGTGTAAAGACAACCATGGTAAAACTAGGAAACCTGAGACAACCTTACCTTATTTTGCTGAATTTCGTGGAATAATATCTTACCAGAACATGAGGAAAAGTACAATTAAACCCTCACAGGCCTCCACAAGACATACTGAAGAATCTGTTTTCTGCCGCAGCGTGACCCAATTCATGTCAGCGAGCAACTTAACAATTAGCTGTTCTGTAAAAAAAGGCATGAATCTGTCTGATGTTGGAGCACAGATGCTTTAGCTTATGTAAGTGGATGTTTGAACAAGTGAAGTGATTGTAGGATAGAACAGAGTCTTGTTGTGAGGCTGATCTCCTGGTTTAACATGATCTTAACCGCCCGAGTCCCCATGATGCACCTAAGAGTGAGATTACAGAGGGCTCATATTACAACGAAACCCACTAAAACCAACTGATGCATTTCCCTAGGCTGCTATTTTTGCTGCTGGTTATTACAGGGGGTTTTTACACAGACGTGCAGCTCTTAATGTCACGCGTGGTCTGAGGTAAGGAGTTTACGGTGATATCCTGGAGGAAATGACACTTTTGGCCTCTCTCTTCCTTGACAAGCTCAAGATGAGAAGTAGACGAAATTACCATGTTCTTATGGTTCCATGTGTGTCCAATCTAGAAAACAAAAACTTCCTCTACAGAGAATCTCCAGAGAAAGAGAAGAAATAGAGTAATTGTTGGATTAACCCTGTAAAGCCTGTCATATTTAAAATATTAGTCAGAAAAAAAGTTTTTATAAAAAGGAACAGTTTATTTAACAAAAAAAAACCTAAGACAAAAATGTGCTTTTTTTTTTTTGATACATCGCTATTTAAAAAAAACAAAAATGTATTTCAGTTGCTGATATTTATATGGCCAAAAAGTAAGGTGAAATTCTGATAGCTTGTAATGTAAAACAGTGAGATAGTTATATCAGTATATCAGAAGCTCCCAATAATATGACATTTAAATGCTTAGTTTTATGATCTATATGTTTATGATCTATATGTTTACTCATATATGTCTATATGATACTCATGACTAACATGATTTTTCAAAAAAATTATAATAATACTAATAGTATAAAAGTTATTCTTACATTTACTTCATAAAAATCAGTAAAGATTTCACATCAAAAAGATGTTTACCACAAGGTGAATGTTTTTACAATTATATTAAAAGGCCTTTTTTTGCTAAAAAGTATAAACTACCAATCAAACGACAGAAAGCATGTAGTAGATTTTGGACAACAGTTTTTTTTATAGCAGTTTGATCATTTAGAGGCCTTAGAAATGTGTGTATTTATGAGTAAACAAGACCTGCAGCTTTATAGGGTTAAGAGTAGAAATCTTCGGGTTTAACTGTTTCAGCCCTTATAAAAGCTTAGTAGCCATTGTATGTGTAGATGGTCAAGTCTGTGCACAAAGCAGACTTTATAGTGCACAAGTCAAATTGACTACTTTTATGGTGCTTTGTTATCATTATGCGAGCTTAACTGTCCCAGTCCTCATTTACTTTTATTATGTTGATTGCATGTAAGAAAGACATGCGTGAGAAAATAATGACACATTTTGTTGCATGTTCCAACTGAGATTTTCCTTACATTACCTTTATTTACAAGTACAGTCACTCCAAGAAGTATTTGGACACATGAAATAGTCTAAATGTCTTTGCATTACATGACAAATGATGTATTCCTCTAGTTTTCCGGCTTGCATGCACAGGGCTCCAATAGTGTGGTTTGTTAATCACCATCTTGCAACAATTCAGAGATTACACCACATTGTTTTTCTTTTGAATGACAGAGGTCTATAAAAAAATGACCAGTAGGGATTTGGTTTTGATGAGATGTGGTTTAGTAGCGTAATGGAATATGAACCAAAAAAGATACTTGTTTCAGAAAAATGTTCTGAAACATATTTGTGGACCCTCAGACAAAACATTTAATGCCGAAATGACTAAAGAATGTGGCATTTCTTCATAGAATGGTTAGTGGTTCTTCTTGTAATTTGTAAAATAAATGTCTTGGTAAACAGTAAAACAAAAGCATGTTAAAATATATATACCAGTGCTATTTAGGATCATTGATATACTGTATAGTTTTTATCATTTTAAAATTAAAGTGAAAACTGAAAATATAAGCTAAAGGTTTAGCGATTTTGTTGTTTTATTCGTTTTTTTTAATTGTTTATATTTATATACTATTTATTATTATTTTTTTATTTTTTTTATTTAGTACTTTAAAGAAAATGAGAAATGTTGCAGTGGCAACTAACTGAAATAAAATGTTTACTTTTTTATATTTTTAAAATTCTATTTTAGTTAACATTTATTTTATTTCAAGTAACAAAAACAGTTTTAGTGGTTTTAGTTTTAATTAACAATAATAACCCTGTCATTGCAACAGATTTGTAGCTTCTAATTGTTGAAAAATATTTTTAAAAAGTTTTTTTTTTTTAGCATACTAGATACTATCAGGTTTGTATAACAATTCTGATTACAAAAGTCAAGCAAGAGATTTCCAAATTGTGTCGTATGCCATATTTTTAGCATGTTTTTTTTCTGTGTCTATTATTGTGGTCCCATTTGTTTTACTTCATGCCGAAGTCAAAAGTCTGGTTTTAGGATGGGTCCATTGAGTAGTACCACACCCCTAAAACTACCAAAAGACATTTAGTCCATCCAGAGAATAAACATGGTGTCATTCAGCAGCATATCTCCGAGCAGATCGGCCCCAATGTTTTTTTTTGCACCACCTCAGGAAGGAAAGGGCCCAACAGACACAGTCAAGAGCCCAAACCCAGTGTCGTCACTGAATGACAAGAGACAGTCTTAAGGGAAATGTGATAGGAGATTGAGTAGACTTCAGACACTCTAAGAAAAAAAAGGTACAAAACTCTCAACTGTGGCGCTACCCTTTCAAAAGGGTAGACAAATTGTTATTACAAATTACATGACGAAAATTGTAGTTCGTAATCTGGATTGCACATATCTGACTACTTTCTGATTACTGCCATTGTGTGAATAATATGTAACCATGTAATCCATAAAGTAACTGTAATATGATTATGAGCATTTTAAAACACAAAATAATCTAATTACAGGTACTTAATTTTTGGAATATGATTGTGTAATCCAGATTACATGTAATCAGTTACTACCCAGCATGAACATTTTAGGTACTAATAAGTACCATTTAGGGGTAAACAAGGTACAAAGATGTACCTTTTAGCTTTTGTACCTTAAGGTGCCACCCCAATGACAGCTTTGTATCTTTTTTCTTTCTTCTGAAAATGTAGCCTTGTGTAGCCAGACTTTTGATTTCAGCATGAAGTAAAACTGTCTTGAGCTGAATAACGACACTGTTGTCTCCTGTAGAGCTGCTTATAGCTTAATTAAGCATGTTTTATAATTGACAAACTTTTACACTATTATTACTGTTATTGAACTGAACTGAACAAACACTGAACTAAATTGAGCTGAACAATGACGCTATTGGGGGGAGTGAATGTACAGCGCTCTCTTCCACCTTCAATATCACGACTGAGGCGCCCTTGAGCAAGGCACCGAACCCCCAACTGCTCCCCGGGCGCCGCAGCATAAATGGCTGCCCACTGCTCCGGGTGTGTGTTCACGGTGTGTGTGTGTGTTCACTGCTGTGTGTGTGCACTTAGGATGGGTTAAATGCAGAGCACTAATTCCTAGTATGGGTTAGTATACTTGGCCACATGTCACGTCACTTTTTTTTTAATATTGTCTTTTTAGAGCTGCTTTACAGCAGAATTTGTCTCATAATTGATGAACTGCTTGATTGATTCTGTTTATTACTGTGAAGCTGCTTTCAAACAATTTGTATTGTATAAAGCGCTATATAAATAAAGGTCACTTGATTTTCTGCGCACATTTGATTCTTCACAATCCAGTTTTTTGTATTCCGCCATTAGATGAATCTCAGAATTAAACAGTTTGTCAGAAATGCATAAGATGGATATGGTGACTGTGAAATATTCTATGAATATAACGAAGCAAAAAAAAAAAAAAAGCACCACAGCTGCTCTTTTAGAATAGATGTTGCTTTGAAGTTCAATAACAGGACGTGTCGCAGGTCTTGTTTACCCATAAAAGACCATCGGCGTCGTCTTTGAGCCACCGATGTCATTTCCTCTGGAGTGTGGGATGCGCTAGTGACTTTCACACGGCCGTAAATGCATTGACAGACTGACCTGTGAGTCTACTTTGATTTTAGCTTGAAAAATTGACTTTCCTTAATAAAAGGGAAAGTTCACCCAACAAAATGTCAATTCTCGTGTCATCCCAAACCTGTGCCTTTTTCTTCCGTCAAACACAAATCTTTTTTTTTTTTTAAATGTGTCAGTGTTGTTTTCCTTTGTCCATACAATAAAAGTCAATGAGATCCCATATTATATAATACTCAAGTCTTAATAATTAATTTTCACACCATCAACCAATTTAATGATTTTACCATTTTCTGTTTTTTACAGTGCAATGAAGATGTTTGCACACGATAGAGGATGCATAGTTCTTCACGGATGAATGGACTGTGATTTCTGGTTATCCAGTGTTATTTTCCCCACTAAACTGACTCGAATCATCTTTATATTACATGATACTTTGGTTTATATTTTAAAATATAATGCAAGAACATTTATAAGCATTTTATATGCATTGTTGATTACTAATGCTGCTTTGATCCTCAATATCTTTGACAAATGCATTTAAATTAGTTGATCAACCATTGAAAAATAGTTTGTATTTTAAGCTTTGCATTAAAGCTAAAAGATATTCTTTTATAAACTTACATTTATTATGATTTTCCAAACACGTCTAACCAAATGTGACTTGTTAATTGAAGAATGTGAATGACGTATATATTAAAACTCTCACCAAAGTATATGTGTTTTTAATGTATGAATGTTTAAAAAAACAACGGATGCAGAATATATTTGTTGCTTTATATAAGTTTATTTTTGAAGCTTACATATTTTCTCATATATCATAACAATATTTCAATGTTTAAGGTAGCTAAATAACATTTTGAAGCCATATATTTTTGCTTGAACAATCAGTATTGGCAGAACAATATAATTACAAGGCATTCACTGGAAAGTCATTAAAACGTATATGGTCTCAATCAAACATGGACCCCATATAATATCATGAGAATTTCTGTCAGTAAATATTAACTGAGACCTTTCAACAGTCAACATGTCTATGTACAGAATAAGACCAGCCCCAGACATATTCATATAGCAGCATCTGTGGTCATGTGGCATATTGTAATATGAGGGAGAATCTCACAAAACCTGCAAAGAACATGTCCAGGTCATATTTCAACCATTAAAAAAAAAAAATGTGTGTGTACATACATACATACACACACACATACATACATACATACATACATATATATGCCACCTACCTGTACTTTTCTTCTTTTGATTTTCTGGCGAAACGTAACCTGGACATGTTTTCATGAGATACATCTTTGGACTGAAAAATAAAATGTAAAAAATAACAACAGAATCTGTAAAACTGAATTGTGAATCATTCTTGTGTCTGACGAGTTCTTGGCATTGTTCCATAATGCACTGAAGAAAGTACATAATTCCTGATTTCATCATTAATTCTAATTAATGTAATAATAATTATCAGCTTATTTCTAATGAAACACCTTCAAAACCAACTACACGCTGAAGACACTGAAAATGCACACAAATGCTATTTTACAATTCACACTTGCCGAAGTATTTGATAGGTACTTATTTTTCCTTCAGGTCAGATTTCGTCAAGGCAGTCATATAAACAATCACAGAGGGTGATTTGATATATTTTAATTTCACAGGATACAAAATAGCTATTTTAAAATGCAATCCTTGGCACAAATATGTTGTTCTTTAATGCAGTATAAAGAACAGGTAGTTCACATCACACCTCATCTTATTGGTTCTCAATATAACAAATGCCTCAAGGCCAGATGCACAAATAGGCGTCTGGTTGATGTATGCGTGCTATTATGAAGTTGATAGTGTTGCGTATTCATATGTAACATATTTTGCCATAATGCACCTTGATAGCATTGACGTCACTGGCAAGTAAATCAACCGAAACGATGTTAAATACTGTACATTAATGAAACATTACAATACTGCACATTTCTCTTTGTACTTTAGCTCTAGAGCATAATATATGTGCATTATTGGCTGTCGTATTGTTTCTGAATCACACTGGATTCTGTCCACGCCAGTATCTGCCCTTATAAAAGTTCAAATCTTTCCAATTTCGATTTTTAATGAAGAGGCAGAGCTGCATTTCTTGTCTGCCAGGGTGTTGCATTGGAAAATGCATGCACTAATAATTGAGGGATTATGTTTTATTTGGCATTTCATCACTATAAAACCCTTTCCGCCACCAAGGTTTTAATATTTAATTTGTTCCTAAGTTGCTTGCATTCAATATATCGCTCGCCTCGCGTGCATCAAACAGTATGTGCCATTACAGTGGTGTCGAGGTTTAGATTGGCTAGCAATGAAGCTTCAAAGGTAGATATGAACATTCAAATGATCAAAGTCTCTGTCGTGAGAGATAACAGTCATAATCAATAACACAGGGCAAGCCAATATTGACTCCACTATAAGCTTTCAGAAAACTTGACAAAGCATTTCTTCTCCTGACATCCATTTGATCTTTTCCATCATCTCATTCTATCATTTTTCTTCTGTCCTGTACAGCTCTTTAGTTCTGCTGTCATTACTGCTTAATCAAGATGGAAAATAACAGTCACCGGTCTTGACCGGATCTCTAATGAGGGCCGCCTCCCCTAAAGTGTCGCTTTGTCCGCTACGCTCCAGCTAACACATGAACCCCTGCCGCCCCATTAGCTCACATCTCAGATCAATTTATGAAATTACGAGATATGACTTTACCTAAAATCACAAACCCACTGGCCGAAAGATCCTTGAGCGAGACCTTTGCATAAGGAATCCTTTTGGTTACATATTCCCTGCTGGAAAATCATGGTTTATGTGCTTTTATAGTTAGTATAGATGGTTCATCAGCTGGGCATTGGCCTGGTAGACCATTTTGGCCAGGCTGGTTAGTGTTGGTAGACCAGCAACAAGCCATGTTCTAAAAATTTTACAGTAAACTTTTTGGTGTTACATGCCACATTTATGAACAAAATGACACATTCCCTGCTGAAAAATCAAGATTTTTTAAATGTGATTTTATAGTTGGTTAAAACTAGTCTAGATGGTTTATCAGCAGGACTTTGACCTGGTAGACCATCTTGGCCAGGCTGGTTATAGTTAGTAGACCAGTGAAGAACAGCTACCATGTTCTAAAAACCAACTTAACCACTTTAACGTGGTATGACCTGTTTTTTTCCACCAGGTTTAAGTGAACATTTACACCAGTGATCATATAAGCAAAAAAAATGGTGTAGATCAAGCTAGTCTAGATGGTTCATCAGCTGGACTTTGACCTGGTCTTTTCCTAGCTGGTTAGATTTGGTAGACCAGTAACAAACCAGCTACCATGTTCAAAACACCAAATGAATCACTTTAACTTTGTAAAACACTTTAACCTGTTTTTCCAGCAGAGTTATGTGACGTGAACTAGGGTTGGGCCGATAGACGATGCCATCGTCCATCGCCGATGGCTGATAGACATCACGATGTTGAGCCGGCATCGTGATCCCCCCCCATCCCCCCGCAATCCGCCGCATCCCAATACCGTGTTCGGAAAGAAAATGACGTGTATACGGAACCCCTAAAGGGAAATACGAGATGAGAGGAAAATATATATTTCAATATGTTCCCTCGCAGTTATATCATTGGGTAATTATACTACATATATGTTTCGGGCATCAGGGAGCCGCTATTATACCTGGCATTGAAACTGCTTTTGAATGCATGATCGCTTTTTAGTTTCACTTTCACTTTCGAGATTCGTGATCGCACCTAGTCTGTTTATACTACGGAGCGGCAGTACTTACCACTTTTACAAGATTATATGTTTGTCAGGGGTGCTGAGGATCTGCAAATCATTCGCCATCGTCCTCAGTCATCTCTCCTTACTCTGTTTATGTGGTAAGTGAAATTTTATGTACTGTAATGTAACAGGCAACCGTTACACCGTGTCTACACCGGAAGCGGCAGTTGTCGTGTCGCACCGCGCCGCATCAGCTAAAGTCTGTCTACACTGGACGCGACAAAGCGACCATTGAAAATCATTTGAAATTTGTGTCAGCACGTCATAAATAGAACGCGGCAGCAGTTTACTGTCGGGATTTGTCGCGTCGCGCTGCGCCGCATTCAGTGTAGACAGCATCACTGATTATAATGAGTTCTATACACTGATCTATATGTAATGAATCTCTATTATAGATCAGTGGATCTATAGTATTTTGCCGCGCCGCTCGCGTCCGCTGTTGACACGGTGTTAGGAATCGTTATTTGTTTTCCATGCCTTATAAGGATTCACGCTTCGGGCACACCCCCTAGCTCCCCACGCCAATGTCATCGTCCATCGCGATGTTTCACTGTAGACATCGTCCGATGCCAATTTTGTAGACATCGCCCAACCCTAACGTGAACATTTACACCAATGACCATAAGCAAACAAAAAAATGGTTGTAGAGTATTAAAACTAATTTGTGAACAAATATTGATTACAAAATGTGTTGCTTCAGAAAAGGATCTTGATCTGATAAAAAAACAAATAAAAATGATGTTTCTATATCTTAATGCTTCAACTATGTTTTTAAGAATCCCGAATAAAAACCAAACCAGGAGGATTGAATAGTTAAAGATCCCTCAGTTTTAATACATGTCTCTCTAGATCCGATTCTTGCCCCTAAACATGCAGTGTTAACATTGTGTTAACATTTGCAATGAACAGAAATGCTCCCTGGCAGAACGAACAGCTTGTATGAAACAAACAAACAGTCTGAGTGACCCGTTGCATCTAATTCATTCCCGTATTGCAGCGGCTTCCTGCCATTATCTGCTGGCTTTAACAGAAGTCTGTCACGTAATTGCAAGGCAGCCATGAATCGGGGCTATTTATGGACAAAAACAAAGCCTGAAGCGATATGGTTTTAACAGTCTTAAGGTTGTCATGTAATTGTCAACACGGGCCCTTTTACGTAACGCTAAGCCCTCGATTTTAAAGAATGACAGATTCTCCAGTGAAACGTACTGTAGCTCGCACATATACATTAGGATTTTTTGGGGAAAACAGCGCTCAATAGGACTCCAGCTTTTGCCTCTTTCCGCTGCATGCTTTAGAAAAGAAAAGAATAATTTCTTATAGCATAATCAAAATATTTTAAGGCTGCTTATTATGAAACGAAACATGATGCCTTGACTGGTTTCTATTCAAACCACAATCTCTATCGGCTTCCAAGCCTCCAGTTGTTAGCTGCTTTTGGGGTCGCTTAAGCAAAACGGATATATTCTTGGAGAGCCGACAGAATGGAAAGCCAACCGAGGGATTTATCCATTTACATAATCTGGAAAATTCTGATGTCAATAAGCCCTCCCGTTACAATGAACTATTGTGTTTACACATGTTTTTCAACGACAAAATTAATAATGAAACCTGCAAATATTCAAACAGGACCTATAGATAATGAAAAAGCATGCCTCTTTTTCAGAAAAGCAACACCCTCACTGTGCACGTTCACGACGCCTGCACTCGTTGGTTATATGTGCGCATTTGAAAGTTCACAGTAGACATCTATGCAGTCACACATGTAGGTGTCTAACACCTTTGTCGTGTCTGTCATATCAGACTAACAGACAGGCAGCTGCCACAGCACAACATAATATGATCCAAGCTCTCCTAACCGATGCCTGGTTCGTATAATATACACAGACTCCCATAACTTCACCGGCAGGTTACCACACTCGACATTTCTCTTCGGGATTCATGGGAGTTCCTCGAGCACAATGAAATGCTTCAGAAAATGCCTCAAAGTTCTGGAGGGACCCTAGAACCCTGTTAAAAACAAAATAACATGGCACTCAATCAATTATAAAACACCTACAGCGGACCTAAAAACTATTTAGACACTAAAAAATGTCTGAATGTCTTATTAAATAAAAGAACGTGCTGCAGGATGTATTCTCTTCAAAAAAAAAATCAGAATTTTTGCTCACTGACTTTGAAAAAGCTGTTTTGCTTAAAAATATTGTAATAAAATATATGCATTACATATTATTCACATATCTATAAAAAATTGCTTAAAGGGGTCATATGATGCGATTTCAAGTTTTCCTTTCTCTTTGGAGTGTTACAAGCTGATTGTGCATAGATAAGATCCCTGAAGTTGCGAAGACTAAAGTCTCAAAACCAAAGAGATATTCTTTATCAAAGTTAAGATTACTGACACCATGCCTTCTTTCTTTGCGTGCACATTTGCGGCGGGATTATGCAAATATTTCCACATAGTGGGGTAGATATGTGGGGGCGTGTTAGAATGAGCCGTTTTAGGGGGGCGTGGCAGAGTCTTAACTTTGATAAAGAATATCTCTTTGGATTTGAGACTTTAGTCTTTGCAACTTCAGGGATCTTATCTATGCACAATCAGCTTGTAACACTCCAAAGAGAAAGGAAAACTTGAAATCGCATCATATGACCCCTTTAATACTTGTATTCAGCAAGGACGCATTCAACTGATCAAAAGTGACAGTACAGACAATTAAAATGTTACAAAATATTTGTATTTAAATAAATGCTGTTCTTTTGTACCTTATATTCAGAAAAGAATCTAGAGAAAACTGTTAAGCAGCAAAATATATGAAGCAGCACAACAGTTTTCAATACTGATAATAATCAGAAATGTTTCTTGAGCAGCAAATCAGCATATCAGAATGATTTCTGAAGGATCATGTGACACTGAAGACTGGAGTAATGCTGCTGAAAATTCAGCTTTGCATCATGGGAATAAATTATATATTCAAATATATTCAAATAGAAAACTGTTATTTTAAATTGGAATAATATTTTACAATATTACTGTTTTTACTGTATTTTGAACAAATAAAAGCACCCTTGGTGAGCATAAGTGACTTATTTTAAAAACATTAAAAAAATAAATAAATCTTACAGACCCCAAACTTTTAAACAGTAGTTTTAAGATTCCAATTCAATGGCAAGTCATTTTTGCTTATCCTACTTTTTTGTTTTGTTTGTTTTTGCTTGCTTTTTCCAAGTGTGTTTAATAGCTTGTGCTAACCATGTTATCTAATGCATTGCCATGCTTAAGTATGACTTAGATTTTCATCTTTAATTCACAAATCTCGCAGAAAGATCTTGCCTGTATTCCAGAGGGCTGTGTGGGTCAGTTTTGATGGACTGAATGGCGTACTCAGGGCGACAGGCACCACACCAGACCTACAGAAAGCATGAGACATTTTTATATTCAATAAAAATAACCCAATAACAAATGAACACATTTTAACATGGAGTTTAAACATTGTTTGACCTAACTTGCATTTTATGCTTGAATGTCATTTGCAGAACAGATTTTCTGTTGAGATTCTTTATATTAACACATATTTTGAAATGTGCCCATCCAAATAATGACATTTCAAATCCAAGTCCTTCAAAGCAGCACTCATCCCATCGGATGGCATGATTCAATCACTGATTTCATGCCTTAAGCACATATTAGAGGTTAAGCAGCACCTGTATCTTTTAAGCAGTGTCAGTTTAATTTGATACGCTCTTTGTGAGACTGACCTTGCATGGGCATCAAGGTGAGCACATGCAGACGTCCTAAAGTGGATGTCATTCATACCTGGGCAAAGTTTAGAAAGAAGAGCTGTTTGTGATCCATTTCCAGTCCGGGAAGACGTGGCTCCTCGCCCTCCCTCTCCACCCACTTCATATACGCCTAATGTCACACACACAACAACAAGAATTTTAAGATGTAAGCACTTCTCACTGTGCTTCTAGTTGTTTATAGGGATTTAATTCTACAAACCTTATATGCTTGACGAACGCCACCGTTGTCGGCAATATTCTCTCCTAGTGTTGTGATGCCACTGACCTGCAACAACATTAGTGTAACAATGTTCAGTGTTATTTAAGTATTGTTTATATCATATTATAGTATTTACTAATATTTTAAATCAGCTTTTAATTTGATATTTTCAGTGTTCTTTTTTAAATTTTTTGTAATTCTGGTACTTTTTGTTGTTTTTATTAGTTTTATATTATATATATATATATAT
>NW_015651498.1:136395-144572 GCF_001515625.1 Sinocyclocheilus rhinocerous | reverse complement strand
ATATATATATAATTTGTTTTTTATTTTAAAGTTTTATTTTAAAGTTTATTTTAAAGTTTTTAGTAATTTTAGTACTTCAACTTAAATTAGTTTTTTTTTTTGTTTTTTTAAGTTTAGGTTTTCATCTAATATTTATATTTTCTTTTATTTCAACTTTATTTTGATGAACAAAACTAAGTTTACAATAACAGCACTGTTTTTATAGTCTTTATTTGTTTTTATTTGTTTAGGAGTTTTTTAGGAGGAATAAAAAAAGATTTGTTTACGGACTGAGCTATAAAATGAACACTGCAAAAAATGATTTTCTTACTTAGTATTTTTGTCTTGTTTTCTAGTATAAATACCTAAACATTCTTTAATTAAGATTTAAAAAAATATCTGTCAATGGGGCACGAACGAAAAACTTATTTTCCCTTTGAATTAAGATTAAGATTTTTATTACCCCTTTGGCAGATATTTTTTCTTAAGCAAAACAAACAAAATTTGTATACATTTTTTCAGAAAACAAGACTTAATATTTTAAGTCATTTTGCTTCTCAAGTAAATGTATCTTTATTTAGGAATGTTTAGTTATTTATACTAGAAAACAAGACAAAAATACAAAGTAAGAAAATCATTTTTTAGAGTGAATGTGTATGTTATAGTTGGATATTATAGGTTTTGGAAGAATTGATAGACTTTGATGCTGTGGCAAATCTGAATACAGTTTAAGACATTGCTGGCATATTTTATGAAAGTCAGTAAAAGTATTTAAACATCCTTAAAAGAAGCAAAATACAGAGAATGCAGTGAATACATTACCATATTTACAAAAAAATCAATAAATATAGCACAAAAAATGCCAGTGGGGTAAGCGAATATGACTACTAAATAATGAGTCATTTTCAATGTTTGTAAAAACATTTTAATCTAAACATTTCGGTCTAGTTTTAAAATTCATTCATTTTTAGTGGCTAAAAAAATTACTTTAGTTTCAAGAATTTATACCAAGTAATTTTTGCTTGACCAACCAGCAGATATATATCTTTTTTTATTTAAGGGCAGTGGAAATGCTTAGATTGGACCCAAAGCATGCACGTACTACAAGTACTGGAAGTACAAACCATATATTTGTTATTTGTTCATTTTTAAAAGTTCATATACAGATTCTTTCCATCCTACTGAGTGAAGTTTTACATTTTGCTTACATTTTGGCCTCCTGCAAGTTTCCAGCTGAATTTGCCGTACTGCTCCACCATGCATTTAGATTGATCCTCAAAGCGCTCGGCAGAGGAGTTGCTCCACCAGTTGTTCATGTTCCCATCCTTGTCAAAATTGCGGCCTGTGAAAATAAATATTTATTTTTTTGGATCACAGTCATATTTTAAACAGACAAGCTTTGTGGTTGCTCTTTTGCGCGGAGGTTTGGTCAAATGAAGAACAATTTATCCTTGATATTTAAAACCCATCCTTTAGCGCAGAGTTTAATACATCACACATAAACAAGATAATCAACACTGTTTATTCAGCCACAGCTAACTGATAATTGGTACAATCCATCAGATGAGATGCATATTACCATGATCGTCAAATCCATGAGTGATTTCATGTCCTATAACCATCCCAATTCCACCAAAGTTTAGAGCTTGCAGCTGTTTTTCACTGAAGAACGGAGGCTGGAGGATGCCAGCAGGAAACACTGAAAGAAAGATGGATGCATAGAAAGAGATGAAATCAGCATAATGCCTGGGTAATTGACCAGGAAATGCGTTTTTGAGATACTAATTGAGTGACATGAGAAAACAACTCATTTTAACAGTAACAGAGTGTTAACTTTGGACACTTTTATGTCATATTTTTCATTAAAACTAACAGGTTTCAGCTTTTTTTTCCTCAGAATTATTCTGAAGGTCACATTAAAATTGTGTTTTGTGTTTTGTTTTTTGTTTTATTTTGTTTTGTTTTGTTTTTTGTTTTTTAACCAAGACTAGATTTACCCTTGTCCTAGACACAAACTTTCAAAATACTATATTTGATGTTAAAAAAATAATGCTTTAAATATGACAATTTATCATTATATATTTATATTATTTATATTTATTATATATATATATATATATATATATATATATACACACACACACACATTTATGTTTAATGCGTGATGTATTATATATGCATGTATGAATTCTGATTATATATATTTTAGATATTTTTATATTTCATTATTGTGTAAAAATTATTTAAATCAGTTACCAGTGCTGAGTTGTGGCATCAACCAACAATTTTGTCCCTAATAATGTTAGTTTCAAAGGTTAGCTACTTTTTTAACAATAAGAACGCAAATGTCAACAATGTGGTACATGAGACATGTTAGAAGAAAACACAAAAATTGAGGTAAATATTACTAAATATTTTTACCGTGCATCATTTTCAATCAAGCCATGCAAACGTTCAGTCAAACTGTGCAAAACGTGTTATAATATAATATAAATGTGTGCATTTAAAGATTAGGGGTTTGTAATATCGACCAAAAATGATATCTCAATATAATTTAGTAGGTGGCGGCAAGTGCCTGTAAGGAGTGATTAATTGAATCATTCATTCAAATGATTCGTTCAAATGGCTGAATCATTAAGAAACAAAGCAAGTGACTGTCTTTATAAATGGATCATTGAATCATTGACTCAAATGATTAGTTCAAAAACAGATGTGAATGAAACAATGCAGTATTTCTCTGAGAAGCGCAAATGTTCTGCTCCGGCTTTGGAGCTTTTTTTGTTGGCGAAACAGAAAAAAGCAGACAATATTGTGTCTAAAATGTAACTCACTCAATATTAACTTCTTGTTTACTTGCTTTTGTTGAGTTATTGTATAAAATCAATATCACATTAACTAATGTGCTGATATTTGGGAAGACGGCACTCTTGCTTGTGTCATATTACTAAACTATATAATTTCTTATAAATATAAAAAAAAAACATACAGGGGTATTTTTTGCTTTCATAACTTGAATTATAGTTGGCATTCTGATTGCATTCAAATAGGCTTTATCATGCAGTGAATGCTTTTGGATGCTCAAGACGTAATTTGTAATTAATTTGTAACGTAATTTGTTTGTTTTTTGCAAAGCGAGTGACATACTCCATAATGTCAAGTCGCACATCGTTAAAACAACAATTACAGTATTACCGTAGACGATAATCGCACACCCCTAGGATACATTCTAGCTATAAAATTACCCGTAACAAGACAAAGGAGTTTTCATGTTTAAATGTTTAAGCTGTCATTTCCATCACAGTGTTAATGGTCATTTGAGATCTTTAACTAGTTCAGAAAAATGACAGTTCAGACAAAAATTCAAAAGATAGTGGAATTCATGTTATCAGATACTAAAAACAGTGTGAAAAGTGCTTTTAAAGAGTCTCCACAAGACTCTAAAGTGCCCGTAGTTGAAGAAACGCTTAATAATGTGATGGTAATGGTGTATACTAGAGCGCAGAAGTTATATTAGAAGGACAGAAACATCTCTGCTGTGTATCGTCCTCCAGCTATATCAGCGCTAGAAATGACACTGTGCCGGCAATTACAGCTGCCGCTCTTGTCTCTCAAACGGCAATTCAGCTTGAAGTGTTTCCCGGATTGTCCAGGAACATTAAAATGTGCAATCTAAGAGTAATTATGTGGAAATTTCTCCTGCTGAAAATCTGCATAATCACTTGGCTTTTGTAATCTCTGTATTAACCCAGCCTGAGTAGCGTGCACTCGGCGTTCGCAGTCCATCTCTGGAAGCACAAGCTTTGTGGGCAGTGGAGCTTGAAACTAGCTTTGTTTAATCTACAAGAGAAAAGCACTACAGGCATTAGAGCCATTATGACAATGGGCTGAAAAAGCGTTCATACTGAGAGCCCTCAACAGCTTAGGAGAAATCTGACCAGAACAAATACTTCACAGAAGACCCACGTTTGGACAACGCTGCTGTTTATAGTTTGCGGTTGTGGAAGATCCATTTAGGCCACTGTGAATCTCAATGCTGGACTAGACTGGTCTGTGCTGGTCTAGCTAGTGGACCTGGAAAGGCTCTTTGCTGTAGATATACAGGAAGGATTTCTTAAGTGGAGCTATAATGGTGTGCGTTCAATGTTTTGTATGATTTTCATGTTTTTTTTTTTTACTAAATTGTCCATTTGTGGTAAATTGATGAAAGAAAATTATTTATATTATAGAATACAGAATAGATTATATTATAGAATAAAATATGATTTCTTACTAAATGTCTGTGAATTTACTAGTCTGGTTTGGTTTGTGCAAGTACAATGCGTTTTTATTTTTTTATGCATTAAATTTTTTTTTTTTATTATTATATATTATATAATGTTGTATATTATGTTAAAGAATAGGATATTATTTCTGACTATATGGCTGTGAACTTACCAGTCCGGTTTTTGTTGTGTTAAACACATTATTTTTGTAATTTATTAGATTTTTTTACATGTATTATTAATGTATTATTATATATTACATAATATTCTATATTATATTATACAATACAATATTATTTCTGCTTTTCTAACTTACCAATCTGTGTTCTGTTGTGAGAGTTAAACAGTTTTATTTTTGCAATTTATTTAACTTTTACATTTATTATCAATTTATTGTTATATATTATGTAATATTCTATATTATATTACAGAACAGAATATTCCTGCTGATTATATGTCTGTGAACTTACCAATCTACTTGCTGTTGTGAGAGTTAAACATTTTTTTTTTTTACTTTTTACATTTTACAATTTTACATTTATTATAAATGTGTTTTTATTATATGCTATATAATATTCTATATTATTCAATAGAATATTATGTCTGTCTATATGGCTGTGAGCTTAGAAATCTGGTTTCTGTTGTGCGAGTTAAACACATTTTTATTTTTGTTATTTATTTCATTTTTAAATTTATTATTAATTTATTATTATTATGTTATAGAATATTGTATATTATATTATATAATAGAATATAATTTTTGACTATATGGCTGTGAGCTTACCAGTCTCATTTCTGTTGTGAGATTTAAGCACATTTTTATTTTTGTAATTTATTTAATTTTAAAATGTATTATTAATTTATTATCATATTATACAATTGAATATTATTTTTGATTATATGGCTATGAATTTACCAATCCAGTTTCTGTTGTGCGAGTAGAATGCTTTTTTTGTTTGTTTATTATTATATATAATATAATATTCTATATTATGTTTTATTATATTATGTAATATTATTTCTGACTTTATGGCTATGAATTTACCAATCTGGTTTCTGTTGTGTGAATAGAAAGCGTTGACCACAGCCGCACCAATAATCCACCTAAAACATTCACAGAGACAAAGAGAATAACTTAGTGACGGGTCACGAGAGAAAAAAAAAACTCATTCTAGCATTTATTTATTTATGTTTCGTACATGTCAGGATCCACGGGCTCCCTCAGCTTTTTATGACCTTTCTGGGCAGAGGCTGCCAGGTTTTCCAGAATGTTCTCAAAATAGTTCTCCTCACTGAAATTCAGCTGTGAGCAGACAGAGAGAGACAGATAACCACACAAGTATTTCTGTCCAAGCTGCCATCATTCATGTATTCAAGTCAATGAGATATTAGTTGGTTTGGATGGTCATTTCTTTAGAGGTCAAATTTCTCAGAGTTTCCATACATGTGTGTATTCCTCGTCTAGTTTCTTATTTTCCTCTTCAAGGATGTGGTCGGGATAACCGATCTGTTCTGATATTGCCATGGCCTGCAAAACATGGAAAACAGGCGTTTGGAAAGAGAGAACAACTTGTAGATAGTAGGAGCAATTAATAATAATAATAATAATAATAATAATACATTTACGTTTAGTCATTTAGCAGACGCTTTTATCCAAAGCGACATACAAATGAGGACAATAAAAACAATCAAAATCAACAAAAGAGCAATGATATGCAAGTGCTATAACAAGTTTCAGTTAGCGTAACCCAGTACACGTAGCAAGGTTTTTTTTAAATAATATAATAAATAAAAAGAAAACAGATAGAACAGAAAAAGAATAGAGCAAGCTAGTGTTGGAGGCCTTTTTTGCTTTTGTTAATTGTATAATAAATGAAAAGAAAACAGAGTGTTTTTTTTTTTTTTTTTTTTAAAGAAAACAAGCAGCAAATGAATAGAGTGCAAGTCTAAAGGGGACAAGTGTTTTTTTAAAAGAATAGAATTAGAATAGATTATTATTAATAATAATAATAATAAACTTTATTGTTGAAATAACACCTTTCATACAAGAAATTCAGCTTAAAGTGCTTTACAGTTAATGAAATCATAAAAAATAAAATGTAATAAATAATTATTTTATATCAGTAAATAATTGTATCAAAATAAAAATCTAAAATTTCATATATTTACCACTGGGTTTTTATAGAATCGAGAAGATTATAAAAATGTATAATTATTCAAATTAACATTTATATACATATATATATATTTACTGTGTGTGTATATATATAAATGTATACTTCCATGTCATGTGTCCATTAACCAACATCAGAGAGCCATGAAAATATGAATATAAATAATTGAAATATTAACTTAAAATTTCAGAGGGTACTTCAAGTAAATATTTTAGGTCAAAGGTGTTCAGCTGACAAAAAAGAATGGAAATCCCTAGGATAAAGGAATAAACTCCAGAAATAAAAGTACTTCATCACACTCTAAAAAACAATTCTGAGATTTTGCCATTTCAACTTATTTTTAGTTTAAATTTTTTTTTGTAGACATAACTGATTTTTTATAAATTGTCCAGACAACATGAAAATGTAAGTTTATTGGCCCTCAACTAATCTGAAAGTTGAATGAACTATAACTGTTGTTTCAACTCAAAAGCGCATGTTGAAACAACTGCATCACACCGGAAAAAAAATTAAGATAACAAAAAATTCGAAGGCAGCAGGCTAACAAAGTTTTTTAAGTTGACTCAACAAATAGTTTTTTACAGTGCTGGAGTTATGGCCATTAATAGCATCTGACCTTCTCCCTGGCTTTTTCCTTGGACCGTTCATCCATCCAGCTCAGTTCTTCCAAAGTTTCCACATAAGCTTCCTGAATCTTTCTGATGAGTTCACGCACCTGAACAACAGTGCAGAGACACATTTAAAGTCAACATTACAACACTTTTTAAACTCGCTATCATATAGTTGAAATAGCTGTTTGCCTATTGGTTATTTAGTTGGCAAATCATGAAATTATATGGAGGCCTATGTGACGTCTGCTGAAAAGGAAAGTTGTTTTGATGAAATGATGAAGACAAACCTATTTATTTCTTCAGAATAATATGCATGGATAAATCATACACAATAAGGCCAGAATTAAGAACATAAAAAGGTGCATTTTGATTGCTATTGTTATTTGACTGTCCTAGAAAAACTATATAAAGTTTTATATATGCCATGCAGAGTTATATAAAATCATTTAGGATCATTCATCCTGACTTATACGGAGTTGACTTACTGTCAAATCATCATCAGAACCGATAATAGCCAATTACATGAAGTTTTGAGGGAGGATGTTCCTGTTTTGTCTAGTGGTGTGTTTTTGCAGGCCAGTTTGGTGTTTTAGTCTTACCATGCGTTTGCTGTTTCCAGAGAAGGTCTCCCGGACGTACAGGGCCCCGACGGCGTTCTCCATGTTGCCCTGGACATAACGGACACAGTCTCTCCACCTGGCCTCCTCTACTGTAGTGCCATGCAAAGCCTGAGGGAACACACAATGCAACCAAGAAAAATGGGACCAAAACAAGGTTGAGAAACCCCTATATTAAACATAAATATAACCTAGTGGACTAAAACAGTAACAGACCACCAAAACGCAGTTTTTAAAGCAGCGTTAAATGCCACGAGAGCTCTCCTGTGTTTGTGTTTGTTCAGAGTGAGGCTGACCTTTCTGTAGTGCGCTCTCACGTCTTTGAAGCGCCGGCTCATACTGCTGACCCTCTCCATGATGAGCATCCACGCCAGATAGTTCTGCAGAGTCCTGCAGAGATCACATGTGTGCGGATCATTTAATGCCATCCAGCAAGATATACTATGCAACTTGTACATTTTTATATTTACGTTATTTTAATTTACACATTTTTTAATACAATATATATATATATATATATATATATATATAAAC
>NW_015651498.1:132660-136385 GCF_001515625.1 Sinocyclocheilus rhinocerous | reverse complement strand
TCCTGTCTAAATAAAATATTAAAATATTAATTTCTATTAATTTCTTGAAACAAATCTTATTGACCCCAAACTTTTCAACAGTAGTATATATATATATATATATATATATGATTAAATAATAAATTAATAAATATTATGATAGCTTGCATGCAATTTAAGGATGCAATGTTTGGACCAAAGCGTCTTCCATACATAAATCTAAATGTATATTAAAGTGTAGGAAGTGTAAGAAAATTAATAAATAAGATATTTTTAATAAGTCAGGTGTGTCTCCTAGACAGCAACTGAAATAAAATGTAAAAAGTATATAAATACAAAAACACAGAGCAAAATTACTTAAATCATAAACTAAAATTAAAACATAAAAATGAATTTAAACTAATAAAAAAATGTAATAAATACTATAATAGCTTGAATGCAAGTAGCTTTGGATAAAAGCATCTGCCAAATACATAAATGTAAATGCATATGAATAGTGTAGGGGGGGGGGGTCTAAACGAGATCTCTTTAACAAGTCAGTTGTGTCTCCTGACAGCAATGAGATTAAATAGAGCGCGGGTGGAATTAGAAGAAATCTCAACAATATCTTAACCTGTGTTCAAATACCAATATCAAATTCTCTACTTTTATGCTCTTATTATTATTACTATTGACATGACAATGAAGAATTAACTGACATTTTTCATGTGTCAAACAGTTACATGATCTAAAACATCACCTGTGACTGTGCTTGGAAAGAACATCGCTGAGCTTCTCCAGATAAGGTGAGCAGTACACAACTATGGGTTCATCCGGTTGCACTGTTACTGACACGCTAGACATGATACCCTGGACATAGCGCGTCCAATTAAAGCCCTGAAATTTCATAAAGAGATACAAAAGAAATGTGTGTACTCTAAAAACAAGAAAAACACAATCTGATATCAACAGTCAGTGACCATCATTCGGACAAGTAGAGTGTTCCTCTGTCAACATCCTTGTTCACACAGGAATCAGTACGAAACACTGAGAGAAAAAATACTGCACAAAAATAAACAATAAAAAACATGACTGAATTTACTTTTTCATTTTGGTTTCTAAAGACTGATTGGAAATCATGACATTAATCACAATAATTTTGTTCTATTAACAGTCATCGTTTCCCTTCAGATTTCAGATTTTTTTAAAAGAAATTATTCATTTTATTTATCAAGGATGCATTAAACTGATCAAAAGTGATAGTGAAGACATTTATATTAACCAACAAAAATTTGGAAAAAAATTATCATGGATTCTACAACAATATTAAGCTGCACAACTGTTTTTTAAAGGGGTCATATGATGCTGCTAAAAAGAACATTATTTTTAGGTAGGTGTGGCTGACTCTGAACTTTTATAAAGAATATCTCTTTGGATTTGAGACTTTAGTCTTTGCAACTTTACAGATCTTCTTTATGCACCAAGAGCTTGTAACACTCCAAAGAGAAAGGAAAAATTGAAATCGCATCATATGACCCCTTTAACATTGATAATACATGTTTCTCGCAAGTCAGCATATTAGAATGGTTTCTGAAGGATCATGTGACACTGAGGACTGGAGTAATGATGCTTTGCATCACAGGAATAAATTACTTTTTACAATATATTCACATAGAAAATAGCTATTTTGAATTGAAATAATATTACACAGTGTTACTGTTTTTACTGTATTTTTGATCAAATAAATGCATCCTTGGTGACCATAAAGAGACTCCAAAACATTAAAAAAAATCTTATCAAGACCTCAAACTTTTGAACAGTAGTGTATCTCTACCGGCTTTTCTGATGCAGTTTTCATTGACTACACTAAAGTCTGATGGGGACGAAGTGCAAAAATAAAAAATATTCCATTGAGAACCCCATATTGCCTTCTGCACTTACATTGAGGTTGAAAGTTTGCTGCACTTCTCTCAGTGTCATTTTGTTGTACAGCACAGTGATGTCATTGCGCTCTTCTGCAGGTGAGGTAGCCTGTTGAAGCACAGAGCTGACACTCACATGACTTATGCATGACATTTAGAGTATCAGAAGCATTTCAGAAAGTTGGTTGTTGTGTTTTGCCTTCTCCAGTTCAACTCACATTCGCGATGTCTGTCTCCAGCTCCAGCACTTGAGTCATGTCCTCCCACACACGCTCTTCATCTTGGGTCAAGTTCTTGTCTTCTCGTGCAATCCTTGCTATGGAAACCATGAACTCCAGGTACGCCTCGCGCACCTGCCCCACAGACATACATGACACATGATTCATGTGATTATAACGATAGCATTAAGGGAGAGAATGCATCTCACAAAATGACATAACATACCTTCTTATAATTCCCATCGCTGAGGTAATAATCTCTTGAAGGCATTCCTAGTGCTGGTTGGTCAACCTGTGAAAACAAAAGGATGTAGTTTAATGACAAAGCCAATTTGTTATCTGAATTGCTGCTTGATTACAGTATGCATGAGATCATCCAATAGTGAAACGTTCATAATTAATCCAATGAAAAATCACATTCAGCTTTATTAGCTCATGCTCCAAATGGCATTTTAATCAGGGGCTATTAGGTCAAATAAACTGCAATTAGCTTCTGTGTATTTTAAAGGTGATGTGCCACTAAAACCAAACTGACAACTCATAACATCAACTTGGTATTTCTATTGTACATATTCAAAAATATATAGTATACATGGTAATTCATGGGTACTACCATACCCAGCAAAAAAAAAAATGTTGTACGAACATTTTGCTAATGTTCCCATTAAGTTATGAAAACGTTATTTTTTTATGTTTTAAAAATTTTTCTTTTTCCCTTTGGTTTTATGTTAATGTTATAGAAGCATTCCAATTTATCATTTCCCAAACATTATGAGAATGTTTCTTTTGAATGTTCTCTGAACATTCTGAAACAAGTACTGTAGTTACATTTAAAAAAATGTTAAATGAATGTTTCAATAAACATTCTATTAATGTTACTGGAGAACATTTGTTCAACTTTGCCAGAACGTTTCTGTGACTTTCTGTGAATGTTCCCTGTTTGCTAGGAAATAAATATCCAGAAAACATAAAATTACCATCTATGTTTTCCATACTATGGCATTTGTATTAGTCATACAAAAGAATAAACTATACAGTATATTCATTAACTTACATGGATAATGTAGCGGCTGGAGTCTCGATCATCTGGCCACACAAACATCTCCAGCACGGCCTTCTTATTGTACCGAGCGTTCAGAACAGCCAGTGTGTCCTCCAGGCTCCACGCCTGCTCTGTGAGATCAGAGTTTTGTGGTTTTTAGTCCATGTCTGTTCGCTTTGAGGCAATATATATCTTATACATCTAAGCGTGCTCCCAAAAACTTTGCACAGATACTTGATTAATATCAGTGGTGGACGAAGTACACAAATCAAGCACTTGAGTAAAAGTACAGATCCGTATAAAATATTACTCCAGTAAAAGTAAACGTACTCCGTTTTAAATTTTACTCGAGTGAAAGTACAAAAGTGCTTGATTTTTTATGTACTTAAGTAAAAAGTACCGATAGATGAATGTTTATTTTGCTTATTAGTTTTATATAGGCTACTTTTATCATTTAATTTTATATTAGCATATATTTTTTATAATCCTACTGCTCAAAATACCTGGGATTTTCCCAAAATAACCAATAAGGAAATAATGAATATAACAAGGAAAATATAATTAGATTTTCATAATGATTTTTTT
>NW_015651498.1:132169-132513 GCF_001515625.1 Sinocyclocheilus rhinocerous | reverse complement strand
TAGTTACCATGTTCTGAACATCACATCCTTTCTTTTTCCCTCAGATGTAATCTATCTAGGTGGTTGAATAAAAATATTTGGACTTTATTTTTTTAAAATTACCTCAATTTAGCACCAGCAAGCTCGTTAGCTAGACAGTTAGCACCAGCTAACATTATTGACTTATTTTGAGCATGGTTATCGTCTAGTTGATCCAGATACATAGTAACTTAGGCTATGTGTGCTGACAAACAATGTAAAAACAGATGTCACATAGCCAGGCCCTTTCTAGGCATAGGCGAGCTAGGCGGTCGCCTAGGGCGCCACCAGCTGAAGGGGCGCCAATGAGCGCACGTACTGGCACT
>NW_015651498.1:121802-131310 GCF_001515625.1 Sinocyclocheilus rhinocerous | reverse complement strand
TGAATCAGACACCGCTTCTGCGTCTCGGAGCACGTGATATATTATAAGGAGTAATGATAAGTTTTATGAAATGTAGTGAAGTAAAAAGTATGATCTTTTGCTTTGGAACGTAGTGAAGTAAAAGTAAAAGTTACTCAAAAAAAAAACGACTCCAGTAAAGTACAGATACTTGAAAAATGTACTTAAGTACAGTAACGAAGTAAAAGTACTTCGTTACTGTCCACCACTGATTAATATGTTCTGTTTTTCCTCTATTATCAGCGGTTTTCAAACTGTGGTGGGACATGTAAGATATGAGAGTGGTGCTGTGTTTCAGAAATTTGGAACATTTCAGAAATATGGAAAATATATGTTCTCAAATACAATCAAAGTTTCTTGATGCGAATAGTTGGTGTTTACATAAAGTAGTTTTGACATGACTGACCACAAGTGTCTTTGTGTCTTTCATGTGCGTATTTCATGTATCACTTTCAAATAGCAATGTTACCCTGCATTCTGATCCAGTGCCAGATCACCACACCCCCTTATTGAAGCTGCTAGCTGATTGGTTGCATCATTAAGACCAAACCCACCCACATCCACAACCATAATTGGGAATCGGAATTCGGCATAACATACAGCACAATCTATGTAGTCCGATTCATGAACAAATGAGTCGGTTCTTTTAATGAATCGTTTGAAAAAGGTACCCTGCGTCTCAATGTTCATACTATCCATCCTAAATAGTATATGTGAGATTAAAATAAGTGTGTCCCAAAGCATAGTATGTTGAAAGGAGTATGCCAAAAGTCCCCGGATGGTCTACTATTTCAGGTCGATTTTTGAAGTGTGGATCCGTGCACACTCTAATGGCTAATATTACCCACAAACCATTGCACTTTGATGAATGATTCGGTTGAGAACTACAAACATGAATAAAAAGCGTTAAAAACTACAAACATGGTGGATGTGCGCGACTGACGGTTTAGTAGAGAGGTTTAGATAAAGGGGTTTGAGTTACTAATAATCAACATTTAACCTGGTAAAGTATTTATTTAATGTTATCTGTGTTATATTTCATCTTCAACAGCAATGTAAACTTTTATAAACATCCGTTTGGTCGTTAACTTTTAAATGCATCATTATGCAGAAAATATGAGCGGAGTTCTCCGCATGACATTTAACCTGGTAAAAAAATATTTATTTAATGTTATCTGTGTTATATTTCATCTTCAACAGCAATGTAAACTTTTATAAACATCCGTTTGGTCGTTAACTTTTAAATGCATCATTATGCAGAAAATATGAGCGGAGTTCTCCGCATGAAGACCCGCGGCTTGCAGATCAACTTGCTACTTCTTTTCTCTCTGATATGGTAGGAAGTTAAATGAAATGAAAAGTGGAGGATATAAACTGTGACAAGATGATTGACAGGCCAGTTCACAGTGACAGGGTGTGTGTACTATGCGACAGAGCGGTCCGTTAAAGACGCAATTGTATGACGTGATAGTATGTCCCAAAGCTTGCCTACTCTTTTACTACACACTCAAAAGTGTGTACTTTTTCCTCACCAAAAAAGTACATACTTTAAGGGCGTAGTAGTATAAGTAGGCACATTGAGACGCAGCAGTAGTTTCCAGTTTGAATCATCGAATGAACGTCAAAATGGCTACTGAATCAAGAAATGACTCACTTGCAAGCTCCATGTCAATGTATCATTAATATAAAATGGTAATTTTTTTTCCTTTCGCATTTGTGTTAGATGTACACCTTTGAGCAGGTCACTGCATTTCGCTGCTTTATCTCGCATGAATGCCGCGTTTTAAGATGCCATGTCAAGATGCAATCAACTTGACATGGCAACTAAAAACAAAAACGCATTTTGTGGTTTTTAACCCATGTCTGAGGCAATATACACTCACTAGCCACTTTATTAGGCACGCCTGTTCAACTGCTCATTAACTCGAATATCTAATCAGCCAATCACATGGCAGCAACTCCATGTGTTTAGGCATGTAGACATGGTCAAGATCATCTGCTGAAGTTCAAACCGAGCATCAGAATGGGGAAGAAATGTGATTTAAGTGACTTTAAATGTGGAATGATTGTTGGTGCCAGACGGGTTGGTCTGAATATTTCAGAAACTGCTTATCTGGATTTTCACCAAAAAAGCAAAATATATATGCTCCTTTATGGCTTATGGTAATGCAATGAAATTGATAAGTAGGCCTACCCAATTTAATTCTTTGACAAGGAAAATGATAATTGATAGAACAAATGCATTTTTCTCATTTCACTGAAGAGGACAATCCACTTGATATGTCTTTCATCAACTTCCTGTTTAAATAGAAAATACATTAAAACAGGACAGAAAATTGCATTTGTCAAAGCATTTTAAGGGATCTTGCAACATGAAATCATATTTATTGTGTAAATACATGATTCTAGTCTAACTTCATGTGATTAATCAAGAAAAAAAAATCAAATGAAATGGTTATTATTTTTTGGCTCCATTCTCCATTTAATTATCCAATGAATTCCCAATGGATAAAATCGGGTCCCACATTTTTCTTCTTCTTTTTCACCCAGAAATGCATCACATTACGGAAGTCAAAAGGTTGCAAACGCTGTTCGGCTGACTTTAATCAGCACTGAGTGCATTGCATGTCATGACTGGTTAATTTCACTTTTATTCAAAATTCTGGAAACTTATTGTGAATCTTAAAAATTACCCATGAAATCACCTGTTGTTTGCATAATAAGACAGAGTGATGGTTTTCCAAAGACCAGTTATGGTTGTGGTTAAACATCTCCATTGGCGCCTACAACCAGCATTCATTGCTTTAAAGGCACATATTAAATCAGTCAGGTGTGTGTCTAGGTTGATGTCTGCATATGTAGATTGTACTCCAGCCATCTTCTTCTATTATGTTGAATTATTCTGCTCCTTCTCAAGGTCTATAATGAGCCACAGAGCCAAGCATCACAGTGGGTCACTCTCTTATCCTCTCACCCTCCTCGACACGGCTCTATCTCCCCCTAAACATGACAGATGAGCGGGACAGCCGCTGCTCTGTGAAACCACTGGACTTTTCCATCAGTCTAGTGCCTTATCAACACCCAGCGACAGCACTGCTGGAGCGATTGCATTTATCCCATTTAGATAAGCCCAAGATGCTGCCATTCTCTGTGAGAGTGAATTAGAGATGGCCGCCGCTATCTCTAGTACCTGATGTGCCGTTCCAGACCTCAGAGGCCACGGGCCAGTCGCCGATACTGTCAATGAGCCTGAGAAGAGGCTGCGAGTCGTGCTGCTCAATCAGAACTGCAGGGGGAAGCAGAGAGATGAAACTAAATTGGATTTATACACAAAATCAGCATAAAAGAAACGTCATTTTCAGTCAAATATTAAACAATTATATATTATTATTTATATATTATTAGAGTTTTATTAATATCATAAATTAGCTTTTTTAAAATTAGCTTAATTTTTCGCAATTTTGTCATGTTCTTTTGTCGTATTTATTAATTGTGTGTGTGTTTCTTTTTAATATTAGTATTCAGGTTTCATTTATTTTTATTTCAACTTTAGTTTAAATTTGAGTTGTTATTTATTTCCAGTAATTTTAGTGCTTCAACGTATAATTTTGGTTTAGTTTAAGTTTTCCATCTAATATTCATATTTTGTTTCATTTTAGCTTTATTTCAGTTAACAAATATGTTCAATTAAATAATACTTGTAGTTTAGTTTCGATGCATTAAATAATAGTTTTAGTTTTGGTTATCCATAATAACCCTAAAACCAATCAGCTTCGAGATAAATTATAACATTATACGTTTAATTCAAGCCAATTGAAGAAAAAGCAAAAGCAAAAAGTTCAACTTTTGAACTCATCCCATAAAGCATTGCCAATTTTTGTAGCAAAATCAAAAATGACGATGCAATATAAAACTCATTGATTATAAAATACAATATATTCAAAGTTCAGTATACAAACATATACAAATGTAAAGTTTTGGAGAATGTCATTTGCATGCTATATTTGCAAGTTGTAAACAAAGATTATTGTAGTACGTAGCTTTTTCAGTCTTTCTACTTCCAAATTTCATGTGTTACTTGCCATTTCTATGTAAATGTTTGTGAAATTTACAAGAAATTTCTGACGTCAACTCTAATCATAACAGCATACTAAAAATCAGAACATCAACTATATAATATAGAGTATATGTATATCACAGTATTGTGTACTCACTCTCATTCATGCATGAGCTGTAGAGCGTTTTGGCTTTCTTGAAGGCATCTCTGTCATCCTTACTTTCCATCTCCAGAACTCCTGTGCAATAATAGATCAGCACCAACCAGATAACAATGTCTACACAAAACTATAATACACATCGTGGTTACGTGAAGTTGACGTAACTGACCCTTGAGTACGATCTCCAGCTCATCTCTCAGGATATTGAATACGCTGTGAAGTGAGCTGGTTTCGGGAATGACGTGACGCTCTATCCAGCCTCCGCATGCGTACTGATAGAAGTTCTGGCACGGCTCCACGCTGGGGTCCATGTTCTGGAGCAGTCGGGCCGCTGTATCATTGAACAAGAAATCATTTCAGATCTAGAATATCATGAAGTTTCAGTTGAAGTTTTGAGGTGGTGTAAAGTGAAAGCTTTCAGACGTCTGGTCTTACCGGCAGTGACACACTGTGGGGTTGTACAGACATTGCTGTCAGCGTTTGATCGATATTTCAGCCCTGTTGTGATGTGGTGAGATAAATAACATCCATGAGGTTAATAACACAACTGAGATCATGTGACATAATCCACTCAAACTGCACGTGCAGACTGACGTTCTACAGAGAGAGCTTACTGCTTCAGCTTAACACTGGAAAACTGGAATAATATAATGCAATTTACTGAAACAAAGTTGCCTTATATCTTTCTCTTATCAATCAAAACTTAGGCACATTTTGCAAACCTGACACTGGTTGGTTTGAATCACTAATAGTACTCGTGACGGTGCTTATGTGTAGTATATATACTGTACATAATATATACTATGTGCAATAATTTAATATTGTACAGTATATGGAGTGATTATAAAGGATTTGTGGCAGGACAAAACTCATAAAAAAAATAAAAAAAACGGCACAATGAAATGAATGATGTGGATAAAATATGCCAAACTACTCAAAATGTGATTTATGAACAACTTCACAGCATACTGTACCTTTTGAAGATTCATTGATGTTAAAACGCTCTGAAATATAAGAGAAAAATACAAGATCTTAAAGAATGATATGTGTTCAGTGAGAACCTTTCGATACATCAGATATTCTTGTAGGTAATTTTATGTTTTATATGTTTTAAATTATGTGCAAATGTATGAGATATCATTTTATGATATCTCTATACACTTCAATTATGAATAAATAAATATGTTATAATTATTATAAAACAATATTAATTATAAAATATATGAACATTTATATTAATAATTAATACTAATATTAAGCATTTTACTTTTAATACTATGTTAACTCATATAAATTATTTATTTTGTATAATTCATTAATATTCATTTTAAATATAATTTAGCAATTAAAATAAACATAATTTAACACTAATTATAAATAAGTATAATAATTATATTAATATTAATATTTTATAAATATTAAAAATATTTTATATATGTATTAAACAGTAATATTAATGATTGATTATGAAAATCATTGATATTTATTTTAAACACAATTTTAATAATTTTCAAATATAATTAAACACTAATTATCACACAATTGTAATAAATAATTTATATTATTCCTTAATATTAATTTAAAATATTTTTCTGGTTTTCTAGAGACTTCTATAAAAGAAAGGTTGCGTAAGCTGCTCCACGTGGGATATAAACAAATGAATGCAGGTTATCTCTTAATGTATTACAACGATCTTGAACATGTTTGGGTCTTTTGGGGGGAATTGCAGCAGAAATCGGCTGTTTCCCACCTCTCAGAGCTGAAGTGTAGAGCATAATGAGTCCAGCCAGAGCGCAGCTCATCAGAAGCACAATGACAGACAGTCCGATCTCCACTACAGTCCAGCGATGCTTCCTCGGTTTAGTGCTTTTCTCCATGATATCCATTTGGCTCTCTGATTTTCCCATTCTTGGAGCTGTGGAATAGAGTATTGAAGTGTTGGTGGAGAGGACCGAGTGCGTGCGTAATTGTGTCTGAGCGCAGAAAGCCACAGGTGGAGCATCAGTGCATCCTGTTTTCGACTTTTTTCTCCAAAAAAAACATTTTTTTTTTTTATGTGGAAGCGGTGTAGTTACTGAATAAGAGAGTGATATATTTACACACTTCAAACAATGCTCCAAAGCGACCCGAAATAGGCTACATAGCTTTTGTCCAATGAATTTAAATAAAAATAAAGACGCTTTTAAGAAGATTGCACTCACACAGATGAATCTAGAGGTTAAATGTTTGGTTTATAAATTACAAACTTCACCTTTAAAATCAACGTGAATTATCATTCACAACCCATTTTATTTTGATAATAAGATGTATTTTTAAATAAAATGACGGATTCAATATGAAAGGGGGCGGGACTTGAATTAATCCATCGATTGATTGGATTGTCCGGAGGCCATTGTGCCATGGGATAAGAAAAAAATAAAAAGACAATTGGGACTTTTTTTAAATCTCAGAATTCAGACTAATGTATTACAACGATCTTGAACATGTTTGGGTCTTTTGGGGGGAATTGCAGCAGAAATCGGCTGTTTCCCACCTCTCAGAGCTGAAGTGTAGAGCATAATGAGTCCAGCCAGAGCGCAGCTCATCAGAAGCACAATGACAGACAGTCCGATCTCCACTACAGTCCAGCGATGCTTCCTCGGTTTAGTGCTTTTCTCCATGATATCCATTTGGCTCTCTGATTTTCCCATTCTTGGAGCTGTGGAATAGAGTATTGAAGTGTTGGTGGAGAGGACCGAGTGCGTGCGTAATTGTGTCTGAGCGCAGAAAGCCACAGGTGGAGCATCAGTGCATCCTGTTTTCGACTTTTTTCTCCAAAAAAAACATTTTTTTTTTTTATGTGGAAGCGGTGTAGTTACTGAATAAGAGAGTGATATATTTACACACTTCAAACAATGCTCCAAAGCGACCCGAAATAGGCTACATAGCTTTTGTCCAATGAATTTAAATAAAAATAAAGACGCTTTTAAGAAGATTGCACTCACACAGATGAATCTAGAGGTTAAATGTTTGGTTTATAAATTACAAACTTCACCTTTAAAATCAACATGAATTATCATTCACAACCCATTTTATTTTGATAATAAGATGTATTTTTAAATAAAATGACGGATTAAATATGAAAGGGGGCGGGACTTGAATTAATCCATCGATTGATTGGATTGTCCGGAGGCCATTGTGCCATGGGATAAGAAAAAAATAAAAAGACAATTGGGACTTTTTTTAAATCTCAGAATTCAGACTCAGAATTGCAAGATGTCAACTCGGAACTCTGAGAAAAATGTCAAAGTTTATATCTCACAGTTCCGACTTTTTTGTCTTAGAATTGCAAGAAAAAAAATCCAAATTGTGAGATAAAAAGCCGCAATTATTTTATTTTGTTATTTTTTTAGTCTGTGGTGGAAACTGTCTTCCATAGTAGAGTACACACCAGAATTATGCAAATCTGAATGCGAGTTTGCCATAACAATACCAGATTTTCTAATACTGGAGCAAGCTTTTTTTCTTTCTTTTGAATAGCCTGCAGTGATGAATCGTTAACAATAGGACCGAGAATGTGTATTAAGAAAGTAAATAGGACCATTTGATTTCATATTGACTTGAAGACATTAGGCAACCAACACATGACGCAGTTAATGTATATATGCACTTGGTTAATGCACTCAGAAGGAGCAGCAGCTTTGTGCTGGTTTCATTTTTAATGATGGTTAGATTCAAGCAGGGCTATATATGAGGCATTCTAGAGATGTCTCCTACCTCATCACATCATAAAATGTATTTAATCTGCGGAAACCTGGCATGTTTCAGAAATGGTGTTTTGCCTCATATTGGTGTCAGCACTTTTTCTGTGTCTTGGAAGCTGGAAAGTGCTGATAAATTTCCTGTAAAATTTTTAATTTCCTGACTCAATTGATGTCTGAAGGCAAAACAATGATCATAGAAAACAGGCTCATCTGGAAATGAGTAGTTTTTATATTGAGTTTCTTGTGATGTTAGTTTTAAAGCTGTCAGCCAGTGTGCAGAAGGCAAAAATGATATACAGTATGCTTTTGGATTCTTAACCATATTGATAAATACACACAAATACATGACAGTGTGTATGTGTATGCACTACAACATTATTAGAGACATGCGTTTAAACTACTATTTGCACTAAATCCAATTTTTCATATTTTTGATAATATGAAACATATATTTATGCAGTATTATACATAGTATATATTGTCTCTCCCAAATCTTGTGTGTCTGTCCATATCAATAAATTGTATTTCCCACATACACCAAACAACAACATTTTTGCAGGTCAGTTGCATTTTTTAAAGTTCAAATATTCCATGTAGACTGTCAATTAAAACGACACCATGAAAACTTAACATTTAATAATGATAAAAATATTTTTAAATGAAGCGCATGTCACAAATTTAGGCTTGCATGCAATTTTCATTTATCATTTTCATTTATCACTTGAGATGGTGACCAGTACCTCTCCAAACCACTCATTTGCATATACGCATTAAGAAAATTAGAATTATTTTTCTTAGAGAGAAAATTATAGCTTATAGCTATAGAGTCGCATGCAGCAATGCCTTTGATCAAGCAATCTAGTCTAGAAAAAACAGAAAGCAACAGACAAGAAGCTGCATTAATCTAACCAATGACTAAATCACGAAAATCAAGAATAACTGATGGGCAAAATCAATGGAGAAGCATTAATGAAAAGTCCAGCTGTTTGCATCCATCTCTAAAAACAGTCCATAACTCCACCTGTAAACTACAAAGAAACTCTTCAATTCAATTTCAACACAAAACCCCCTCACACTGTAGAATATGCGAAGCCATACCTCTCTGAAGATGGAGTCCTTGTTGGCCCTGTTAGGACGCCTTTCAATTTCCCAAACACCCCTTCTGAGTTCACACCCAGAGCTGGTGTGTGGTGAAATGAATCAGCGTCCGGACAGCTGGATGTCGGAGCGGCTGTCTGTGCTGATGTTCCTCTGACTGACTGACTAACTGACTGAGTGAGGGAGATGCAGAAAAGAGGAAGAGAGAAAGAGAGGGAGGGATGTAAAGGAGGAGGGGCGATCGAGGCGCTATTTTTGCCTGATGTTGGTGGTTTGAAGAAGAATCAAGAGGGGCTTTAAGAAGAGGGACAGATGGATGGTATCAGTAAAATTAAATACATTTATAAAAATATACTTTTTCAAATGACAAATATACTATATATACAAATATGAAATACATTAAATACTACTAGAGTTTATATATATATATAT
>NW_015651498.1:110450-120639 GCF_001515625.1 Sinocyclocheilus rhinocerous | reverse complement strand
GCGAATAGAATGGCTTACAGTTAATGAAGAGCACTTCTAGATCTGAACAGCACATCTTCTTTAACACAGTTACGTCTGTACACCACCTCTCATTGATGTAAATGCATGTCCCGCCGCCGCGTGATTTCCCCGTTGATTCTGCTTCGCGATCCGCTCTGAACAGCTGAAAGCCCGGGAGACTCAACGCGCTGTCCGGAATGGCGTCTTTCATCCAGGTTTCCGTGAAACACAGAGCAGCAGAGTTTGAAAAATCCTTATTTGTCCGGGAGAGCAGAAGGAGTTCGTCCGTTTTGTTTTGTAGAGAGCGGAGGTTCGCCAGATGGATGCTAGGCAACGGCGTCCTGAATCCGCACTGCCTGAGCTTCACGAGCGCGCCGGCTTGCTTCCCCCGTCTGCGCGTCCTGAAGCGGTTGATCAGCGCTGCAGCTCCCCCGACTACAATGTCCAGCAAAACATCAGAATAATCGAAAACCGGTGAAATATCGGGTGGTGTGTACTTCCGAATGTCCAGCAATTCGTCTCTGGTGAAACTGATTGCAGGGATATAACTAAAGACAGGACAAACTAACAAAAACATAAAAACAACTGCGGAGCACGCCACGGAGGATGCTGTCGGCGCCATCTCAATTCTCAAACCTTGTGTTTAAATATCAAACCTTGTGTTTAAAGAGTACATTCTTGACTGCTACTTGTACACGATTTATTTGTGTACAAGTATGTTATGTACAAATGCAAGGAAATGTGAATAAGAAGCATGGTGTTTTAAATAAATGTATAAATAGTGTTGTGTATTACACTATTATTGCCAAGTTAACTGTTGATGAGGACTGCCTGGCCTTTCTGGTGCTCAGTGCTCTGTAGCACCGACCGTACAGCAACAGTTCAGAGAGGAAGTGGGCTGGGTGTAAGGGGTCCAGAGTGATTTTTGCCAGCTCTTTTAATCATTTTGGATGAGTGCAGTTCTTGCTGAGTGGGGAGGGTTGTGCCAGTGATTTGCTCAGCAGTCCGGACTATCCGCTGGTCTGATCTGGTAGCTGAGCTGAACCAGACAGTTATTAAAGTGCAGAGGACAGATTCAATGACTGAAGAGTAGAACTGTATCAGCAGCATGTGCTGTTCACAGTGCTGTTCATGATGGTGAGTGGGGAGGAGTGCAGGGAGGTTCCTCCTTAAGTCCACAATCATCTCCACTGTTTTGAGCGTGTTCAGCTCCAGGTTGTTATAATTGCACCAGACAGTCAGCTCTTTAACCTCCTGTCTGGCCGATAAGTGTGGTGTCGTCTGCAAACTTCAGGAGCTTGACAGAGGGGTCAGTAGAGGTGCAGTCGTTGGTGTAGATGTAGAAGAGCAGTGGGGAGAGAACACATCCCTGGGGGGCACCAGTGCTGATTGTGCGGCTGTTTGACATCAATTTCCCCAGTCTCAGTAGCTGCTACCTGTCTGTCAGGAAGCTGGTGATCCACTGACAGATGGAGGTGGACACAGAGAGGTGGGTTAATTTGGACAGGAGGAGGTTTGGGATTATAGTGTTGAAAGCCAATCTGAAGTCCACTAATAGGATCCTCTCATAAGTCCCTGGTTTGTCCAGATGTTGTAGGATATAATGCAGTCCCATGTTGACTGCATCATCCACAAACCTGTTTGCTCGGTAAGCAAACTGCAGGGGGTCCAGTGATGTCCTTCAGGTGGGCCAGCACCAGTATTTCAAATGACTCCATGACCACAGATGTTAAAGCCACAGGTCTGTAGTCATTAAGTCCTGTAATTTTGGGTCTCATGGGATGGGGATGATGGTAGAGCGTTCAATATTGAATTCAATATTGAATGCAGATTCAAACAGCCAAAAACGGTGATAAAATATTATATAGAGTTTATATTATTATATTAGTGTGGCTAAGAGAAACTACTCCGAAAAGGTGAGAATCCAGCACCTTTATATATATATATATTTATATATATATATATATACACACACATACTATATATATATATATATATATATATATATATATAATATATACTATATTAGCGCCTTTTGGCTGTTTCTGTGTTATAATATGTGTATGTGTGTGTAATAATATACAATATAGAATTTTAGCCCCTTTTTGGTTGTTTCAGTGTTTGGGATTATAGTGTTGAAAGCCAATCTGAAGTCCACTAATAGGATCCTCTCATAAGTCCCTGGTTTGTCCAGATGTTGTAGGATATAATGCAGTCCCATGTTGACTGCATCATCCACAAACCTGTTTGCTCGGTAAGCAAACTGCAGGGGGTCCAGTGATGTCCTTCAGGTGGGCCAGCACCAGTATTTCAAATGACTCCATGACCACAGATGTTAAAGCCACAGGTCTGTAGTCATTAAGTCCTGTAATTTTGGGTCTCATGGGATGGGGATGATGGTAGAGCGTTCAATATTGAATTCAATATTGAATGCAGATTCAAACAGCCAAAAACGGTGATAAAATATTATATAGAGTTTATATTATTATATTAGTGTGGCTAAGAGAAACTACTCCGAAAAGGTGAGAATCCAGCACCTTTATATGTTTGTGTTTGTGTGTGTGTGTGTATGTGTGTGCGGGTTGGTGTGTACAATTTTTAATAATATATATAATTTTTAAGCACCTGGCTGTTTCAGTATCTGCATTCAGTGGCCATATTTTTCATTGAAAAATGATAAATATATTGATAAATAAATTTTTGCATCCATTTCAGTATCTGTATTCAGTGGCAAATTATTATTATTATTTTAAATGAAAAATTATAAATGTATTGATAACTACATTTTTGCAACCAAAACCATAAGAGAACCAGAGAAAGATTAATCATAATATAAGAATGAAATCATAATAAAACGGGGGGAAAACCATAACCTAAACTTGAGTTTTACATTTTCTGTTAAAAACATGAGTGGTATTTCCCTGTGCAAGTTGTTAAAGTGGCTGGCAACCACCTAGAACACTCTAGCAACGACCTAGCAATGTGCTAAAACCACTGAGAACACATTAGCAACTGGATAGCAAAGCCCTAAGTGTTTCAAGCCAAAGTTTAATACTTGGTTAGTGGTTTGTTAATAGCATTACAGTAAGCAGAATAAAAAATATCCCAAAGCTCTTATTTATTAGCTGTCTTTATTTCACCTCCCAGCACCTGTTAAACAGAGGTAGTCCAAATCTGGAAGAGGAGCACACAGGTTAATGTCCGCTGGCTTCTCATTATTCACAGGCCAGGTGGACTGAAGATGGCAGCGCAGTCAGGGAGCTGACAGGAACTGACATCAGCTTGGCGGGGTAAGTGAGTTTCACTCCCACCAGTGTCAGATTGAAATGGCATGGTGCCCATACTCATTACCAGCCTGATTAACCTCTGTAATTAGCTGATATTAGAGAAAGCGAGAGCCATCGATGGCGGCAATCAGCACTGGTGCAGAACTGCCCAGCTGTCCATATCAGTTAGCCCATCATAACACAAGTCGAGGGATAAATGCTAGAGATCAGAATAGAATGAGAACAACCTTTAGCTCACAATAGGGACCATGGGTGAATGGCTGTTAATTACAGGCGTCCATTAAAGATGATGAAGCTCTGCAGGCTGATCTCGACATACAGAATCAAGATGAGTTTGTTGAACACAAAGTAGATATTCCTTTCAAATTTATATTCATATAAGCGCTTTATGGTACAATTTTCTTATAAACACGCAGCTTTCTGCTTTACAAGATGTTAACTGATGGACTGGAGTGGTGTGGATTATTGTGATGTTTTTATCAGCTGTTTGGATGCTCATTCTGACGGCACCCATTCACTGCAGAGGATCCATTGGTGAGCAAGTTATGGAATGCTACATTTCTCCAAATCTGATGAAGAAACAAACTCATCTACATCTTGGATGGCCAGTGGGTGAGTAAATTTTCAGCAAATTTTAATTTTTGGGTGAACTATTCCTTTAAGGTTTGTGATTTGAACAAAACTCTAATCCTAGTTTGCCCATGCACTAATCATTTACATTTTAGGACAGCAATATGGTGCAGAAATTACATATTCCACCTTTAAAATCAATGTGAATTACCATTTACAACCCATTTTACTTTGATAATATTTATTTCTAAATGAAACATCACATTTGATATGAAAAAATTATGGGGTGGGACTTGATTCAGTTAGAATTAAACACCAGAATTGTGTCGATCTGAATGCAAGATTGCCTCAAATAAATAATAAATAGACAGCAATTAAATGCATTAGCAAAAGTGAAATATTCAATTTTGAACTATTAATCTCAACATTTGTCATAGTAAAAAATCCAACATAATTGTATATGCATTATTGTAATATTAACAACAAGACTCACAAAAGAACAAGTACTACTCAGAGAACAAAATATCATTGCAATAAATATTAGTTCATAAGCAGAAAGCTCATTTAAATAATGGGCTTTTAGCAAATATTAGCTAAGCTGCTGTTTTAAGATACGGGTTCCACCTTAACAGCTTAATTAAAAAGCTTTCAAAGCTTGTCAAAGCTATGTTCCTAATCATTGAGACAGTGAAGAATTTACCTGAGCGTACTCAATCCCCGGTCTTACACAGCATGGCAAATAAATCTCTAATGACTGATTTTGTTCTCCGTGCACCGGTACACAATTAGACACGTTTTGCCAAGAAGAGCCGAGTCCTCAGTCTGCTCCCAGGTGCCTGAGCATTCAGATGACAAGCCATGAAGCCAGTAATAAGTGCAAGCAGACATCTGAGACCAAGAGCATTTATCTTTGCTTCGTGTCACATTAGAGGCCGCAGGTTCACGTATCAGCTACAACTCAGAGGGAGAAGCACGACTTCACATTAAGGCCTATATGCAGGAGAGGTTTTATTTTACTAAGAGAGTTCATTGTGCTGCATAAGATTAAAGTGCAAAGGCGCACAATAGCGCTTGGAAATTCTGCTGATGTTACGTTTAATAAACATGCATCTTGGTTCCAGGAAACTGCAGCCGTACAGCAGCATATATTAAGGTCAACACTTATGCAAATGCTCTTTAAATGGCAACAATCAAACTGGATTTTGACATTTTCTGAAGAAAATGTGCTTGTGTAAATCTCACGACCATGAAGTGGTTTCAATTTAACGTAAAGCAAGACACTACAGGCAAAAAGTTTTTTTTTTTCATGCACTGGTCAGTTTGGTGATTTTGGGCTATTTGGCTTTTAATAACGTGTTATTACAGACTAGTGGAAAGACAACATGCAAAATACACTTTTAAGTGTTTCTTTTATTGCACTTTGTCTATATGCATCTGTAGATTTCAATTACAATACATATATTTAAAGGCTGTTAATAAATCAATTGTATTTTATTTTATTATTTTTGGCTGTTGATAGTATTTACTGATTTATGGAGTGATAAAAAGAGATTTAACTCTGTCAACAAAATGAAACAAGAATTTTGAAACTTACTTTAACCAATGTTAAGATTTCTGCTCTGGAAATGTATGCAAATGAATGTTAGATAATGTAACATATTTAATTAGATAATGCCTCTTTCATACTTAAACATAACATTTCATAAAACTTGTAATACAAAAAATTTTTTTTGCAATTCTTAACATAATCGATCAACTGGGGAAGTTTGATTATTAGTATTACTATTAGTTACATTTTTTACCCTATTCTAGCTTGCCCTAAAGGAATTTTCATGTATTTTATCATCCACCAGGCAAAAATAAAAAGATAATGTCTGCAGCAAAAATTATGCAGGACTATTTATGCAATAAAGTTTAATATTTAGGGTTAGTGATGTGAACAAACCCCTATTAAACCAGCACATAACATTGCATGCACTTAAAAGAAAACGTTTTTATTACATTATATATTTTTGTTTTATTAAGATTATGGTGCCAATTTTATAATTAAAGGTTTTTAAGAACCAATGAAAATGGTTAAAAATGGTTTTAAGAACTGTTCACTAAAAAGGTTCTTTAGGAAACCAAAAAATGCCTATTCTATGGAATCATTGCAAAAACCCTCTTTTGGAACCTTTATATTTATTTTGTAGTTTACAATACATGAATTCATCCAAATTTATGTTCAAATGAGCCAATTTGTTTCACATAATCAAAATGCATTTCCATATTTGGTGAATATATGCACAAATTTGTCCAATTAACAGTGTGGTGTACTATGATGCCTTAAGTTAAAGAAAAGGAATTGCATGCTGGAGGTGAGCGAAACAACTGCTGAAGACGTCTGTCTTTAGTCCAAGCAGCTCTTGGCAGATTGATGGGCCTCGGTCATGGTGTGGTGACCTGCCCTACACCACACACTCATTTAATTGCTGATTGACTGCTATGTTCCCTTCAGGAGATTTACTGCTCGAATTTAACTCATCAGACAAGGAACAGAAGGTGCAAAACAAAGAGACGGCAAGAGGCCATCAGTCACAGTACACCCTGTAAACGGAAAATAACTTTTTGTTTGGCTAATTAGCTCATGAATAATCTCAGAAAAGCTAGCATTAAACTAGCTTTGGTCTTAAATCTAATATTGCTTAAGATCTCAAAGCTTAGCGGTCAAAACACTCTGAAGAACAATGTTCCAAGTCAACATAAAATCAAGTGGCCCCTATTTACTTTCTTAAAGGAATAGTTCACCCAAAAAATTACTCACTCTCAGGCCATCCAAGATGTAGATGAGTTTGTTTCTTCTTTGGAACTGATTTGAAGAAATGTAGCATTGCATCACTTGCTCACTAATGGATCCTCTGCAGTGAATGGGTGCCGTCAGAATGAGAGTCCAAACAGCTGATAAAAACATCACAATAATCCACAAGTAATCCAAATGACTTGTGAAATGTTAAGACGTTTTTAACTTCAAACAGTTGTTTCTGGCTAGCACATAATAAATAATTTGCTTTTCTCCAAATCTGTTAAATGAAAAAACAAACTCATCTTCATCTTGGATGTCCTGAGGGTGAGTAAATTTTCTGCAAATTTTCATTTTTGGGTGAACTATTCCTTTAATTCATATTCTTGGTTAGATTGTGAAAATCTTATTGGTAAAAAATCTAAATAAAATAAAAAAAGAAATAATTCTCAAAATAATAATCATCAAAATTAATCAGAATAACTTTTTGGCCAACATCATCAAACCCTCTTATTTTTCACCCTCTCCAAACACCTGTTAAATAAATATCAAATAAAAACAAACAAACCAACCAAGAGTTGTGATTCTATAAAATATAGCAATGTACCACGTTTCAAAAGTGAAATATTTCTGATTTTGCCATTTAGCAGAGTCTTTCTTATCCAAAGTGATTTTCCTACAACAAAGGGCTTTGCTCAAGGTTTCAGGGTCTAAATCCACAACACTCGGGTTATTAGCCAAGATCTTTAACCACTAAGCTGCACTTCTCAAAAGAGCCTTGTGATAGCACTTTTAATCACATGCACAACAAAGTAATTATGCTGTAGTTTAGGCATCTGCTAACCTGTTATTACTGCCCATGTTACCAAGGCAATGCGAGGAAGTGCATGAATTCCCTTGTGTAGAGGTTGACCTCTCTCTTTCGCATCATTACAGTCACTTTACTACAATTTTGTTCATTTAAATGGGGAGTCATCTCAATTATCACCAGTAAAATATGGAGTGCCACAAGGATCTGTCCTAGGTCCTCTGCTATTTTCGATATACATGTTGCCCCTTGGTAATATTATTAGAAAATATGGGATTAGTTTCCACTGTTATGCTGATGATACTCAACTATATATCTCAACAAGACCAGATGAAACTTCTAAATTATCTAAGCTAACAGAGTGTGTTAAAAATGTAAAAGATTGGATGACCAATAATTTTCTCCTATTAAATTCGGATAAGACAGAGATATTACTTATTGGACCAAAAGACAGTACACAGAATTTCTTGGATTACAATTTGCAACTACACGGTTGTACTGTTACTTCCTCTACGGTCAAATATCTGGGCGTTATATTAGATAGCAACTTGTCTTTTGAAAGTCATATTTTTAAAGATTGGATGATCAATAATTTTCTCCTATTAAATTTGGATAAGACAGAGATATTACTTATTGGACCAAAAGACAGTACACAGCATCTCGTGGATTACAATTTGCAACTAGACGGATGTATTGTTACTTCCTCTACAGTCAAAAATCTGGGTGTTATTAGATAGCAACTTGTCTTTTGAAAATCATATTTCCCATGTTACAAAAACAGCATTCTTCCATCTTAGAAACATTGCCAAGTTACGAAATATGTTACCTGTTTCTGATGCAGAAAAGCTAGTTCATGCATTCATGACCTCTAGACTGGACTATTGTAATGCACTGCTAGGTGGTTGTCCTGCATCTTCAATAAACAAGCTACAGGTAGTCCAAAATGCAGCAGCTAGAGTCCTTACCAGGTCAAGAAAATATGATCATATTACCCCAATTTTACAGTCTCTGCACTGGCTACCTATTAAGTTCCGTATCCATTACAAAATATTATTACTTGCCTATAAGGCCCTTAATGGGTTCGCTCCTGTGTACCTAACTAGTCTTCTACCACGATACAATTCCATCACGCTCCCTAAGGTCGCAAAACTCTGGACTTTTGGTAGTACCTAGGATAGCAAAGTCCACTAAAGGAGGTAGAGCTTTTTCGCATTTGGCTCCCAAACTCTGGAATAGCCTTCCTGATAACGTTCGGGGGTTTAGGCACACTCTCTCTGTTTAAATCTAGATTAAAGACACATCTCTTTGGCCAAGCATTCAAATAATGCATATCATAATCTTGTACTGCAGTTATATCTGATCAAATGCACATTATTATTCTTTAGTTTGGGTTAAACAAATCAATTTTGCTTGGTTGGAACAGCAGCTACGCTAATTATGTCTCTATTTGTTTCTCTGTTTCTGCTGGGATTGACATCCCGTGGTAACTAGGATTTACACAAGCTTCAGTCTGGATCCAGAACACCTGAGAAGAGATGATGCCAACCCCTCAGAGGACCTCAGATGATGCCAACCCTGAAACAACATACAGAACTACCACATTTTGCTATAAGTTTGATTGCATCATATAATAATTGCTGTTAATAGTGTTCATCGTCTGTTTGATTACGTCTTTAATTGATTTTTCCGTACATTTCTGCCATATGTACATTAATTGACAGTCACCACTGATAAGCTACCACTAAATATTGTAGAAACTTAATTTGCTGTAAAGTTGCTTTGCAATGATTTGTATCGTGAAAAGCGCTGTACAAATAAACTTGACTTGACTTGACTTTACTGTTGTTTTATACAGCAGTGAAATGATTTTGATAATTCAGAAAGTGAAGTGTCAGACCTTGTTGCCCCGAGCTCGTGTGTTCTTGCTATATTCAACAGCACTTGGCTTGAGACTTTTCATCTAGCCGGCTAATCCGTCTTATCTTAATAACATCCACCCTCTATCTGGCAATTTGCGGAAAAAATCGACCCAAAAGTGCTCTTTTATCAGCCTGTTCAATATCAGGATACCTGTTCTACAGAAACCTCCTCGGCTGATCTTATCGCTTTGACTCGACTGTTTATCAGGATTTTTCCCTGTGACAAGTTCACATTTTTGTGCTAAATATACTTTTATTCTGTTCAAATGTTATGCCTTTAAATTCATATGAAATATTTGAGCATGCATTCTAAGAAAATATATTTCCCTACATATTAACCATCAATATATCAAATAGTTGAATGTATATTGAAAATATACAGAATAATATATTGTGTTAATAGATTATAATATATTAAATAATACATAAGAAAATGGCTGCTTTTCATATATTGAAAAATATGTGACAATATATTTACTTATATATTGTAATGTATTATATTCAATAATACACTTGATAATATATGGTACTGTGTGTATATAAACATATTTGGTGCAATATATGTACACAATATAGAAAAAATATATATATTGCATATACATTGTGGAATATTACATATATATTGTGGAAGTGTGTGTGTGACTTTAGTAAGACATTTGTTTTTTCTACTTGTATACCTTGTTATAGTGACATGAAAGTTTATGAATGTGTTCAGCATTATGCGTTAACTAATGAAAGAGAAAAAAAGTTTCAATAAAGCTATTACATGCAAAAACATAATGCAGTTTTGATCTTCATTGCTCTGTATTTTATTTATACGTATCAT
>NW_015651498.1:104512-110147 GCF_001515625.1 Sinocyclocheilus rhinocerous | reverse complement strand
TGTGTGTATATAAACATATTTGGTGCAATATATGTACACAATATAGAAAAAATATATATATTGCATATACATTGTGGAATATTACATATATATTGTGGAAGTGTGTGTGTGACTTTAGTAAGACATTTGTTTTTTCTACTTGTATACCTTGTTATAGTGACATGAAAGTTTATGAATATGTGTTCAGCATTATGCGTTAACTAATGAAAGAGAAAAAAAGTTTAAATAAAGCCATTACATGCAAAAACATAATGCAGTTTTGATCTTCATTGCTCTGTATTTTATTTATACGTATCATGAATACATTGCAGTCGCCTATACTAAAATGTACTAGTTTCCCATATATGAAAATATATTATTTACTATATCACATTATATTTTCCAGTATATTCCCATATATTTTTGTATGGGGAAGCTATTAAGATTTCAGCCTGTCATTTATATACAATATAGGACTACAGAAATCCAGTTTTACGACCTCGACCTTCACTAATTTTGGTAATGGGAAACAGTTCAAATATGAATCTGAATTTTGTTACATATTTATTTCTTAGAATTGTCCTCTTGCTCATCACACATCAACATTTTTAGCAATTAGCATAAAAGCCCAATTTAAATTTGCCAAATACTGCCCTCTGTTGGAATATCTAATACATAAATCCACATGCAACTATAAGACTGCAGTTCATAGCAAGTCTATTTACTTTAACTAGAACCTATCTATAATTCTCTAACATTTAAAAGAAGCTGTTTTCTTAGACCCTGTGCAATCTATTCTGAAGCATTCCACTATTTACATCTTGTCCACATGTTTGTTTTTCTTCCTTCAGCCGTGATAAACGATCCCTCATTAATGAGCTATAAAGTATTCAAGCAGCACGCAATAATTGTCTACAGCACAAACTGTGAAGCGAGAAAATATAGGTACGGTTAGGGGTGACCCGACTCCGTGACCAGCACTGTTTAATGTTAATGGGATGCAACACAACAGTGCAGTGGTCAGTCTAATGACATTGCACTTGCCTGGACACCTCCGAACACATTAAATACGTGCTCTGAATAAGGAGAGACACTAGTGTGCACTGCGCTGCAGGACAGCGTCCATGTCATTACTGTCCTCCTCACTAGCGCGCGCATGCTGTGCTTTGATTACTGCCATTATGTCCGGACAGCATAACTGAGAGTCACGCTGAACACTTCGAATCAAAACACAAGATGAATGGGCACATGTACAAATAAATGTCAATTCATTTGAGAGGTTTAAAGCGTACTGGGGTGTGCAATGTTGTAAAAAAAGAGGATTTATAAATAAATAAATAAATAAGCTTTATGAAATCATATACTGATGCTTGGATTTTATTCCCAAATGCAACGAAATAGTTTTTTTTTTAAATAGTTAATAGAAATTCTATTAAAAAAATTATATAATCAATAAATCGTTTTATTATATTGCATATGATTAAAATAATTGTGTGTGTATATATATATATATATTATGGAAACATTATGATTTTAAAAGTTTTTAATGAAGTCTCATACTCTCAAGGCTGCAGTTATGTGCTTACAAATGTAGTAAAAAATAATATTGTGAAATATTATTACAATTTGAAATAATAATTTTCTATTATAATATATTATAAAATGTCGCCAAAAACCTCCATTTGGGGACGTCCTCATTTGTAAAACTGGTATAAAAATAAAGTAAACAGTTTTTTTGAAATTATAAAAATGCAGAAGGTTTTCTGTGAGGGGTAGGGGTGGGTTTAGGTTAAAAGGTGTATAACTATCGGTATATAAAAACAATAGAAGTCTGTGTAATGTCCCCATTTAGATAGCTATGTAAACGCTTGCGCGCGCGCGCGCGCGTGTGTGTGTGAACAAAGTATCATGATAAACAGTTACTGTTACATATTGTATTGTTGTGCACTTGTGATAGATAGATAGATAGATAAGCTGTGTCTCATTTAGAAGGCTGCGCCCTCCGGAGGTAAATGAGACACAGCAATAGATAGATAGATGTGCTTGTCCCTTTAAACAAGCGGTCACACAGATGCATTGTGGGAAATGTCCGGAGCCAATCAGAGTTTTTTGTGTATTATTTGATTTTGACCGTTTTACTCTTGTGGCGGAAGTTTACAGTCTCTTGTTCTTTAATTTTTCCCCCCCAATATTTACACAACATGGTTAAATAGACTAATATTTAGCTACAAGAGATGTAAACATACCTCTCATGTTGTGTGTTTAATTTGACCCGCGTCTGATTCGTTGCTATGGCGACGGAATGGCCGCGTTCGAGCAGATCGACGCTCTGCGAAAGCAGAACAAATATTTCCTGCATAAACTCAAGAAACAAACCGAACAACTGCGTCAGCTGACGCTCTCGTGCCCGGATAAGGTGAACGAAAAGCACAGCTCGGTGTACGAAGCGTTTATCGCTGAAAGCGGCCCACATCGCGCGCCTCTAACGCTGAGGAACGGAGCGCAGCCGCCGCGAGCGTCACTAACGACACCAGCAACAGCAGCGAAAACCACCAAAACACCCGGTCAGAGTGTAAAAACCAAGCTATGATGTCTTTTGAGAGGTGTTTAATGCACAGAGAAGAGGTGTTTGCACGCACAGTGTGCACGGGATCTGTATATAATCGATTTAATTAATTTGTCTTTATACACGTCATGCGGTGTGTGTAGTTTATGTAACTTATATTTTGTTCTTTTAGACTCTGCGTCACTAACGACACCAGCAACAGCAGCGAAAACCACCAAAACACCCGGTCAGAGTGTAAAAACCAAGCTATGATGTCTTTTGAGAGGTGTTTAATGCACAGAGAAGAGGTGTTTGCACGCACAGTGTGCACGGGATCTGTATATAATCGATTTAATTAATTTGTCTTTATGCACGTCATGCGGTGTGTGTAGTTTATGTAACTTATATTTTGTTCTTTTAGACTCTTGTGTGTGTGTATATATGGGTCACAACGAGACGTCCCATTTTGGTGTCTGCATTAAAATAATTTTACAAAAGTGATTTTATATACTTAAAAAGCATCTTAAATGCACGTAAAGTGTCTACTTCAATGTTTTAAATGAATGATCAAAATATGGGTGAAATAATGTTCTACCATCATTCAGTGTAACAGATGCATTTACGTAAAATAAAAAAACGGCACACTTAAATTCTGACCTGTACTTATTAAAATATATAAAAGAAAAAGCGACCATACTACATTTTTATTGTATTTTAAATGATTAAAAACTTCTTGCTGACAAATGGGTAAACCTAGTGGTTTGAAAGATAGTGGTAAAGAATAAAAATGCCTTTTAATTTTATTTTGGGGGCTGCACTGTGATTCTTCATGTCATCTAATGATGCTTGTTCTAAATATTCTTTTGTAAATCATGGTTAAATGTATGATCTCATCATATATATATATATTTATGTGTGTGTGTGTGTGTGTATGTATGTAATGATAATTTTATATCAGTTGACTTACTTTTAGATTTTAACCTTATAAATATATGAATCACTGAACATGAATAAGTTGGCTCAATATTACTAAATTTGCTGACAAAATGTCTTTGTATCTTCAGATGAAAGGCTTCCTGGAGATCGTGAAGTCCCCACACCGGACCCACATAAAACCAAACCCAACCAAAGTTTAGAACTGAGCACGTACAGCGCACTACTGCAAGACACAGCGAACAGTCGCTGGAAGGGACAGAGCAGATCTGTGAGACTGAAGCTCTCCAAATCTGCACCTCTCAGCTCCTGTGACCAGGTATGTGCACTTGAACATTGATGCATTAAGACGGTTAGTCAACTGATGAAGACTGTTAGTCAACTTGGTTCATATTTGCTAGATGGCGCCAGGTAACCAGTATACAGCAGAGAAAAAAAAAAGTTTACAAATCTAATGGAGAACTTAAGGTTTACATTGATTTCCAAAGAAGTGAAAAAGCACCCACGTACAAAGAAATCCCCATCTGCTACGGCTGTAGTGTTTTCATTTCAAGAGTATCAGATGTGGGTTTTTTTTTTCTTTTCTTGGGACTACAGAGAGAGACTGACAGCTCAACGACTGCTGGGCTGGAGATGGATACTATATCAGAGCGAAACATACGGCCTTTACTGGGCTATGATTGGATAGCAGGTGGGCTGAATGGAAGATTTTTCCCGTTTTAATTTGCATAGATGGAATGCACCACAGTTTCCATGCAGGTGCTGTTTGGAAACCATGAAGGTTACAGTTTGATTTATTTTTAGGCCTAGTGGACGCTGAAAGCTCTCTTGAAGATCGTTCGGAGCAGTTCTTTAGCGATCTCAGCAGATTCCGTCAGGCCAATCGAGACGAGTGCGTCCACAGCTTGTTATCAGGGTCGGTCTCTTTCTATGTCATTTGTTTCACAATGAAACCTGGTTGATAATGAGTTCTTCTACAAAGCACTGAAGGTTACCTTCATCCTTCCTTTTGATGTCTCTTAACCGTGGTAAAATCGCTGTAACACATTGGTGTCTGTTGCTTTATATCTCACAAATCATACGCTTAATCCTGCGAGCTCACAAGATGTCAAAAGATGTTTTGATCATGCAAATGTTATTTTTTCCCCACAGATTTCCATCTATTGCTGATCTTGCATCTTCCTCATTTGACAGTGACGAGCCGCAGCCACATACAGACACACATCAGTGTAAGAGATCTGCTGATTTGGGTTTGCGTGACATCGCTTCGTCATGCTTTTTTACATCATGATAATTCTCTTCATTTTCCCTTTGGCCCTTGGTCCACAGGCACATTCTGCTTCAGAATAAACAGTCGACTGTTTGCAGTTCCGCTGGACGCACAAGCCGCCTGTCCAGTGTGCAAGATGCCCAAATCTGAACACCCTCATACTGAAAGAGAGCCTGCTTTAATCAGGTGCATATGTCAAAGTGCCCATTTATTCATATGTTACCTGTAATAAGTTTGGTGGAGAGAAATTAATACTTTTATTCAGCAAGGATGCATTAAATTGATCAAAAGTGACACTAAAGACATTTATAATGTTACAAAAGTTTCTATTTTTCAAATAAATGCTGTTCTTTTGAATCTTATAGTCATCAAAGCACCCTGATAAAAAGTATTGAGCAGCTGTTTTCAACACGAAACATAAACGTTTCTTGAGCAGCGAATCAGCATATTAGAATGATTTCTGAAAATTCAGCTTTGCAACACAGAAATAAATGACATTTTAAAATATATTCAAATAAAATATTACAATTGTAATAATATTTCACAATATCACCGATTCTACTGTATTTTTGATCAAATAAACGCAGCCTCTGTGAGCATGAGAGAAAAAATCTCTATATAATTTTGGTATTCATGTAGTTTTTCATTTCAAACAAAATGTTCATTTTAGTTATTCTAAATATACCAAGTAGTTGAATACATTTTAGATTCAGACAATTAAGTGCCATGCCAGTCCAATATAAAATGGTTCAGAGGATCTGTAGACATTACAGGTCAGAAAACTGCAGTTTCATTCATATCTTAGCTCTGTTTAGTTTATTTTATTTGGTGTGTGATTGTTTGAGTATCTGTATGATCTCTATGCATTTGTTTCAGGGTCAGTATTCCTCGCTCAACTCTGCTGCCAG
>NW_015651498.1:53936-104106 GCF_001515625.1 Sinocyclocheilus rhinocerous | reverse complement strand
GAGAGAAATTAATACTTTTATTCAGCAAGGATGCATTAAATTGATCAAAAGTGACACTAAAGACATTTATAATGTTACAAAAGTTTCTATTTTTCAAATAAATGCTGTTCTTTTGAATCTTATAGTCATCAAAGCACCCTGATAAAAAGTATTGAGCAGCTGTTTTCAACACGAAACATAAACGTTTCTTGAGCAGCGAATCAGCATATTAGAATGATTTCTGAAAATTCAGCTTTGCAACACAGAAATAAATGACATTTTAAAATATATTCAAATAAAATATTACAATTGTAATAATATTTCACAATATCACCGATTCTACTGTATTTCTGATCAAATAAACGCAGCCTCGGACTGTGATTGAGTGACCGTTTTTGAGTATCCGTGTCATCTCTGTCAATCTCTATACATTTGTTTCAGGGTCAGTATTCCTCGCTCAACTCTGCTGCCAGCGTACAAATACAAAGCCCATCGCCGCAGCAGTTTTGACCCCTCTGACAGCCTGGGTTTGCCCTCGGTGAGTTTCACATAGTCAAATCAGCATTAACGTTGAATTCTCGAGTGATAGACTAAAGTTGATAGACCTGACCGATTAACCTGGTGATATTTAGCCTTTGAGATTATCGGCATTGACTAATAATGTGCGTGACAGCTTTGTTAATGGATAGTGAAACAAGGGCGCCTCAGTCGTGGTATAGAAGGTGGAAGAGAGCGCTGTACATTCACTCCCCCCACCTACAATCCCTGCCGGTACGAGACTCGAACTTGCAACCTTTGGGTTACGAGTCCAACTCTCTAACCATTAGGCCACGACTTCCCCCATTGATATGTAAATGTCAAAGAAAACATCTTGGAACATCTTACTTGCTGAAAGGACCTCCGTTTAATAGTCCCAGAAGGTGCTCTTTGGTAGGGTTCAAAATGATATCTATAGAAACTACGGATCCAAGGCACTTCTTCCAGTTCCAAAATGTTAAAAGCCTTTATTCAAACATGGCTCACTCTAGAAACATTAAAAACGACTAGAACACTGCACACTGATGCATTTCCAAAAGGCTTCCCTTTGTAGAAGTCTTTGTAATCTATCACCCTTTCCAAACCAATAATTCTTAAAGTATTATTTTAAGAATTATTGGTTTGGAAATTGTAACTGGATCGACGTGCCTTGGATCCGTAGTTTCTATGGATATGTAAATGTGTTTGAATATTTTTGTACATAATATAGACCTTTAACCTTTAGTTTTCTTGATAAATGTGATTCTCTATGAAATATGAATTTTGCAGCACTGTTTGTCCGGATGGTCCAATCCCACCCTGAACTCTGGCTCTCAGATGAGCAGTCTGGATCTGCGGGGCTCCATGGCAAAACCAGCGCCTACAGGAGGGTCAGCCTCATCCTGGATTGACAATGAACTGGTGAGACATTATAGGGGAGCACAGTCCAGGTGTTTAACTGTTGCCCATTGCCCCTTCTACATATTTATAGTCGTTTTAAATGGCATTTCAGTATCACTTCATATGAAAACTGTAGAGTTTATAATATGTATTTTCTTACTGTTAATATCTGTTTCATAATGAACCTGCTTTAATGGCTACATTGGCTTTAAATCAGGCATCAGGGTGTTTTCCTGTTTCAGGCACCATGCGTATCAGATAATCTGAAAATATAGTTTCCCAGAAAACCCTTAAACAAACAAACAAACAAAAAAAATCTAATCTGAACACCCCCCGCCCACCCATTATAATTGTCTCCAATGTTTGTCAAAACATTTGTCATATCAATGAATGAATGAATGAGGCAATGGCAAATAAAGGTATAGCGTTACAATAATTAATTATAATAATAAATAAAAACAGTAATGTCCTGAAGTGAGGCAAAAGAAAAATAAATTGTGAGCTTTAACATGAAATGTGAAATTTCATATAAATAAATAAAATGGAATATAAATTGCAACAGTGTTTTCCTGTTTCAGGCACCATGCGTATCAGATAATCTGAAAATATAGTTTCCCAGAAAACCCTTAAACAAACAAACAAACAAAAAAAATCTAATCTTATTTGTTTTCTTTTGAAAACCCAACAACTGAAATGAAAACCCTGTGAACCCTCTTTCTGAAAATCCTCTGATTCAGTCTTTGTGTTCTCATCTATGCACACTTGGCTTGCTGCATGATTAGTTTGTTGCCCAACATTTCTAAGGGTTTGATTTTTGATAGATAAATGCTGCTGCGATTAGATCCTGCCTCATAACCTCCTTGCTCTACTGACAGATAAACCAACAATGACGTGAAAGAGATGTTTTAAATACACCAAACAGGTGATGAACAAGATACGGGTGGAACACACGAGGAAAAAAACGTGACCTAGCAGACAAACAAAAGAATAATCAGAAACTACCACAACTAAAGAGAATGAACTAAACAGAGTAAACAAGGACCAAAAAGGGAACAGAGATGATTTCTGAAATCTTTTGGAAAAAACAAAAAGTAAACCCGAGACGTTTATCTTTCACCTTCATGGAAATTTTGTGTCAAATCTGTAATGTCTGGTTCATTGCAGTCTTCTAATATTACACAGGCTAGTGTAGTGTAGAAGAAAATCAAGGAAAGGCCTGGAAGCAATTCATTTGTAGATTAGAAGTAACATTTGTGTCATTCATATGTTCGTGGCTGTTCATCTCGGTTGTTTTCTATGGATGATTTGTTTCAGCTCAGTATTTTTGGGAACTTTTAAGTAACATTAATGTTTTTTTTTTTTAGGATTCATCCTTGCCCAATGCATCAAGACATCGCCATTCTGACCAGCTTCAAAATGTGGTTCGTTTTCCACGGTATCGCTTTCAGCATTCAGATCCGAAGAGGCCACAACTCCACGACGCTCTTGAGTGATTGCAGAAGTTTTGTTCAAAATAGATTTACTGAATTCTCTGGATTTACTGAAATGAATACTTATGTACACGTTGTTTTTCTGTATGTGTAATAATGGAACACAATAATCATTTTGTATGAGTGTGAATTGTTGGCTTCTGACCAGTGGTGGTGTTCACTTGTTTTGTGAGCTTTTTTTATTTTATTATTAAATGAATGAATGAGGCAATGGCAAATAAAGGTATAGCGTTTAATTAATTAATTATAATAATAAATAAAAACAGTAATGTCCTGAAGTGAGGCAAAAGAAAAATAAATTGTGAGCTTTAACATGAAATGTGAAATTTCATATAAATAAATAAAATGGAATATAAATTGCAACAATATATATATATACATATGTATATTTCATCTAGCTTAAAAAAGAAAGCATCATCTGGCTTTAACAGTGAGTTTTAATGTTAACTGAACAATAAAACATTAATGCAAGTGCTTAATGTGAAGTTATAAACCATTCTATGCACTGGTTGTTGCACCTTGAAATGTTACATTATTTCACTTCATATTTTACTCCAGTGCATGTTTTAATGTATACTATGCACAAATGCTTAAATGTCTTTATTTACACTGTTTACTAAATGTTTCTAATATGCAGTAGTTCACTACATGTATTGAATTTAACACATTGATTTAATGCTTTTAAATGTGTAAAAGTAAGGAAAGCACATAACGAAAAGCTTTAATTTGTTGTAAAAGATTATTCTCTAAATGTACACTTCTTGTGGACGTGTTGGTTTTTCTGTATGTTGATCAGTTACAGCGGAGTTTAGTAAAAATTTTTGACACTAATTTTGCATGTTCTTCAAGCAATAAATAAAAGACGTTTTTTGACACTTCCTCGCTGGTGTGTTCTCATTGGTCTGATCTTCCCACGCGCTCAAATATAAAGGCACTAAACTGAATGACACATTTACTGCAGCGCTGAGCATCTGCATCTGCTGTTAATCATGACACCATCTACCTCAACAAGAAGCACTTTTATTTTGCTGTTTTATCTGGTGAGTGTGGCTTTTATTTCTATTTTTGATTAGTCGTTTTTCGTTAATATTCATTTATCACGGATGTGACTTTTATTATTATCGGTTTAGAATTAATTACAACTCCGTTCGTGTCTCAATAATACCAAGTGAGCTTCAAAATAAAGGTTCCAAATCAGCACCAAAAAAACAACAACAACTCCAAAAACCGTTTAAAGGTTAAATAGTTCTTGCTAGGGAGAGGGGACGTGTTCCGAAGAACCTTTATTGTTTAAAATGCGCTCTAGAAAGGCAGCTCTCACTAGGTTTTGAGAAAATTTAGTGCCATTTTTGTAGTTCTTAATGATATTAAATAATTAGGTTTCCATGAATATCAGTTCCATTTCTGACATAATCAATATATAAATATTATTTAATAACAGTCAATATAATGTAAGCGTTTCAGGCACTGAATGGAAAAAGCTGCTTCTCGCTTTCAGCACACTGACCCTTTGAGAGGCTTTAGCCTAGTCGAATCACTTCAGAATTTAGTCACCAAAGAATTTCCAGTTTAGTAAGAGAACAGCAAAGCATGTCAATTACTAGTAATCGCTGCATTCATTTCTTCCCGCAGTTGTGGTAGTTTAACCACAACATGACCAAATTAAACTAACCAATCTATAAAAAGATCTCTCCAAACAGATATGTTGAGGTGAGCCCTGCCAGTATGGGCATTCAGATTGATATGCAGGGATCCCCCATTCAGAATTAACCCACCCACGTACAACCTTGTCACTTAGTAACGTGGCTTATTTTTCACAACTTGTTTCCCTGTACATTTTGTGTGGTTTTCTGTGTAGTGACCAGGTCATTAGAAGCAAACTTGATAAGAATTTTTCTGTGGGTGTTTTTCGCTTTGAGAAATTTCCATTTTGTGACCTGTCCCTTATCTGTTTGTTCTCGGGCGCAAAAACTGATTATGTGCATACGTGAATTTGTCAATCCTCCTGTTGTGCAACTAAGCAATGCAATGAAAACATCCAGATTGTCCTTCAGCTGCATTTTTTCCTTGACCTTTGCTGACACCAACAGAATGGTAGCTGTACTCTGGGTTACCCAGAACGCCTGTTTGTGATTACGTCAATCTTTAAATCACTTGTTTTGATCTGATGATAGATTTCAGCTTTAAAACACTCTAGTTAAAAGCATCTGTAATGAGCTGCAATGAAGGTTGTCTAACAGGTTGACTAACCTCCAAAACAAACATTTCTTAATAATAGATCTTGCCATTAAATGTCACTTTAAATGCACACCCTTTAAGTTAATGCACTTATCTCCATATCTTCAGTGTGTCACAAGCTCATGTTCATTCTGGGTCAGAACTAGATGTTGCCTACTTGTTTTTGAACTGATTATGCAATCTGAAAACTGATCAAAACATAGCGCTGAAAGAAGCTTTGGTTGATTCCTTCCCAAGAGAATAAAATGAGCCAGAGGTCTCAGATTCAGACCAGTTATGCAGTTATAACAACTGTCTTTCCAAAGAAAGTGCTTATTTTTATTTAGGCTTTTACTTCTCTTAGATTCGAAAAGGCATTCTGACAAAAATTTTCACTGTTGTTTTCCTTTCACAGTTTTTTACATTTCTACACGTCAACGTTATTGGTAAGTTTATACCACTTCCATTTCTTTCATGTCACTTACCTTATTTCTGAAATACAAGCCACGGTCCGCCTACTTCAGTAGTATTCTGTGCAATAACCATTATGACGTCTATTAGCGCCTAGCGAAATTCTCTGAATGATGCCAATGGAATTTAAACAGCTAGATCTTATGTTTATTTATGTTTTTTTTTTTTTTTTTTTTTATCAAACTTGGACCAATTTTAAGTCTAAAAATTGCTTATATAATCTTAAAAATAAAGGGTCCAAAAGGGAACCTTCTAGTGAACAGTTCTTAAAAGAACCATTTTGTTTTTTCTTAGTGTGAAGAACATTTTAATAGTCTAAAGAATCTTTTTCCAATTTAAAGAACCCGAAAAGGTTCCACGGATGTTAAAAGTTACTCATGGAACCATCAATGCCAGTAAAGATCTTTAAGACTATATATGAACAATCTTTTCACAATGAACATTATAATAGCTGAACCTCATGTTTTAACCCAACTTGATGTACTTATGAATTGTAGACTGACTAGTAGCAACTGAGCTATATGCAAACCATGTAGTTGAGCTTTCTGAGGGTGTTTTACCAGAAATTATTACCTCACCACTTCATAACCATTAACTTATGTGTAATTTCTAAAGAAAATGACTCTAAAATCTACACATTAAGCATGACCCAGTGTGCCTTTTAGCAATAACTGTGGATAGTTCCTCAACCGTCCATTTAGTTCTATGCAATTTTGTATTGCGTCATTCTCATACTACAGTTACTGGTGCATCTGGATGCAAATATCACTAGACAAATGATACCTTAAAGTACCTTGGAGGTGAACTGTTGTATCTACCTAGTAGCAACCATTCCAAAAACTTTAGCAAACCATCTGGAACAGTTGTGGTGAGTTGTGCAGAACTCATACTTGAGTGAACCTGAAAAACCATGCTGCCGGTCCATGTGCAGATTTAAAGTGACAGATGAGTTGGTTCAAAATAGTCAGTCTGTCCCTTTTAGAACCTAACTGGCATTTACAAACGGCACTTCATGTACTCATGTCCCTTACTGACCAAACTATTGCACCCTTTGTTAGATTAAAGCTTTGATTTGTGCAAATTGACTATAGGGAGTTTTTACTCCGCTTTTATCTAAACGATTTTCCCTCAAGTTTCAAAATGTCTGTAATTTGTGTATGAGTGTGTACTTAAAAATCAGACGCCAGTCACTTCAAAACTCTTGTAATCATGCTATATGTACTTTTACTCTTGCAAAGCTAGAGTTGTGAGTATCACATGAAGATATGAAATTACTTTTGATGTCTGTTGTCATTCTGTTTCACATGTAGGTTATAACGGACAGAAGTGTAACAGTAATTTTTACGAGAAACCCAGTCAGAGAATCCTAAGATGTGAACGCTGCAATCAAGAGTGTTCTGGTTAGTAGTAGCACAACATTTCCCAGCATTTGAATGCTAGTGAGCTTCGAAAATGACACAGGATTGTTTTGAATCCTGCATTAATGCTGTGCTTATTATTACTTACTTAAGAAACATTCCTGGTCTTACTGTGTGTGATGCATCAGTGCACATTAATACAAAGAAAGTTTGTCTTCATTATTTTTCAGCAAATCGCCTCTGAAACAAGGTTATTTTTTCAGCTGATGTCACTAAGGATTTTTTTGGGAGGGATATGTGGGAATGCCCACAGAAATGTGGGCATTCCCACATATCCCTCCCAAAAACTGGATCTACCCAGTTAAATCTAAATCTAGATAAAATCTACCCAGTTTCTCATCATTGAATATCCCTTTTCACTCATGAAAAGTAATGTAAAACATGCAAAAACGTCTCGCACTGCATCCTCTAGTGGACACTATGGGGAATGAAATACCCACTATGCCATGCCTCGGTGCATTGCCTGTCCACTTGGTGAGCGAGCACCAAAAATAGTGGCAAATATACACCAATTTAAAAAGAGGGGCACGCCAATAACGCCCGGACAGCTAATATTTAAGGAGGGACGTCCAATTCAGCCAAGTTGGGAACACAACTGTCCTCAAACAGCTATGTTCCTAAAGGCTCCATAGTGCTTTCACACACGCTGAACAAACAAATGGCTCCTCAAGACAAAGAAAGTTGATGACGTGCATTGCAGGCGCCCTCTTATGCTTCTGGGCGTGCCGCTAATGACGTCACAGGCTGCATGGTCCAATGGATTTGGAATGTTTTCACACGTGCTTCAGACACCGGTCATGCTGATGGCATTCCCCATAGTGTCCACTAGGACGCAGTGCGAGTTCCCTTGAAGGCAAACTAATGAATCTTGCGCAACAAGACTGGGAATGTGTATTAAAAAAGTAAATCGAGTCTATTTCATGTTGACTTCTTAGTGGTCGTTCACACAGGACATGATTTTTCGTTTCACTGTGCTCCTTTTCCATTGTTTTTCCATGCAAAAGTGCACTAGATGGACATGACCGTTGCATTTATGTCTCGCGGCATTAAAATAAAAAAAAGCTGGATAAATTAAATGTTCAACTTTTAAAAAGTGCATCTCCTAGACCTTGCATTTAAATAGGTAAAACATTTTTCCATTCCATTGCGATATACTTCTCCATTGTTTTTCTATGTAAACACACTAGAATGGACACGTTTGACCATTGCTTTTGTGTCTTTTCCAAGTATTTTTCTTTTCCATTCCATCTCACGTTTCCAACACAAAACACGTTCTCTCTGAATGTCCCCTAACTAAAGACATGCTTTAGGGGCCATTCACACAGTACCAGTTTTTCTTTTGTCAAGAGACATGATTCTAAAAAGTGAACTTTTAATTTTGAATTAGAGTGCTGCATGTTTAGAGCACTGTGTTTTGCGAGAGATGCTGCAAAAGACTTAAGACATGAACGCAACGGTCAAACACATCCATCTACGAAGCATGCTTACAATAGAAAACCTATGGAAGCAGAATAAAAAAAATAAAGTTAATACTTTTTCTCTCACAATTTTAAGTTTATATCTCACAATTAGGACTTTTTTTACTTGGAAAAAGATGTGAGATATCAACTCAGAATTGTGAGATAAAAAGCCGCAATTACCTTTTTAAAAAAATGTATTCCGTGGCAGAAACAGACTTTCATAAAAACCTGTGCTATGCAAATGCAATGCAAAAATGCAAATTTTTTCCCCATCTAGCATGTTTATATAGAAAAACTGTGCAGTGGAATGAAAAAATGTGTTCTGTGTGAAGAACCCCTAATCTGGATTAAGTGTAGTGTGAAAAGTACAATTCAAATGTGAAGTTTTTAATATTAATTTAATAAATCGTAGATAAGATGTTAGGATGTTTTTGTAGAATTTTTGTTAATTGACGGCTCTCTATGTCTTTGTGTATTTGGGTGGAAACAGAGGATAAAAATGAGGAGGAATTTACTCCATGCACTCAGAACAGCAATAGAGTTTGCTTCTGTAAACCAGGTTTTTATTGTACTGGAGGAAACGATTATGAAACATACTGCCATAAACCATGTGTTCCCTGTGGAAAAGGCACATTCTCCAGCAAACCGTCTCTGGAAGCCTGCAATCCTCATACAGAGTGAGTAAGATTCATACATATGCTACTGTTTTTAAGTTTGCAATAATACCTTAAAAACATATGGAAGCCCATTTTTGCCACGGAATGAAAAGATAAAAAAGGTATTTGAGACTTTTATCTCACAAATCCGTTTTTTAAGAAAAAAAAGTCAGAATTGCGAGATACAAACTCTGAACTGTAAGACTTAAACTTGGAATTGTGAGATGTAAAGTCAGAATTCAGAGAAAAAGATGAATTGCGCGAGATAAACCGTTCTGAGATTACGTTTCACAATTCCAAGTTTGTATCTTGCAACTCTGTTTTTTGTTTCTGTCAAGGAATAAAAAATAAGGTTGCAACTTTTTATCTCACAATTCTGACTCACAATTGTGTTCATATCTCACAGTTCAGACTTTCTTCTTAGAATTGTAAGTTTATCTCAATTCTGAGTTTATATCTCACAACTCAGACTTTCTTATAATTGTGAGTTTACATCTCACAATTCAGACATTTTTTGGCCAATTTTGCATTTATATCTTGCAATTCGGAGTTTATATCTGGCAGTTCTGATGTAACAATAACCCACTAAGGACAACTAGCCCAAAAAGGAGCACAAATAAACAGAACTAAACAATGACATGAACGTGAGCAGACTTAAACTTGACAAAACTCACCACACAGTAGTTACAGAGAACAAAACACAACAATACACAAACCTGATGGACATGGGGAAACACATGGCCATACCCAATGACGAAGTGGAACTAATAAATGTGAACCAATGAAAAGACAGCAGTGATAAAAAAGTAACAATACAATAAACACATTAGCACATTAAAGACACATTAACTAAAGAACAAGCATCACATCAGGGGGATATGGAAGGCAGATGGGTCAAAAGTCCATAAACGGAATTCATGAAATTCGAATGTGTCAACACGCACTGTTTGTCCACATTAACACAAGAGATTTTGAACATTTTTTTTTTATGCGTAGACGCACATTATGGTCATGTTAAGTGCCCCTATTATGCCATTTTTAAGGTTCCTAATATTGTTTTGGGAGTCTCCTACAATAGGTTTACATGAAGAAGCAGAAGAGGACAGCAGTTTGTAAGTGTTTTGTTTTCTATTCTCATTTGATTTTAGCGCGGATGTCGTTGCTAGGAAAGTGTTTTGATTACTGTGTTTACCTTGGTAAACGCGTGCTCTAGTTACGTTTGTTCTCGTGCATATCGCGTGACTTTCCAGTTTCGGTTTGCTAAGTAGTAAGGCGTGGCCAAAGCCAGTAAAAGTACTTATTTACCTGTTTGCAAGCACTTGTTAGAAGAAGCAGTCGAGCAGCAGAAGAGGACAGCAGTTTGTAAGTGTTTTGTTTTCTGTCCTCCATTAGATTTTTAGCAGGCATTTTAGGCAGCATTTAAGCAGGCTCGGGTAACCCCACTGCTTAAGAAACCCTCTCTAAATCCAGCACTTTTAGAAAACTACAGACCGGTATCCCTTCTTCCGTTCATTGCAAAGACACTTGAGCGAGTTGTGTTCAACCAACTCTCTATGTTCCTTGCACAGAACAACATCCTGAACAACAACCAATCTGGCTTCAAAAGCGGCCACTCAACTGAAACTGCCCTGCTCTCGGTTACTGAAGCCCTGAGACTGGCAAGAGCAGCTTCCAAGTCCTCAGTACTCATCTTGCTGGATCTGTCTGCTGCTTTTTGACACTGTTAACCACCAGATCCTCCTGTCCACCCTCATAAAGATGGGCATCTGAGGAACCGCACTCCAATGGTTCAAGTCTTACCTCTCAGGTATGTCTTTCAGGGTGTCTTGGAGGGGTGAGGTTTCTAAGTCACAAATTCTTGCTACTGGGGTTCCTCAAGGCTCAGTGCTTGGTCCTCTTCTCTTCTCCATCTACATGTCATCATAAGGATCTGTCATTCAGAAGCATGGCTTTTCTTATCACTGCTATGCTGATGACACTCAACTCTACTTCTCATTCCAATCAGATGATCCGACGGTAGCTGGTCGCATTGCAGCCTGTCTGAGAGACATTTCTAGCTGGATGAAGGACCATCACCGTCAACTCAACCTTGTTGTAGAACTGCTCATGATCTCAGCCAACCCAGCACTTCATCACAACTTCTCTATACAGCTGGGTTCGTCAACTATAACTCCTTCCAGGACAGCCAAGAACCTTGGAGTTGTGATCGATGATCAGTTAAGCTTCACAGACCATATTTCTACAACGGCCCGGTCCTGCAGATTTGCTTTATACAACATTAGGAATATTAGCCCCTTCCTATCAGAGCAAGCTGCACAACTCCTTGTCCAAGCTCTTGTTCTCTCCAGACTGGACTATTGTAATGCTCTCTTGGTGGGCCTAACCACATGTACTATCAAGTGGTCTTTAACGAGCCGAAATAAGCTCACGTTACACCTCTCTTCATCAGTTTACACTGGCTACCAGTAGCTGCTCGCGTCAAATTCAAGGTACTGATGTTTGCCTACAAGACAACAACTGGCGCTGCACCAATATACCTAAACTCACTAGTTCAAACTTATGCGCCCTCCAGAAGCTTGCGTTCTGCAAGTGAACGACGCCTTGTTGTGCCATCCCAAAGAGGCACAAAATCACTATCACAAACCTTTTCCTGGACTGTGCCCAGCTGGTGGAATGACCTCCCTATCTCAATTCGAAAAGCTGAGTCTTTGGCCATTTTCAAAAAACGTCTAAAACAACTTTTTTGCCAGCACCTGACGAACTAATACTAGCACTTACCTATTCTGTTCTATTCTATTTTATTCTATTCTATTCCATTCTATAAAAAACCCTAGCTATGTGTACTGTGCTAGACTAACTGAGACTTGTCACAGCACTTGTATACTGTTGCTCTCTCGTTCGTCTGATTGCTTCTATTGTTCTCCTCATTTGTAAGTCGCTTTGGATAAAAGTGTCTGCTAAATGATTAAATGTAAATGTATATGCAGGCAATGTCAAAAAACTCTTTAGTTTTCTCAAAATATGCATTTAATATCACCTCATTTTCCAACGACTCTCAAACGAGTTGTTCAAAGCAGTTCTAAGATTCAGTCTCTCTAAACCCCTCCTTTCTATGAGCCTACTCTTCTCTGATTGGTCAGATGGCCCAGTCTGTTGTGATTGGTCTACCGCGCACAGAGCGTGTCGGAAGCGATACACCCATTGCCATAGTTCCGTATTTTGAACGCTCAAATAAAAAATATAAACATCTATTATCATTTTATCATACTTACAAGTTGCGATTCAGTGGAGCCAGCTGATCCTGGGTACTGAGCTCACCTTTTGAAGAGCAAGCATTTTGTGAATCCTGCTTTGAAACCCCCAAGATTAGAGAAGCAGTCGTCAGTAAAATGATGGGAACACAAAAAAAGATTGGGCTTGTACTGCTGTGGTACAGTGGAAAAAATGAGTTTTAACCACTGATTTTTTTGCAGCCTCATCTTCCGGAAGTGAAAATAATTGTTCACGGCACGGCCAGCCAATGTAGAACATACAGTAGGCGAGCATTATGCAAATGTATTATCTTGTGACGTGCAGCTGTTACGGAAGTGGGATTCGAAATACTGACGACTCGTTTAGGCTGTTCAGAGTCTATTCTTTCTTTTGGGAGAAATTAACTTTATTTATCGTGCACTTTTGGCTTTACAACTTTGCAGGTCATTTACATTCACATACAGCTACATTACACACTGCATGAAAGGCTATATTCGAAATGGCATAATAGGGGCACTTTAAGTCATCAGTTTTTACCATGTTTCTTTAGTACGTGTAAAGATGCCCAGTTTTATCGTGTTAAGATAAATTTCAACGTGTCTCTCAATGTGGGCACATTCTGGCCATGTTCGAACATGTAATACTTTTTAAAGCAAATTTTCCTAGAGCTTCACCCACATATTAATCCTTTCTTTAGTTTATTGCGGCATTGCTTTACTGATATCTACTGTGATAGGATAAATTAATTAATGTAACTATTTAAATGAGACTTTTCTAACTGAGAAAGATCATTGAACGGTGTTTTCATTTTTGAACAAATGTTTTTTGCCAAGAAAACCAACATGTTCACCTTCTCTGGTTTAAGCAGTGGTCTTTTACTTTACTTTTAAATTTAGCTTGAAAGCCAAATCCTCTGTCCACAATCGTTTCCTCAGTATTTGCGTCATTTTTGGCACGCTCACACTTGTGCACGTGCAGACACGGCGAGTATAAACCAGGCTATACACCTGAAGCACTCACACTGAAAGCGTCTCTCTCACTCTCTTCACATGATCAGTGAAATCTGACTCCTGCTGTACTGTGCTGTGGCTCTGCAGTGCGTGCTGTATGGAGTAGAGCAGAAACTATCAGTTTACAATTGTAGAGTCCATTGTCCAACTGAACTAAATGGTTTTTATTTACAAAAAAAAGCATATTTAATACCAGTGTATCATTACAACATCCTTCATGAATAAACATGACAACTGATGTTTGTCTATGTATATACGGTACCAACGTATCATCATGTCACATATGCAAATATAGTCTCAAATACAGCAGTTGCATTGGCTGCTGTAAATGTTGCCATACAAACATTGACAAACAGTGCGTGTTGACACAGTCAAATTTCACGTGTTCCATTCAAAGACTTTTGGCCCTGTCCACCTTCCATAGGACAAAAAGGAATTGCACTACAAGGAACCAGGAAACATGACTAAACAGGAAACATGACTAAATTACAAAATAAGAGACATGAATGTAAACCAAACCAAAATAGACATGGCATCTGCTTTTTTTTTCTCAGAACTGTTAGAAAAGAGGCACAATTTTGAGATATAAACTCTGAATTGTGAGATAAAAAGTTGCAATTACCTTTTTTATTTTTTATCCTGTGATGAAACCAGCTTCCATAAAACTGCATCCAGAAATAATTTCAATAATTTCATAATTTCACAAATAATTTTCAACTTCAGACTTGCATTCAATCCATATAGGGGCCAGAATATCATACAGACTTGGTTGGCTCTTTTGACTTTCAGTAAGATAGCATTGTGGAAACTAATATTTTATGAGGCTTAAATACATTTTATAAGCATGTTTTGAGTAGCTATGTCATTTACACAATTGGCACTAAGCAGCTAGTCCTTCATTTAACAATTCAGCAGTTTTAAAAAGGGGATGAACATGGCAGAAATTCATTTGAAATAAAGACGAAGAATCATATGTGGTCACACACAGCAGCAAGTTTCACACTATTTTTTTTATTCTCACTTATCCTTCTCAGTTTGTTACTCCCTTTCTTTATCTCTGACTCACATTTTTATCTTTGAGGTTTCTACTAGTCAGTCACCTCTTTTTTTTTTTTTATTTGCCATCTGTGTATGGGAATCGACACACAGCCACTGTGAAGTGTACAAGCGGCTATAAATAGTTAAATATATGGTAAGAAGATAAGCCCAATCACAATTTAGTAAGAAAATATATGTCAGAAAGAAGAGCAGTCATATTTAAGTATGCAAATTACAGTGCTATCAGCTCTGACGGTTATTTTGAGTTCTGAACATTCTATATGGGATAGTTCAAGTTAAGGTTGAATTATTTGCAGATTATTTAGTAGAGGATTCAGAACAAACAGTAACCAGAGTATTTGAGGAATATCAAACCCACAAAATACAAACAAACAATATTAAGACCAACCTGCTCTTGTCTCATGCATTCTCTCTGTGTACTTTTCCACAGTTGTGCTCGGTTGGGAATGATAATGCTCAAAGAGGGCACAGCGACACAGGACAGAGAGTGTGTGAATGTCACAACAGTGATGCCAGCCTCGTCCACTACCACCACTTTCAATAGCACTTCCATCCCCATGACAGGTACTGACAAAAGCCACTGACACTGTAAAAGACACTGTATTCACTGTTGGGAGGTGTTGTCTATATATACCTTTTTGGAAATCAATGTATAAAAAATATTTGAAACTTAAAGTGAGGAAGATAGTAACCAGATTTATATAACTAAATAACTAAAATAAAAATTAAATAGATATAAAAAAAACAAACTACTAAAAATGACAAAACATACAACAAAATTAGTAATTCAAAAAGAAAAGGGAAAATATAAAAATAAAAACTGATTCAAATTATTAATGACTATAATATTATCCTAGTATAAACTATAATATCTAAATGATACTAAAATAACACTGATAAAGGACAACATTTTGCAAAAAGAAAATTAAGCCTATTGTAGAAATATTAGGATTTTTGTAGCATTGTTTTCATGACAATTAAGCACAGTTGCCATTACCGTAATGCATATATATATATATATATATATGTGTGTGTGTGTGTGTAAATAAATACAAATTTAAAACCCAAAATTATAGTATTTATATTATATGGTAGTGTATTTGTGTGGTTTATAAATTATGCTGATTTAAATAATAAATAATATAATAAACAAATAAAAAATAAAAAGTATTCTGTTACATTAACTGTTAGAAAACTGAGGCAGCACATTGAGTAAAAATGACATTGTTTTTTTTGTCGTCACCAGGGGTCACTGCACAACTCGTAGACACGGCAGAAGAAATCCAGTCCCATTGGTTGCTGCTATTAATCTTAATGTTGATAATCTTGTTCATGGCTGGATTCTGTATTCTGATGAAAGACGTGGCAAAGAAAACCCTTTTTAAATGGTTTGGTATGATATAAAGACTAAATGCAGTGGATCTTTTGAATACTTCAGAATTGAATAGGGCTAGAAATGAACACAAATAACACAACTCTGCAATGATGCTGTATTTGTCAGCAGTAATTGGTTTTTGTATTTTTCAAAAACGAAATCTAAACCCAAGAAACTCCTTTTGGAACCACAGCATTGTATTGTCATGTCTAAAGTGCCGTGTAGTGGCTATAAGTGGCCTGGAATCCACCCAGATCACTTCTTACAGTAAAGCGCATTGCATTGTCTCTCACGTGTTTTAATTCCCATAAGGTCAGATTCAACATAAACATTCACGGTGTTTCAGAATGACACGCATTTAACACATCCATAACAGCCTGAGAAACCACAGAACGCCTAAGCACGCAACAAACAGTTCACACAATCACTGTTGCATCTACTTGAGCTGTTCACACTGTCTGACATATGCAGCCTATTGACTTATTTCTTGTTTTCATTTCAGGTTTTATAAACAGACAACATGTAAGTACTTTTGTGTGATTGCATGTCAAAATAAATGAAACTAACTTGACTTTGTTCATATAGCTGAATGTTTAAAGGAATAGTTCACACAAAAATGAAAATTTGCTGGAAATGTACTCGCCCTCAGACCATCAAAGAAGTAGGTGAGTTTGTTTCTTCATCAGTACAGATTTGGAGAAATTAACATTGCATCACTTGCTCAGCAATGGATCCTCTGCAGTGAATGGGTGCCGTCAGAATGAGAGTCCAAACAGCTGATAAAAACATCACAGTAATCCACAAGTAATCCACATCACTCCAGTCCATCAGTTAATGTCTTGTGAAGCCAAAAGCTGTGTGTTTGAAAGGAACAAATTCATCATTAAGGCATTTTAACTCCTTAAGACACTTCTGGCCAAAACACCAGTCCATAAGTCCTTAATCAATAATAATGAGTGAAAAAGTTAAAAGATCCATTCAGTGAAAAAGTCCATCCCCTGTGTCTCTCACATCAAAATCCACCGATATTTGAACTGTTTTGGACTGTTTTTGCTTGTAAACTGTGCTTGATCTGTGCAGATTTCTCTCCTGATTCAGACTTCTTCACTGAAGAAAGCGTTATTATGGATAGAGGACTCGTATTTTATCCGGAAGCAATGGTTTGAAGTCAAAAGCTTCTTGATGGATTTGTTCCTTTCAAACACACAGCTTTTGGCTTCACAAGACATTAACTGATGGACTGGAGTGGTGTGGATTACTTGTGGATTATTGTGATGTTTTTATCAGCTGTTTGGACTCTCATTCTGACGGCACCCATTCACTGCAGAGCATCCACTGCTGAGCAAGTGATGGAATGTTAATTTCTCCAAATCTGTTCCGATGAAGAAACAAACTCGTTTACATCTTGGATGGCCTGAGGGAGAGTAATTCTTTGGCAAATTTCTATTTTTTTAGGTGAACTATTCCTTTAAAATAATCAGGTCCCCTTTCATTTTGTTTTATGGTCCCTGTAGGAAGATTATCAACCCTGGAGTCAAACTGCAGCTGACAATCAAATTTTGTCCAATTCCCAATCCCACACCTTGAAGACCAAAATACCAGTCGGCAGTGGTGGCAGAGAGGTCAAAGGTCAGAGTACGGGGCCGATGCCCCAATCTGGGACTGTGCAGCAGGTCACAATGGAGCACAATGGGAAGGGTGAGAACGTCAGCAATACTGTTGGTGAGTCCTGTAAATGTCTTTGTTGAATTTGCATTGCATTTGAATTTGAATTTACTGTAATAATAATCTTCGTCGAAGATTTAAAGGATTAAAAAGTCTGTCATGATTAAGCACAAAAATGGGTCTGTACGACTTGTGTACTATGTCAAGTGTTCTTAAACCATAAAAAGTTTTTTTTTTTAGTCATCTTTCCTTCTAATATAGCTCTTGAATTTAATTTTAGTTTCTCACTCAGATCTGTTGTATGACTTCTGGATTATAGTTCATAAATCATATGGACACTGCAGAAAGTGCTGCTTTTCCTCAGTATTTTGTCTGGTTTTCTAGCACAGCACATTCTTAAATTAAGATACATTTACTTGACGAGATTTAATGTGAAAAATGTATCAAAAGGAAGTGTGTACATACTTAAAGGGGACATCGGATGGCAATTTTCCACAAGTTGGTATGATTCTGTATGGTTGGTATGGTTCTGGGTCTTGATGAAATGTCTGCAACATACTTTGGTTAAAATTCCTCAGTGGTCATGTAAAACAACACCCTTTTTACCTTGTCAAAAACAGCTCTGTTCACAGCGACCCGTTTCAGTGCATGTCTCTTTAAATGATAATTAGCTACTGCTTACCCCGCCCCTCTCTTCCGTTTATTGTGTATTCGGTGGCGCATTACTATAAGTGCGTCCCAATTCGCATACTTAACTACAATTTGTAGTATAAATAGTGCGAGTAGTGCGTTCACACTGAAAATTCCAAAAAGAAGAAGTGCACTTTTTTAATACCCGGATGATGCACTTAAATAACCGAGAAAACAAAGTGTGGAATGTTGGACACTTCGTGTATGGTAATACGGGACAGTCCGTCAGCGGCGGTAGACGGGGCTTTAGCAGTATGACCCCATACTGCTCAGAAAATCAAAACGGCTTGATAATTGAAACTGTTTAGGTTATTTGGGGATTAAAAAAAAGGAGTGAATGGATTTTTATCATTGTAAGGTGGTTGTGTCCACACACTGCTAAGACTAGTGTTAATTTTGACAGGCATTTTTGATTTAGTCTTAGTCGTTATCTTAAGACGAAAACGCTTAATAGTCTTAGTCACATTTTAGTCATTTGAGTCTTTCATAGTTTTAGGGAGCAACTTATAAAAATTATAGTTGTTCATATATAATATATATAATATATAATTTTTGAAAAAGAAGCAGAATAAGACAATAAGACCAATACGAAAGAGATACAAATTAAACTCTAGTTTTAGCTCATCAACGTCTCGTCTTAGTCACGAAAAAAATGTTCGTTAACGAATATTTTTCGTCGTCGTCTTCGTTGACGAAATTAACACTGGCTAAGACACATTTATAGGCAAACACCATGTAAAAAGGAATTTTGCATCCAATGTCCCCTTTAAAACAAAAAATATCTGCCATTGGGGTTAGAAAAATAGTGTTTTCACTTTGAATCAAGTTTATCTTAATGGGCCTATTGGAATATATTGTGTCTTGTTTTAAGAAAAACTTCATTTTGATAATTTTGTCACAAAAACAAGTGTTCTCAAGTAAATATATCTTGGTTTAATAATTTTTTATATTTGCACTGGAAAACACAGCAAAAATACTGAGTAAGAACATCACTTTTTGCATTGCTTTTTGTCTTTTTTTTTGGAGAGTGGCAGAATAAACCATCTACTTTTGTTGTAATAAAAAGAGCTTCTTCTTCTTTTGTGTTTCACAGAAGACCGAAAATGATTCTGTGTCTAATAAGTAAAGGATGATTAGCTGTTTATTTATGGGCAACTATTAATTTACAAGCCAGAAGCATTTTGCAATTCCTTCCAAAGAACATTTATTTTTTTGTTAGAACTGGCAAATCACTTTAGCAGGTTGGATCTTGAATGTTTTTTAAATTGTTAATGTGATGTGTGATTAACTTCTTCTGTTGTTTAACTTCTGGAACAGACACGCCTCATGTTTCCTCAACACTTAATCACAGAGCATTTTATCTTCAAGTCCACTATTGTCTTTATTCCCATTTTTACTTCCTGTTGTGTGTGTGTGTCTTTGCCAAGACTCAGTAGCCTGTAATAATAAAAACGCTCAAGCTATGACAAACTGAACAAGAATAAAACTTTAATCAACAAGCAATTCCAGTCAGATTTTTACTGCTCCTGTTGGGAGTTGATTCAAAAACGCCCAGTATTTTAAGTCTTCACAGTTGCATTCCAAAGCTAAGGCTGTTTCAAAAGGTTAAGAGCATCATTATGGTGCCTTCTAATGCAATATATATATAGTTGTGTATATATAGTTACGATTTTTTTTACAATTTTTAAAATGTTTTTTGAAAGAAGTCTTCTCACGAAGGCTGCGTTTATTTGATCAAAATACAGTAAAATCAATAACATTGTGAAATATTATTACAATTTAAACTAACAGTTTTCTATTTTAATATATTTTAAAGTACAGTTTATTCCTTTGATGGCAGCTTAATTTTTGCTGCTTAATTTTTTTTTTATGGAAACCATCATTCAAAAGTCTGGGGTGCACAAAAACACAAAAATATTAAGCAGCAAAAACATTGATAATGAGAACCATTATTAATAATTGAGCACCAGTAATAATAATAATAAAAAAAAAAGAAGCTCCAAATCAGTATATTAGAATGATTTCTGAAAGAACATGTGAAACTGAAGACTGGAGTATTGATGCTGGAAATTCAGCTTTGCATCACAGGAATAAATTACATTTCAAAATATATAACAATAGAAAACCGTTATTTAAAATTGTAATAATATTTCAGATTATTGCTGTTTTTTATTGTATTATTGATCAAATAAATGCAGCCTTGGTGAGCATAAGAGACTCAAAAAATATAAAAAAATAATGATTCCATTTAGATTTTGGCCAAAAAGTTACCTCAGAATGCAGTATAAGTATGCTGCCTGTGCCTAGGGCTTTAATAGGGGTCAGTTTTGATTTTAAGTAGGCAATCATGTTGACTTCATCATCATTTGTCTATATTAGGATCCATCTACATCTACTCTCCTGGAATGGTGATTTTGGGCTCCAACTCGAGTGATAAAAAGGAAGAGGCAGGACTTTGCGAAGAAGGCGTTCCCCTCATCAGCAGACCGCAGCAAGAGTCAAATCCACCCTCGCAAGAGGTCAGAATCCGAATAAGCGCACAGGAAGAGGCTGAGGAGGAACTGAGCTTGAGTTTTCCTGTGCCGGCAACTGAAAAGTGAGAACTCGAACGTGGTTTCTTGCATGAACTTCAGAATGGCGTTCAGGAAGATTCCAGGTTGAATCACAAGGCTGAAAAGTCACAAGCTGCCAGATTTCAGATTCCTGGTAAAGCATGGCATCAGCAATGCCCAAGTCATGGTTTCAGTTCCAGAGAAACATGCACGCTGACTAAATGTACAGGCTACCTTGATTGCACTGTATGTCAAATACCGAATGCACGGATGTACCAGATGGAAAACGCTGAGTAATGATTTTAGCTTTTTTGCGCATCAAGAAAAAGATTTCTGCTTAATTTAAGTTAGTCAGTTTTTATAAATGCACATGTCTGAATTGCTGCTGCAGCAAAACTGGGACAAAAACAAGCATGAAGACTGTGCACAGGAGGTAAAGACAAAAGGGTGAGAAAAACACCCTCAAAGGTGTTAGGAGTTTTCATAACGTGTGTCCTATAAGATATAGGCAGTATAATTGAAACGCACATGGTGTGTATGAATTGTTTTATTGTTTAAGTGAGTGGTCGAGAACCTAACGACTACATCTATATGTTTCTAAACAGACTTTTGCTCTACTGTGTGGGTGTTTCATATGCATGTCTAAAAAATACCCAACCTCACCTTCGGAAAGAAGTGTCTGATTAGACTGTTGTAGGAGGTCGAGTCGGGACAGACTGCGTTCACCCTGCAACCTTTACAGAACATGATCAAAATGACATTTCTAGTGTTGCAGTAGAAGATGCTTCATACATCTCAGTCACATCCTCCATTCACGTGAGCTTGTGTGTGTGTCATTTTGCTTGTTTTTTTTGTGTAAATTTGTCAATGAATGTGTTCTGATGCTTTATTAACATGAATTCAATAAAATCCATTCCTTCAACAATTACAGAATCTCTCTCTCCCCCTCTATCTATCTTTCTGTCGTTCTTTCTATCGTTCTATCTACCATTCTTTCAGTCATTCTGTCTATTGTTCTATCATTCTATTTACTGTTCTTTCTATCAGTCATTCTTTCTATCATCCTGTCACTCTTTCTATCATTCTGTCATTCTTTCTATCTATCGTTCTGTCATTCTTTCAGTCATTCTATCATTCTTTCTATCATCCTGTCGCTCTTTCTATCATTCTGTCATTCTTTCTATCTATCGTTCTCTTTCTTTCTATCGTTCTGTCATTCTTTCAATCATTCTGTCTATTCTATCATTCTATTTACTGTTCTTTGTATCATTCTGTTCTTTCTATCGTTCTGTCTATCATTCTGTCTATTGTTCTATCATTCTATTTCTTTCTTTCTATCTATCTATCTATCTATCAATCTTTCTTTCTATCTTTCTGTCTTTCTTTCTATCATTCTTTCTATCGTTCTGTCATTCTTTCAATCATTCTGTCTATTCTATCATTCTATTTACTGTTCTTTGTATCGTTCTGTTCTTTCTATCGTTCTGTCTATCATTATGTCTATTCTATCATTCTATTTACTGTTCTTTGTATCATTCTGTTCTGTCTATCATTCTGTCTATTGTTCTATAATTCTATTTACTGTTCTTTCTATCAGTCGTTCTTTCTATCATCCTGTCACTCTTTCTATCATTCTGTCATTCTTTTTATCTATCGTTCTGTCATTCTTTCAGTCATTCTATCATTCTTTCTATCATCCTGTCGCTCTTTCTATCATTCTGTCATTCTTTCTATCTATCGTTCTCTTTCTTTCTATCGTTCTGTCATTCTTTCAATCATTCTGTCTGTTCTATCATTCTATTTACTGTTCTTTCTATCAATCGTTCTTTCTATCATCCTGTCGTTCTTTTTATCATTCTATCTATCGTTCTGTCTTTCTTTCTATCGTTCTGTCATTCTTTCAATCATTCTGTCTATTGTTCTATCAAGTCAAGTCACCTTTATTTGTATAGCGCTTTATAAAATACTGATTGTGTCAAAGCAGCTTTAAAGTGTCAAACAGGAAAACAGTTTGTCAATAATGCAAGAGGACAATAGAAAACCATCAGTTTTTCAGTTAAAGTCAGTTCATTGTTGATTCAGTGATGTCATCAGCAATCAAGCCGACAATGTTGCCAGAAATTAAATGTCCCCAACTAAACAAGCCAAAGGCGACAGTGGCAAGGAACCAAAACTCCCATCTGTGACAAAAATGGAGAAAAAACGTTGGGAGAAACCAGGCTCAGTCGGGGGCAGCTCTCGTCTGGCCAGATGAAACCAGCATGGTGTGGTTTAATTCCAGGCTGCAACACAGGTCAGATTGTGCAGAAGACTCATCTGGTTCCTGTGGGCTTGTGCCGATGGCCGACGAGGTGATGAGGTCTTCACACAGGGGATCTGTCTCTAGAGCTCGTCTAGTTGACATGGTCTCCGCTGACATTCAGGGCTATAGAGGTCATCTCTAGGACAGGTGCTGATGATCCACCATCTGATCTGGATATGGACTGTATCCGTGTGGCTACGGTGACCTCGGAATAAGAATGAAACAGACTAATATTAGCGTAGATGCCATTCTTCTTATGATGTAGTGAGTACATTGGGTTATGGGAACTGTTCCCGGTTCCGGTTGACCTAATTAATGCAGCCTAACAATCCTAATCCAAATGTGATAGTGTATTATGAGTATGCTAGGTTAAAGAAATGGAAACAATGCAGTTGATTTTGATATTCTAGGTATTATCAAATGGCCAGAGTTTTGAGATCTCAGCGGACGTGAAGGACTAATGCGATATGAGCTCGCTCAAGTATTGAGGAGCTAAACCATTCAGGGCTTTATAAGTAATTATCAAGATTTTAAAATGTATGCAATGTTCAATAGGGAGCCAGTGCAGGGTTGACAGAACCGAGCTAATATGGTCATATTTCCTGGTTCTAGTAATGTTCTATCATTCTATTTATTGTTCTTTCTATCATTCTGTAGCTCTTTCTATCGTTCTATCTACCATTCTTTCTATATATCATTCTGTCATTCTTTCAATCATTCTATCATTCTGTCATTCTTTCTATCGTTCTATGTATTATTCTTTCTATCTGTCATTCTTTCAATCATTCTGTCATTCTATGTATCATTCTTTCTGTCTGTCTGTCCTTCTATCGTTTTTTTCCTAGTTCTATTATTCTATCTTCCGTTCTTTCTATCAAACATTCTATCTATCATTCTGTCATTCTTTCTATCGTTCTATGTATTATTCTTTCTATCTGTCATTCTTTCAATCATTCTGTCATTCTATGTATCATTCTTTCTGTCTGTCCTTCTATCTATCTATGTAATATTTCTTATCTATCTATCTATCTATCTATCTTCAGGGCTATAGAGGTCATCTCTAGGACAGGTGCTGATGATCCACCATCTGATCTGGATATGGACTGTATCCGTGTGGCTACGGTGACCTCGGAATAAGAATGAAACAGACTAATATTAGCGTAGATGCCATTCTTCTTATGATGTAGTGAGTACATTGGGTTATGGGAACTGTTCCCGGTTCCGGTTGACCTAATTAATGCAGCCTAACAATCCTAATCCAAATGTGATAGTGTATTATGAGTATGCTAGGTTAAAGAAATGGAAACAATGCAGTTGATTTTGATATTCTAGGTATTATCAAATGGCCAGAGTTTTGAGATCTCAGCGGACGTGAAGGACTAATGCGATATGAGCTCGCTCAAGTATTGAGGAGCTAAACCATTCAGGGCTTTATAAGTAATTATCAAGATTTTAAAATGTATGCAATGTTCAATAGGGAGCCAGTGCAGGGTTGACAGAACCGAGCTAATATGGTCATATTTCCTGGTTCTAGTAATGTTCTATCATTCTATTTATTGTTCTTTCTATCATTCTGTAGCTCTTTCTATCGTTCTATCTACCATTCTTTCTATATATCATTCTGTCATTCTTTCAATCATTCTATCATTCTTTCTATCATTCTCTCATTCTTTCTATCGTTCTATGTATTATTCTTTCTATCTGTCATTCTTTCAATCAATCATTCTGTCAATGTATCATTCTTTCTGTCTGTCTGTCCTTCTATCGTTTTTTTCCTAGTTCTATTATTCTATCTTCCGTTCTTTCTATCAAACATTCTAATGAAAGGTTAGATTTTTGTGAATTTTTTTAATAAAAGATCAAAAGGATTAACAATGCAGATTAATTTTCACAACCTTCTTTGATCATATTTACCAAGGGTGCCGATATTTTTGGCCATGACTGTATATGTGCACTACACAAATATATGTGTGTATAAAGCCGTGGAATGCTTATATTTTTCATTTTTCTTATTTAATATGTAACATTTGAGTGATTGAACTGAAAATTTTACATCATTTTCACAAATATAGAAACAGTGCAGAACCTCAATTATTTCTTCTTCATTTACCTCATAAGTGTTATTTTCCCTAAATCCTTATTCCCAGGTTTAAAGAGTTTTCGACTCCAAAGTACAGGAGGAGCTCATGTCGCTCACTTCAGAGGTCTGCTCTGTGATTGTGTCAAACACGCTGTCGCTTCCTGGTTGCAGGGGGACTGCCGTGCAACATTTCCGGGACGCGGAGAGCGTGAGTGATGGTCAGTCGGAATTCAGTCTCGAGGGTCGTTGAAGGATAATGCTGATTCTCATCTCACGGTTTTTATTTATGGCGGCGGTGTGGCGCGTGGCGGAGGGGAAGGTAACGAACAGGTTTATATGTGTTGCGGACAAACGCAATGTAATGATTCATTCTTATACTTGCATGACTTTCACAAGTTTGTTTTGATAAAGCTGAAAAGATTCTTCTGAAAAACACTAAACGAAAAACAAACGTTATTCTCGGATTCTAAATGTGAGTCGTAGAAATGAAAGATATATTTATTTTCACTTATGTTCTGTTCTTGCGCTGCTGGAATTTCCAGCAGAGGTTGCGTGCTTGGCTGGTGTCTCAAATCATAGCGAGCTGCCTGCTGTTATGCGTATCACGTGCATAGGCTACTTTAAGGGCGCTTTCTACCTAGACTGCATTATTGGACATATGCGAAACCTAGTGTGCTGCCTACGTAGACAACATTGTGGGTGTCACCGTCATAGTGACCTAATGAACTACATGTATTGACATCTTACATAGGCATTATAGACCACTTAAAACGTAGCGTGATGCATATTTATGGGTTTGGGCATCTTGGACAGCTACCTAAATCATATTTGTTGGGAATGATGGAAAATCTAGTGACCTGCCTTCCTATACAGCATATTTGGGATCATAAAGCATAAAGTAACTTCCTGCATAGACAGCATTTTTGAGTGTGTGGCAAAACAAATTGAGCTGGGCATCATAAATATTTCACAAATAATGTGCCCACACAGCATTTTTTGGGCACAACATTGACAAAGTGAGTCACCTACCCAAACTGCACTCTTGAGCATCATGGGTATCTTAAAAAAAAAATAGTGTGCTGACTATTTAGAAAACATTTTGGGCATCTTGGGCATAAGCACCACTCTACTTAGACCCAGCAAGCTCGTGTGGTTTTTTTGAGAACGGTGGTCGACATGAAAATCCAAATGACCTGCCTACCTAGATGGCATGGGCATCATAAAACATAATATACGGCCTACATAGACAGCATTTCTGGTTGTCTTTGGCAAACCAAAATGAGCTGGGCATCATAAGAATCTCACAGCTAGTGTGCCTACACAGCATTTTTGAACACAATATAGGCAAAACAAGTGAACTGCTTGACCAAACTGCAATTTTTAGCATCATAAGTATCTTAAAACATGGTGTGCTGCCTAGTTAGACAGCATTGGGCATCTTGGGCATAAGCACCACTCTACATAGACTGTATTGTCATAATGGGCATATGCAAAACCCAGCAATCTGCCAATATAGACGATATTTTTGGGAAAAACCGAATGACCTGCCTACCTAGATGGCATCATAAAGCATAATATACTGCCTACATAGACAGCATTTTGAGTGTCTTTGGCAAAACAAAGTGTGCAATGATCGGGCATGGGATTTTTTCTTAGTTTGAAGAACTTTTTTACTCTTTAAAGTTTTGTGGAACCTTTCTTTTGTGGAATGGAAAGATTCTGTGGATGTTCTTTATGGAACCTTTGATGCCAATAAAGAACCTTTATTTTTATGTGTAGGTATCTTAAAACATAGTGTGCTGCCTATTTAGGCAACATTTTGGGCATCATGGGCATAGGCGAAGCCTATTCATCTACAGTACTTACATATATATTATAATTTGACATAAGCGAGAGGAAAAACCCAATGAACCCTAAAGACCGCAGTTTTAGCCATCATAACCAAGTGTGCAGCATCTCTGGGCATCACGCAAGTGCTGTCAAGAAAGGAAGGATCCAGTAATGTCAAGTCGTTTTTCTAGCTAGTTTTTCTTGTGGTCTAGATTGAGAAGGTGGGGAGTTCACGTATAATGCAGTTTAACTAGAACACATCTGCATACTTTACCACATATCAAGTGAGCATGTAAATGAAGTGTTGTTAAGCAGCCTTGTTTTCTGTGTTTCTGTCCCTTTAGTCAACTCTTTAAAAAGTTGCACCTCAGGTTCCACTTGCTCTACTTGTTGTAATACCACTTACATGATCTATAAGTCATGGGGAAATAAACCTGCTGTGACTGAGAAATGTGCTGAAGCTCAGAACAAAGAGCATGCAGTTGCTTAAATAATAAAAAGATTCATGTACAGATTACTGAATGATCTTGGTAGGCTGCATGCATTTTTAACAAGAAATACATGTGTGCTTTTGGCATTCAGTGTGTAAATGTGTTTGGGCGTGTTGGTGTAATCTGCTCAGAGAAAGGCTTTTACTCTGGTTTGGTTGGCTGTAAAGATAAGCGCTCGGTCTCTGTTCTTCAGTAAAGCACACTGTTGCATGGAGGAAGTCTGCTGGCCTGTATATGTGGGTCGTTTCCCAGTAACACACCTCAGCAATTTCCTCTTAACATCTTGAGCGTTTGAGAAGACGTCAGTGGTTTTAGAGATGATGCAGTCATTTTTCGTAACGTCTGATCTGTTCGATTATATCAGGATGTCTATTTCTTGCAGAAATTATTTTCATAAGCTGAAATTTTTATTTGAAGTCATCTTTAATGGTAGCCCTTTCATCTCAGACAGTTTCTTCTAGTCAATTATCAATGAGTCATTTGTAAGAACCCACCATATAAAGTGAGTGTGTCTTTCGATTACGACAACTCTTAAATCATTCTGTGCATTTTGGTCTGCGGCGGAAAGCGCAATTCTCCAGCAACTTCCTTTTTAGATTCAGAGATCCGTAATAGTGCTGATACAGATTGAACAATCTACGAGGGATTATGCTGAATCCATCTGAGATCAGAATTGAGAGATGTAAACTTGCAATTCCGATAAAAATGTCACAACTACCTTTCTTTTATTTTTTATTCCTTCCACACAAATATGCTATTCATATCATTTAATATCATAAATGACCTCTTGGCAAATTTGATCTGTGGCAAGTTTTGCAAACAGATAAACAAATTCAAGCTGGACTTTTAGAGCAGTCAAAAAGTTCCCAACATTTTGCAAAAGTCCCTTTGCTTTTCCTCTGAAGAGCTTTTCTGGTTTCCCGATCCGAGTTTCCCAGTCATTATTATTTCTCCCTCACTAATTTGCACGTTATTATTTAGCTAGTTAACAGTCATTTCCTTCTGATTTCACTTCTGCTTTTGATCTCCTCCGCTCCGCCTTCCTCCCCTTCTGTCAGTGTTGATCATGTTTACATTCATTTGGAGTTCTGCATGGACACTTACCGCACATGGACACCGCAGAGTCAGTGTTAGAATAGACTCAGTATAGTGGTCAGAAGGTCATTAGAGGTAAAAAATATCAGTCTTTTATCTTTGCCACTCTCCATTGCCCTTGGCTCATTTTGGCTATTCGTATCGGTTCACATCAGTTTCCACTGCAGAAATACCATGCGTGTGGTCCACCTCTTCACTGCGTAGGCTTTACAGATCTTCTTTATGCACCAAGAGCTTGTAACACTCCAAAGAGAAAGGAAAAATTGAAATCGCATCATATGACCCCTTTAAAGGACAGTCGAATATGATGTCAGTTACTCTTCATTCTGTCATTTCCGAATCCTACTGACCAGCTTGACAATGTGATAATGCAAATTTGCATTAACATTTTTCAGATGAGTAAATATTGTGCCAACATAAGTGTTTTATTTCAGGAAAACTCTGTATGTCCCATTTCCCTATATTTACATCAGCAACAGGCTACAGCATGGAAAAACCCAAATGGTATCGCAGATCTGAATGTCAAATTAGTGGCGATTCCTGTTTGTAGTGATCAGGATGGCTGTTGACTGATATTATGCTAAGATTGATATAACAATTAAATTTTTTCAGATATTATTTTACAAAAGCTTATTTTTCAAAATTGTTGGAAAAAAAAAACGATGCACAGAAATGAGTAGCTTCTTGCTGACACGAAAGGGAATGTTTCTGTTAAACTGCCAAATGACTAAATATCATCCAAGTCTGTCACTTGTTACTGAGCTTCTTTGTTGTAGCTGACAAGTGCAGATCTGAAACTATCACATCAGCGTTTTCAGTACAAATGGATATTTGTGCTTGCTTTGTCTGTTTTTGACATATTTCATGTCGGTGAACCTTGTGCAAACGCCTGCGCTAAATAAACTGTCCTACGCTAAATACCCTTGTAGCAGCATTAGCATCCCTGAGAAAAGATTTAAAGAGAAGACATATATTGTGACTATGAGGAAGTGGTGGGTACTGTTTCGTTCACAAGACAAGTATCTGTTCCTGAGAATCCAAGGAAAATGTCACTGATATTTTTGGCTTTTTCCTCTTTGTTTTCACAGACACCTCCGCCATATAGATCATCTGGACCATGTAATACAGCCTTTGAATATTACGCCAAAAACCTGGGATTGTGCTGCAGTAGATGCAAACCAGGTATGTCATAAACCAAGGGGAGCGTGGGAGAGAATGTAAACATTTGTGTTCATAAACTCATTACTTGTTGGTTTACGAGGCCAAACTATCACTGTTTTTGTGATGTTTAGAAGCAACTCCAAGTTCTGAATCGTTTATATTTATTCTAGGGACTCATCTGGCGGTTATGTGCACTAGTATTTCGGACACCATCTGTGAACCCTGCCAAGATGGACAGTACTCTGAAAACGTGAACCATTTTTCCAACTGTTTCTCTTGTCCAAAGTGTAAAGGTGGTAAGTTGGCTATTTTAATGAAGCACTCCGCAATGACAAAGTCTTTTTTCAGTATTAATCTGGAATTTGTATATGTCTTAAAGAAATTTAATTCGGTCATAATTTACTTACCCTCTTGCCCTTACAAACCCTTATGAGTTTCATTCTTCAGTAAACCACAAAATGAGAAGTTTAGCACACTTTTCTGTTCAATGAAAGTGAATGGTGACCAGAGGCTACAAAAATATATATATATATTCACCATATGACTTGCACTATATTTCAAGTATAATCTGTAGTCTTCTGTTCAAACCTCATTTGTGCAATCTGAATATGAACATGTAGAGAAGAAAAGGTTAAATTTCTGACTGTTCCTCACACAAAGCTACAGTATGTCTTCCAAGTAAATGACAGAATTTGCATTTTTGCATAAAATATTCCATTTAGAAAATTCAATCCAAATTGTATTATAAAATATAAATGTACAGATTAAACATAAACATGCTGATTTGATTTACCACGTAGTTTTATATCACAGTCTCTTATGAATTTACAGTAACAGTTTACAATAACATCCCATTAGTTAATGTTAGTTAATGCATTAACAATGAGCAATACATTTGTTACAGTTTTTATTAATCTTTGTTCTTTGTAATACAACTGTTCATTATTAGTTTAGTTTAGGTCCATTTAATAATATATTATGTTGAAATTAACATGAACTAAGATGAATAAATGCTTTAGAAGTATTTTCATTCTTAGTTCATGTTAACTAATGTTAACAAATGGAACCTTGTAGTAAAGTGTTACCGAATTTACTTGTATTATTATAATATTGCATTTTTTCCATTGAATATTTTAAAAGACTTAACATGTTGCTGTCCATTTCTTCTTGTTAGTGAAAGGACTGATGTATGGCACAAATTGCTCTGCTGATACCAAAGCTGTTTGTGTTTGCAAGCCCGGGATGTTATGTTCTAAGCGTAATTTCAATAAAGAATGTGAGGAATGCAGAAAATATAGATCCTGCAAACCTGGTGAATATGTCATCAAAGAAGGTAAGAGGCAAAATAATCTAGCTACTGTACATAAACACTTAGAAGTGTGTGGTCAGAATTGGAGTTGTGTAGCTTTTAGCCTATGCCTGTTAGCTTTAAACGCATCTAAACAAGTAAAAGTTGACGAAATTCAAACGACGAAAGTCTCTTCTTCTGGGAAAAAAATATTGATGACTCATTGGACTTTTGTCCAATAAAATGCTCTCTAGTATTCAAATGCCCCTCCCCTTAATATCTACACTCACTAAAACCACAAATGTTACCCTGGAGCACAAAACCAGTCTTAAGTCGCTTGGGTATATTTTTAGCAATAGCCAAAAAATTCATGCCAATGAATTTTCTTTCATGCCAAAAATCATTAGGATATTAAAGATCATGTTCCATGAAGATATTTTGTAAATTTCTTACCGTAAATATATCAAAACTTAATTTTTGATTAGTAATATGCATAGCTAAGAACTTCATTTGGACAACTTTAAAGGTGATTTTCTCAATATTTAGATTTTTTTGCACCCTCAGATTCCAGATTTTCAAATAGTTGTATCTTGGCCAAATATTTTCCTATCACAAAAAAATTATTTATTCAGCTTTCAGATGATGTATAAATCTCAATTTCGAAAAATTGACACTTAAGAATGGTTTTGTGGTCCAGTTAATTTTGTTAATACTGATTTAATTTGATTGGTAACTTATATTTCTTATTCTACTTGTTCTTATTCTGTCGTTTTAATTAAAATTTTTAAAAAGCTTATAAAATATAATTTTTTTAAGAATTTGACAAAAGATTACGTACTTTTAATAAAGTTTTTTATTCACAAAGGCTCCTCTTCAGAGTTCACCCAAGCCTACTCGCCCCAAAGAACCGAGTAATTTAAGGGGCCAAACGCAGGAAATGAAGCGCATGAACACCACCACCACCTCATCTCTAGCTCCATCGAGTAGAGCGATATCAAGCACACCAGTGGGTCAAGATGACATGATCTACTTCCTTGGTAAATATGAGGCCATGCTACTAGAATTTAGTTTACAACCCATATAGAAGTACCAAGGTGTTACCATGGAAACCATGCAAAGATGTTTGAATCAACCAATCAGAATAAAGTATTACAAAGTACACTTTTTCAACAGCTTTGATTCCGGAAGTATTTTTCCCAAAAGGATTTTTAAAAAGTGTTTGTTAAACAGTTATATGCAATAAAACAAACCAACCAGCTATGCAACGAATCACAATATTACAAACTTTGATTTGAAGCAAAAAAGTATTTGAAAATTGAACAAAAAGACAATAATTGTGTACTTAATGTTTTTAATAAGGGGAAAAAATACAATCCGATGAAGCATTGTGAATTACATAATCTCATTAAAACTGATAGATAAATATAAAACAGTTGTTGAAACAATATATTTTGTGTTTATTGCAAAATATGCATAACAAGTATTTAAGTTGTTTGAGAGTGTAGTATGATTGACTCTATACCAGCTAACAGAGAACATTCTCAGAAGATTCTGGCAAGGTTCTCTTGAAGTTCTGAATAAATGCTTTTGCTGTAACATTATTAGAATGTTCGTTCAAAGTTATCCGGTCTTTAATAATGTTCTAAAAACACTCAAAAACCTTTATACGTCATTTAAAGATTTGGACATTTGTCTAACGTTTTTTAAATGTTACTATTCGTTTCAGAATGTTCAGAGAACATTCAAAAGTAAATTTACCATAATGTTTGTAAAAAGATCAAATGGAATGTTCATATTTGACCAAGAAAAACCATTTTTAAAACGTTTAAAAAACTGGACATTTAGAGAACATTCAGAAATAATGTTTTCATAACTCACTGGGAAGTGGGAACGTTGGCGAAATGTTCTTAGAGCATATTTTTGTTAGCTGAATTTATATAATTCGCAATTGTTCATGGGAGTGGATGGGAACTAAAGAGTTTTTTGGTTCAAATTTGCTTGTTGCAGTTCCCCAATTGGTGGAAATTTCTCTGCAGAATCATGAGTAATTTCACCAATTCTGCTGTTAAACATTACAAACGAGGCATTTGTTGCATCCAGTGGGGACATAATTACTAATTTGTACAATTAAAGGCGTTTTAGGAGGGCGTGGACAAGTCTTAAATTTTATAAAGAATATCTCTTTGGATTTGAGACTTTAGTCTTTGCAACTTTACAGATCTTCTTTATGCATCAAGAGCTTGTAACACTCCAAAGAGAAAGGAAAAATTGAAATCGCATCATATGACCCCTTTAAAGAATAAGCTGAAATAACGCGGGCCGACGGCTTCAACAAAAGCATATACCACTGTAGCTTACAGCAGGTCTGTTTTCAAGGATTTGCAAGTTATTGTAAAAAAAAAAAAAACAGTTCCCCCCCTGGACAAAATGAATGGGACTTTTACTTCCAGAACCCGACTATTGCACTCTATAAGTGATAGTATTTAAATGGTACTTCATGGAGGTACTTTAAAGAATAGTATAATATTATCATATTCATAAAACATAGTACTCTTGTAAGTGAACTATTAAACAACATTATGAGTTTGTTATTCATATATCTGTCAGTGAGTGACTTTTTGATGCTTTGCTTGTTCATTGTTTGAATTCTTTCACATTTCCTTCCTTCCTTTCTGTCGCCTGTGACCTTTCATTGTACTTCAGCTGCGATTCTTCTCTAATCTGTGTCTTTTTCTCTGCACTCCCCAGTCGTTGTTGTTGGTATTGTTCTGGTTTTGCTGATATTGGCAGTGATGGTGATTACATGCAAGTTACGAAAGAGGAAAGGTATTGTGGGCATTTTCATTTAATTTACAACAGATTCAGATTAGTTTCTTTTTGAATCAGCATCATCAATTATGTGAAATGAGCACCTTAGATGATGTTGGTGACGTCTTTTACTTTGTTTACAGCAGGTTTACAAAAAGTTCCAGTCACAGATGGCAACAAGGTACATTTTCAAGTTCATATTGCAGAGTATATACTATGTACTGCATATATATATGTAGTATACAGTAAGTGTACATGTCTCATTTTCTTCCATATAAAGGAATAGCATACTACTATTTTTATTTCTGCCATACAAAAATATACAGTGCATGCATAATTATTAGGCAATTTATTACTATTACATTTTACTAATTTCAAACCACGTCAATCTTAATAACTACTATTAATTTTGTATAGAATTATTTATAAGTAATATATAACGATGACTGGAAGAGAAAGACGCCTTATATTCATATATGCATCATTATTAAAAGGATAGTACACCCAAAAATGAAAATTTGATGTTTATCTGCTTACCCCCTGGGCATCCAAGATGTAGGTGACTTTGTTTCTTCAGTAGAACACAAACGAAGATTTTTAACTAAAACCGTTGCAGACTGTCAGTCATATAATGTGTGCTGTTTTGCGGTGTTGGTAAATTCACCACTTAATTTTGAGTTAAAATATGTTGTTGTAACTTGCGTTACTGGGATTGTAACGAGTAATAATATTACCCAAATTTTATTAGTAATGCGTTATATTACTGCGTTACAGCAAAAAGTAATATACTACTGTAATATTATTACTTTTGTAATGCGTTACTCCCAACACTGCTTACCTATTGCGGCCCATAGAAACAGTCGCTAATGAGGCATCTACGTATATATATCTATGTGCCAGAGCACGTTGACGCGTCATGCGCCAGAGATTGTGAATGCGCTCAGGACAGTTGGGCAGGTGTATCAGAGGTTTCGTGTCTTAAGACCTCAATGTATCGTCACGAGCCGCAGGGTTTAATTTGGTTTTGTCTATGTATGTTTTTTGAACTCTCAAAGCTCTGGGACCCATTGACTGCCATTATATGACTGACAGACTGCAACGGTTTTAGTTAAAAATCTTCGTTTGTGTTTTACTGAAGAAACAAAGTCACCTACATCTTGGATTGGGGGTAAGTAATTTGGTTTTGTCTGTGTATGTTTTTTGAACTCTCAAAGCTCTGGGACCCATTGACTGCCATTATATGACTGACAGACTGCAACGGTTTTAGTTAAAAATCTTCGTTTGTGTTTTACTGAAGAAACAAAGTCACCTACATCTTGGATGCCCTGGGGGTAAGCAGATAAACATCACATTTTCATTTTTGGGTGAACTATCCCTTTAAGCAGGTTGCCAAAAAAAGAGATTTAACACACTGAAAAGTCACAAATTATTAAATGCATTTCATTCATACATTTCATTTTGGGATATTCATTTCATCGCTTTCCCGTCTCTTGTTCTCTTCAGCTAGAACAGGATGCCTCGGCGAGCAGCACACCTGATTATCAGCGTCTGTTACCCGTCGTACACCACAATGTCCAACTGTCCTGAGCGCATTCACAACATCCGGCGCGTGACGCGTCAACGTGCTCTGGCACATAGATATATATATGTAGATCCTTACGAAGGAATAAATTACCCAAAAATGAAAATGTACTCACCCTCAGGCCATCCAAGATGTAGTTGAGTTTGTTTCTTGATGGGAACAGATATAGAGAAATGAAACATTAAATCACTTGCTCACCGATGGATGCTCTGCAGTGAATGGGTGCCGTCAGAATGAGAGTCCAAACAGCTGATAAAAAACATCACAATAATCTATAAGTAATCCTCACCACCAGTTACCATCTTGTGAAGCAAAAAGCTGTGAAGCAAATCCATCCACGTTTTTAACTTTAAAAATGTTGCTTATGGCTAAAATACGAGTCCTCTATCCATAAAATTGCTTTTTCAGTGAAAAAGTCATTTAGTCTGAATCAGGAGAGAAATATGCACAGGTTAAGCACCATTTACAAGCAAAAACAGTTGTAAACAAATGGATTTTAATGTGAGAGGACAGCAGGGATGGACTTTTTCATTGGAGGAAGTGTTTTTATTAATTATGCTCGTATTTTGGCCAGAAGCGACTGCAGTTGATCCATTGGTGAGCAAGTGATGTAATGCCAAATTTCTCCAAATGTGGTCAGATGAAGAAACAAACTCATCTATATCTTTGATGGCCTGAGGGTGAATCCATTTTCAGCAAATGTTCATTTTTGGGTGAACTATTCCTTTAATATGGAAGTCTGACATGTAAAATAAATGTATTTGTAAGCTCACATATTACTAAAGCGCTAGTTAGTTTTTTGCCATCCGATGCTGGTGTCTAAAGAGCAAGATGGCTAAAGGCTGATTTAGTTTCACATCATTTGTTAATTGTAATTTACACATACACACAATTGCTGCCCACCTAAAAAAAGTAATAATTTGCATCATTAGATTTTATGCCGAACATCTATTGTGAAAAAACTCACCAAGCAGCTAAAGTCAACAATACTGATCATTTAAAAATATCAAATATTGGCCGTGTCGATATATTGGTCGACCACTAGTGCAATCAGTGAAGTTTCATTGTAAAGTTTTATGATTTCTATCTCTATTCAGTAATTGTCTTTGACATTTGACACGTAAAAAGTTTTTACACCTCCCTGGTTGAGACTAAATTAATGATATTTCGATTTCTATATAGAGATATGAAGCTAGCGCCACCCAGTGGTTGTTATTTTCTCTACCTCCCTTGCAAATTTATAAGGTGTTTCACTGTTTATATTTTGTCATATCATTTATAGACTTGGTGAATGAGTTTTGTGGGATTACATGAGATGAATGAAAAATAAGTAGAGCCTTCTGTTACAGACACAGGTTGTCCAACACTTTTAGATATAATGGCCCGGTTTCACAGACGGGGCTTAGCCTAAACCAGGATTAAGTCATAGTTCAATTAGGACATTTAAGTCATTTTTATAAACATGTCTTAGAAAAATGCATTTCTGGTGTGCATCTTAAGACAAAACTAAGGCACTGACATGTTTCAAGATCAGTCAGTGCAAGTTTCTTTCAGTTGAAACAGCTCAGATTTACATTTTAGTCTAGGACTAGGCTTAAGCCTTGTCTGTGAAACCGGGGGTATATATCTAAAGATATAACAATGGAGAATCAACATTTTGTATATATTGCATTGCCAAGTATATCGCCAAAGATTTTGCTGGAATATAGGAATGTATATAGTTATTTTTTTAAACATTTGTTTTAAACTTGTAAATGAGTTGTCATTGTAAAATTTTGTATATCCACTTTTATAAAGCACAGTATTATTCACAGTTGTCTATATTATTTTTCTGTTATGCAAGCTATTATTTTAGCATTGCATCACTTGCTCAGCAGTGGATCCTCTGCAGTGAATGGGTGCCGTCAGAATGAGAGTCCAAACATCTGATAAAAACATCACAGTAATCTACAAGTAATCCACACCACTCCAGTCCATCAATTAAGAAACAAATCCATCAAGTCAGTTTTAACATCAAATTGTTGCTTCGAGCTAAAAATACAAGTCTTTTATGCATTAATATTTTCTGCAAATGTTCATTATTTGGTAATCTATTCCTTTAAAAGCATTTTAACTTGAGATTTTTTTTTTCACCTGGTGGACAATAAAATGGGCTAAAAATCCATTTGAGTGACCTAGAAATGCCCTGGTATCACGCAAGAGGAATCTACCAGTCTAAAGCCTGTTTAAATTATTATTATTATTTTTATTTTTTTTACTATGTATTGCTTTGATTTACATGTTTCCCTTTACAGGAATTTCATACGCTGTCAACTGTGCAAACTACAGTGTAGTCAAGACCAAACTGTGGTTCTCCTTGCCAGAACATCCATTATATAGTGGTAGACCACCAGCACAAAAAGCAGTTTAAGATTAACGAGTCTTTAATATGAGGCCGGAGGAAAGCCTCCAGCGGTGGATCAATACAGGTGTTAACCGATTTAAGGAATCACAGAGAAGTATCCCTTTAGGAGCTGATTAAATATTGATCATGCCCTCTATGGCTGTTTTGAAGGTTGCTGTACTCCCACGTCGATATTGCACTGCTCATTTGAACTGTGGAGTGTCTGCTGCTTTCTTTTTCTGAGCGTGGAACAAAGTCTTCTGTAAGCCACAGTCTGTTTGTTGTGAGATTGTTTCAGGAAACCTGGTTTTCCGTTGTAACTTACTGAGTAATTACTTGATTTATTCAGATTTTGTGCATGGGAATCTAGAAGCAATTAAATAACTTAAATGATTTTAGCAAATGGCTGAAATATAACAGAGTGAAAAATTTAAGGGGGTCTGAATACTTTCCGTACCCACTGTACATTTATATATTAAATGTTCTATATTAAATTATTCTCCATTTATTTTCTTTTAAATTTATTTCCATTTTATTTTCATTGTCTTTTTTATGCATAGATTTTATTATCTTGTCCCAGACCCAGACGTTCAGTGTTACAATATGAAAAAACATCAAATATTATTTTTTGAAATAAAATAATAAATACAATTTCGCTCATCTATATCATTTATTTCAATATTTATTTTGTGTAAATCCATCTTTACACAGATTTTTTTTTACCATTTATTTCCACTGTATTTAAGTCGTCTTTATGCATAAGATACTATTGTTATATACTGTATATATAACTTAAAAATAATTATTTTTAAAAATCTGAAAATTATGGTCATCTACAAAAAAATTATTTCACTATTTATTTTGTGTAAATCTATTTTTACACCGGTTATATCACTCACAGTAAATTTTACTGAACCATATTTATTTTTTATTAAACTTACCTTTTTCATTTTTATTATATTTTAATTCTTTTTTTTTTTCTTTTCTTTTTTACACAGATTACATCCCTCTGTGTCAATAGATGATACATATTGATGTGGCATTGGAAATGTTGCCAAAATATTGCCAGAAAATACTGCCAAAAGTACGTGATGCGTGAATGTCTGCTGTTGGACATTGTCAGAGGACAACTTAAATAAACTAGCACAAGTATGAAAGTTTATTTTCTAAAAGTCCACAGAGCCAGCAATGCATACCGAAACCCCAGAGGTGCTTGGCAGTGAGTCATTTCAGTAAGTTGCGTTCTCCATTCTAATCCATCCCTGTTGTGAAAGCACAGTAATGTGTTAAAAGCACAAGTGTTATGATTATGAGTAAGCAAACAGAAGAGATAGCATAGTTTGTGGGAAATGGCTTGTTTGCGCTGCACTCTGTGACAGGAAATCCTGACATCAGGTTGAGGAAGGGAAGCAAACCAACAGCCTACCCATTAAAAGCACGTCGCTTTTCCAATGCAACGTATGCAAGCTATGAATGAATTCTGATAGTATCTTTGTTGCACAGTTTCATAATGAACGCACATATTGATTGCGCTGCAACTGTGAGGTGCAAACAATGAACATGAACCACAGAACCTCCGATTTTCACACACCGAAACTACACAAATAAAGAAGACCTAGCGTTGATGAATGTGTCTTGACAACCGCAGGAAATTTATGAATCAGCAGTTCTTCTTGTAAAGTGGGGACAGGTGTAGAAGACATCCTTATTTCTTATTTGTTTTGGCACGTCAAACCATGAACGCCAGAATAACTCAGCAAAAGGTTTGGTGGTCAAAGGTCAGCTTCTGAAGTGAGATGTGAGGCCAGTGTCAGGAAATGTGGGTGCATTTGAAAGCGCTTTGACAATAATAAGGACAGTAATTTAGTCAGGCAGTTGACCAGTGATGCACCAGGTAGTTTTGAGCAACACTCATAAAACCATAAAACATAAAACCATGTCTGCATTTGTAGTCCCAGTTCAGAGAAATGAACATTCAATTCACGGGCAACAGCTCTGGTGGACTAATCAGCATCTTGATATGCCTCACCTGTGAGGTGGATGGATTATCTTGGCAAAGGAGAAGTGCTCACTAACACAGATTTAGACAGATTTGTGAACAATATTTGAGAGAAATAGGCCTTTTGTGTACATAGAAAAAGTCTTAGATCTTTGAGTTCAGCTCATGAAAAATGGGGGCAAAAACAAAAGTGTTGCGTTTATAATTTTGTTCAGAATATAATATATAATATAATATATTTATTTAATAGTTAATTATTATTTTATTTTTTAAATAAATATTTAAACTATTTAATATTTATAGTTATATAGTTAGTAATTGTTAGTTGGATATAGTTGAATTGTCACTCAATTAAAGCAATTAATGTTGCCATTTCAAAGCGGGTCTCGCCTTCTGAATGTTTGCGTATTGAACACATCCTTCAGGTGCTGCGAAGCAAAAGGCTAAAGGCATGCAAAGATGTTCAGCTCCTAATGCAGGTGTGTGAGTTGTCGTCATCTATTTTGGAGTGATTGCAATGTATTCTAAATGGTAAAATAGAAAAACATTATTTTAAATTGTAATAATATTTCATGATATTACTGTTTTTTTTCTGTATTTTTGATCAAATAAATTCAGGCTTGATGAGCAGAAGAGACTTCTTTCAAAAATCATTAAAAATAGTAACGTGTCCAAACTTTTGACCGGTACTGTATAAGTAAAAATATAAAAAATTTACAATGAAATGTTGTATAAATAAAAGGTTAGGAATCATCTATCTATCTATCTATCTATCTATCTATCTATCTATCTGTTGAAGTCTATACACCTGAACAAAAGTTGATAATTTGCATTGCAGATTAAGAAAACCATAAACTAAATTAAAATATATAATGTTATTCTTTCTGATCATTTTTAGTTCATTTTACAATTATGTTAAATTAAATACTTAAAATGTTATAATTATTTTTAGATGTTTTCTTTAATTTAATAGTATGCTGAACTCACTGTATAAGAACAAATTTCGTATCGACCTACAAACACACGCCAGCAGAGTGCGAGCAATCACTCTGATATTATCATATGCTCATTTCTGCCCATGATGAGGCAGCCAGGGCTGTACCATCACAGCAGCGGGAGGGGTTCACCTTTACCCGTGTAAAAATGTCTTATATCTTTCACGAATCCAGCCCAGATGACAAACACAAATGAAAGGTGTGTACTTTACTTAATTTCCTTACAGCACGAATCAAACTCCCGAGAGAGCTGTCTTATCTTGCCACCTGTTTGTGTGTGTGTCCCCTGTAGAGTTGGTTCGCTCCGTTGCTGTGCGCCTCTGGATCGAGAGTAGAGCAGTGCGATTTAAGAGGAGCTGCGCGTGCGGTCGCTCTTCAGCTTTGAACAATCTGACCTGATGAAAATGTTTAATTAAAACCACGACCTGCTCTTTCAATTATGTGACAGTCGGCTGTTTCCACTGTACAACGCGTCTGGACCGCTTAGGGTAAGTGAAAGAAGTGAGAATGTCCGTTTTCGGAGAGGACCAAATAGATAGGAAATCTGTTTACACATCCTGCTAGCTGGCTAATTATTTAGCAGCCGGCTTGGATAAACAGTAAAAAGAAAACAATGGAAAAAGGGAAGAGAAATGATTTGAAAAGCTGTTTTTTAAAACAAAGCAGTGATGTTCATAACTTTTGTGCGTTTGCCATGGAGTACAGAAGCGTTCTGATGTGTATAACAGATGGGCTTGATAAGATCCAATTAACTTCAGCGGAAGTCTATGGTGGCAGTATTTATAACCTGATTTAGAGATTCAAGGTGTTTCATTAGCAATTGAAATTTTATTTTGATAATTTCAGATTTGTTATATTGAATTCAGTTGAAGTCTTTGGTGACTGACTGGGAGTCTGTATAAATTAACCTGTTTTATAAATGAATGTCTTTAATTAGCGAGTAGCGAGGGAATATCGTTCAGCTCATGAAAAATGGGGGCAAAAACAAAAGTGTTGCGTTTATAATTTTGTTCAGAATATAATATATAATATAATATATTTATTTAATAGTTAATTATTATTTTATTTTTTAAATAAATATTTAAACTATTTAATATTTATAGTTATATAGTTAGTAATTGTTAGTTGGATATAGTTGAATTGTCACTCAATTAAAGCAATTAATGTTGCCATTTCAAAGCGGGTCTCGCCTTCTGAATGTTTGCGTATTGAACACATCCTTCAGGTGCTGCGAAGCAAAAGGCTAAAGGCATGCAAAGATGTTCAGCTCCTAATGCAGGTGTGTGAGTTGTCGTCATCTATTTTGGAGTGATTGCAATGTATTCTAAATGGTAAAATAGAAAAACATTATTTTAAATTGTAATAATATTTCATGATATTACTGTTTTTTTTCTGTATTTTTGATCAAATAAATTCAGGCTTGATGAGCAGAAGAGACTTCTTTCAAAAATCATTAAAAATAGTAACGTGTCCAAACTTTTGACCGGTACTGTATAAGTAAAAATATAAAAAATTTACAATGAAATGTTGTATAAATAAAAGGTTAGGAATCATCTATCTATCTATCTATCTATCTATCTATCTATCTATCTATCTATCTGTTGAAGTCTATACACCTGAACAAAAGTTGATAATTTGCATTGCAGATTAAGAAAACCATAAACTAAATTAAAATATATAATGTTATTCTTTCTGATCATTTTTAGTTCATTTTACAATTATGTTAAATTAAATACTTAAAATGTTATAATTATTTTTAGATGTTTTCTTTAATTTAATAGTATGCTGAACTCACTGTATAAGAACAAATTTCGTATCGACCTACAAACACACGCCAGCAGAGTGCGAGCAATCACTCTGATATTATCATATGCTCATTTCTTCCCTTGATGAGGAAGCCGGAGCTGTACCATCACAGCAGCGGGAGGGATTCACCCTTCATTCGTGTAAAAATGTCTTATATACTTCACGAATCCAGCCCAGATGATAAAGACAAATCAGAGGCAAGTACTTTACTTAATTTCCTTAAAGCAAAAGTAAAAGTCCCGAGAGAGCTGTATTAGATTGCCATTGTTTGTGTGTGTGTCCCCCCCCATGTGGAGTTGGTTCGCTCCGTTGCTGTGCGCCTCTGGATCGCGTGTAGAGCGGTGGGATTGTGAGGAGCTGCGCGTGCGGTCGGTCGCTTCGCCTTTGAAGAGTCTGACGTGATGAACATTTTTAATTAAAACAACGAGCTGCTCTATCAATTATGTGACAGTCGGCTGTTTCCAGTGTACAACGCGTCAGGAACGTTCAGGGTAAGCGAATGAAGTGATAATGTCAGTTTTTTGAGAGGATTGAATAGATGGAAAATCTGTTTACACATCCTGCTAGCTGGCTAATTATTTAGCAGCCGGCTTTTATAAACAATAAAAAGGAAATCATGGACAGAGTGAAGAGAAATGATGTAAAAGCTGTTTTTTAAAACAAAGCAGTGATGTTCATAACTTTTGTGCGTTTGCCATGGAGTACAGAAGCGTTCTGATGTGTATAACAGATGGGCTTGATAAGATCCAATTAACTTCAGCGGAAGTCTATGGTGGCAGTATTTATAACCTGATTTAGAGATTCAAGGTGTTTCATTAGCAATTGAAATTTTATTTTGATAATTTCAGATTTGTTATATTGAATTCAGTTGAAGTCTTTGGTGACTGACTGGGAGTCTGTATAAATTAACCTGTTTTATAAATGAATGTCTTTAATTAGCGAGTAGCGAGGGAATATCATTTTGAATAATTTAAGATCTTTAAATGCGTTAATATCTTATTTAAATTTGACAAGATTATGGACGCTCATTCCTGCAGTAAGTTAAATTAAAAAATAAAATTATAAAATTAAATGCAAAAACAAACAAATACACGTAATAATAGGAAAATAAATAAAAAAGAATAAAAAATAAATACAGAAAATAATAAATACGAAAAAGTACATTTAAAAATTATTTTAAGCCATTTCTTTCTTCCTTTCTTTCTGTCTTTCTGTCTGTCTGCAAGTTTGAGTGTCCATACAAGATTCCTTTGTGACTGAGTGACAGTCTGTATAAAATTCGTTTAGAAATGAATGTATTTCATTAGCCAGGGAATATCCTTTCAGATTCTTAAATGAAAATGTAATAATTTTTTAATGGGCTTGATAAGATCCTATTGAATCCTGCAGAATCATGAGTTCAGTAAATAATCAGATTTTCAGGCGAGTCTCCTTTAATTAAGGAGTATCATAATTTTCTTCTCTTTCAATCAGATTTATCTGCATTTGCTGATCAAGTCATTATAATGTAGGGTGAAGTCCATGTCTAAAGCCTTTTTGCCTGCTTATCTGAGAGTCTAATATCAAACATATCAAAAAAGTATGCCTTTTGCAGAACCGTCTTTTTAATGTCTCACTTATTTGCTTTGTCTATGCTCTTTTTCAGGAATCAGTAGAGGGACATTTTCAAGCCTCAAAGAGCCCAGCTGATTTAGAAACTCAGGGTTCGTGCGTCCTGCTACCTGCACAGTGCATGACCGACCCCTCCATAGATTTAAATGGCTTGCTGTCTGAAAGACGAGCTCTTGTGTTCCATTTGTCTGAGCATTTATCAAGACCCAGTCAGTTTCGGCTGCGAGCACTACTTCTGCCGTAAGTGCATCACTGAGCACTGGAGCAGACAGGAGCACCACGGGCCGCGAGACTGCCCGGAGTGCAGGAGGACCTTCACGGATCCCCTTCTGTCCCCGAGCCTGAAGCTCTCCAACATCGTGGAGAGGTATGCTGCTTTCCCTCTGGACGCCATCCTGAACGCCCAGAGGAACTCGTACCCATGCAAGGACCATGAAAAGGTCAAGCTCTTCTGCTTAAGTGACAAGAGCTTGGTGTGCTTCTTCTGCGATGAGCCTGCCTTACACGAACAGCACCAAGTCACTACCGTTGACGAGGCCTATGAGGAAATACAGGTCTGTTTGTTTGGATTTTACGAGCCCTTTGGGTTATGTATGTCGTGAAAGCATTTATTGTTTCCATCAGAATATTATTTTATTTTTTCAGTTTTCTTACAGGTTGTAAAGCACAATTAAAAATGTTGTGTAATACACAATGTCCCAGGCCTTAAGGAAGGTCAGTTATTAGGCTCTTGGCAGTTAGGCGGTCATTACAATAACCTAAGGGTGACATAATGTGAGTTATGTAGAATCTGAAAACTTGCTGTTGTCATTGGGAGGCTTTCTGATTACCATGATTAAGAATGAGGTGTGGATTTAGTGTCCAAACCCACATTGCATTTATTTAAAACTGATGTAGGTCTGTGATTAAGTCTTTCTTTCATGAGTCTCATTACCATTTTTGTAAACCTCCAAATGCCAGCGGTGATCATTGTTTGTTTTTTCTGTTCAGTTTATCTGAATGTTTGGTACAGTAGATGTTCAGAGCATCTACTCTATAGTTTCTCTTTCTCCATCTTTGCTTGGACATGCACAGGAAAATTAGTGCAGAAATATGTTTTCATAAGTTCATTCTAGATCTGTTTTGGTTTTACTATTATTATTATTGGTAGAAGCCTGTAATTTCTGTGTTTGTTTAAACCAAACAGCTGTTCTGGAGAGATATTAATGAAGCGCATCCCAGTTATTTACCTTATGAGCTTGCAAATGGTTTTGAAAATGTACTTTTTCCTCTCACTGTACTACTTTTGTAATGATTCATTTTTACTTTTAGGTTTGAGAGCTTTCAGAGCTTTATGTTATTTGCCTCAAATGCTTTTCATATAATTTATTTAGCTTTGTTAGGTTCTCTTTATTCACCGTACTTCCTGGTCTTTACAACCAACCATCCACCTGTGTGTAAATACTGTTCCTTTGAAAACTGCTGGCTGTATACTGCAAGAATAGGTCAACTTCTCCCACATTTTCCTCTGAGCTTTTCTGGTGTCTGGTGAATGCATGGAATAATGTAATGTTTAGATGGCAATGCAATTACAAATCTTAATGGACTCTATAGTTTGACATATTGGTCATTCAGTGCCTCCATCTGAGGTCTGATAACACACATCAGAGGTGGCTAAAAGTGACACTTGCGTTTAGTGCGACTTGGCCTTATCTGTAGGACTTTTTTATTGTCTGGAAGTGAGAAAGTACTTGAGAGATACAGATAGGAAACAGCAGTGACACTGATGCAGTTAAGACAACCAAGCACAAGTGAAGTGTTTCTGTCAAACAGATTGCTTTATACACAAGCTGACTTTAATTTTACAACAATGGTGAGATGACGGTGTAATTAACATGGTGTATTTTTTGTGCTGGAAAATAGTTCACTGAAAAATTTAAATTTGCTGAAAATTTATTCATTCTCTGTCCATCCAAGATGTAGATGAGTTTGTTTCTTCATCGGAACTGATTTGGAGAAATGTAGCATTCCATCACTTGCTCATCAATGGAGGCTCTGCAGTGAATGGGTGCCGTCAGAATGAGAGTCCAAACAGCTGATAAAAACATCACAATAATCCACACGACCCTAGTCCATGAATTAATGTTTTGTGAAATGAAAAGCTGCTTGTTTGTAACAAATTTATCGAGACGTCTTTAACTATTGCTTTTAATATTGCTTTCTCCAGTGAAAAATTCATCTTGTTTGAATCAGGAGAGAAATATGCACAGACCAAGCACCGTTTACAAGAGATAACAGTCTGAAACAGTTCTAAACAGTTACTGAATGTTGGTGGATTTTGATTGTAGAGGACAACAGGAGATGGACTTTTTCCATTAGAGGGAACATTATTTTGTATTATGGAATATTTTCGCAAGAGGTGACTGTTTGAGGTTAAAAACATCTTGATGGATCCGTTTCTTACAAACTTGCAGTTTTCACTTCACAAGATGTTAATTGATGGACTGGAGTTGTGTGGACTTGTTATTGTGATGTTTTTATTTGCTACATTTGTTTGGACTTTAATACTGACGGCACCCATTCACTGCAGAGGATCCATTGGTGAGCAAGTGATGGAATGCTACATTTCTCCAAATCAATGAAGTAACAAACTCGTCTATGTATTGGATGGCCTGAGGGTAAATACATTTTCAGCTAATTTTCATTTCTGGCCAAACTATTCCTGCTGTTTTAATTATTTCTATGCATGAGCATCATTTTTGGTCGAATTGAGTTTTTCACAGTCCTTCACCTTTTGTAGTCAGCACTGCAGAAGGGTTAGACGCCTCTAAACTCTTGTTGGGGAATTAATAGGAGCAACAAGCTGCAGTTGTCAGACAATAGCAGCGGTCTCTTTAGAGACACTCCAGGGACAGACTTTATTCCATTCCATGTCTTTTGAGATGCACACATCGAGGGACGGCTTTCACTGAAAGCCTCTGTCAAGAACAAATACTCCCCATGAGAAACTGCATACTCACTAATGCCAAGTGTGTACTTTATACACACGTTTTTCTGCAATTTACTCTTAACACAACAAAGAGCGAATTGCTATGGAATTCCTGGGCAGCTCTTGGGTGCAAAATGAAACTGTTTATCCACAACAAAGCCCTTTGGCTAAATGAGGTACTGTGTTTGAGTGTTGGAGGGGGTTTCATAAGATGTGGCATTACATGGGAATCAATAAAGCACTCGTAAGGTTTATTCTGTTAGCACTAACATGAGCAAACTAGCTGAGGAGCTTATTTATTTCTGAGGAAAAAAATCTGCAGTTACTATAACTTTGTGATATTTTGTGGTAAATTATGCAAAATTATGCATTTTGAATTAATCTATTCATCATAAGCAGTGGATGATGCTTATTTACTATAAAAAATATGTTTATATCTACATTGACTAGTTGTGCACATTAGTCATTGGTTTTGGAAATTCACTGAACTTGGTATATTGATATAATATGCCATTTTATAAGAAACCACAAAGGAATGTTAATTGTTATTTTTTGGCATTGAATTATTTTTTATTTTTTTTGTAAATGAAGAACTACTGCTCTCTATTTTTTTTGTTCAGTAATCTCAATATTTTTCCCCTCTCTTTTTACTTTTGCTCTTATGAGCTTCCGTGAAAATAGTAATGCTTTTTAAGCTTATGTAGCTTTTATTGTTGTTGTTTATAGTCTGACGTTTCCGGCTTCCAGATCTCTCTGGTTTTATATACTGATGATACTAATTTCAGTGAACTAGTGATTTAGTAGATTTATGGTTTAAAGAAGATCAGGCAGCACAGATCTGGACCTCTATCAACAAATGACTTACCAAGTCGACAATAGATCATTCTGCTTAGACTGAGCCTGTGTTTCAGTGAGAATAGAAGGCTCATTGTCTGTACTGAAACAGACTCAAGCGGTCATTTCTTATTTGAAGTGCCACTGTTCAGTGCTTTTATTAGATTTAATAGATGGTCAACTGTCTGCAGATGTCAGCACAGGCAGGACAGAAACTTTGATGATATTGTATAGTCTCTTTTAGAACAAAATATTGCCATTGGCTGACCACTTTAGCTTATTACTTGCATCATTACTATATCAGCATTATATCAGCATCATATTGGCCATTTGACCAACCTGCTCTTTTTCAATATTCTTGCTCTCATCCTCTTCCTTCGATTTGTGTCTACAGTCTTTCACGCAGTCTCTTTTCTTACACTTCGCCAGTCTCCCTCTCTCTCGTAGTCTCTGTCTATCTTTCTCACCATTTTTTTCGCTCTTCTTATTCATGCCCCATCTCTCCTGTTGACACCTTTAGAGTTCAGACACCTCTGTGATTAAGTAGAGGCTGAGGGAAATAGGCTGCTGGGAAGGGAAATAAAAATTCTGTGCGGGTGTTCCATCAGCGGCGCAGGCCCATGCCAGATGTGGAGCGTTATTTAAGCAGAATGACCGCGTATGTTTACTGTTTCGTTTTATGTGGTGCAATTTTGCATTGATGCCCAAAAGTGCTTCTTGTTGCATGCAAACAAACAAAAAACAAAAACAGTGTTTTATCACAGGAATAATCATAGCAATTTACAATAAGCTCTCTTTTTTTTTGCTGAAAATTTAATCACACTCAGGCCATCCAAGATGTAGATGTTTGTTTCTTCATCAGAACAGATTTGGAGTGTCCCTTTTTAACCCAGCGCTGGGTTATATTTAACCCAGCATTTTTTAGAGTGTAGCATACATAATGTAGCATCACTAATGGGTCCTCTGCAGTGAATGGGTGCCGTCAGAATGAGACTCCAAACGTTGATAAAAGCATCACAATAATCCACAAGTAATCCTGGCAAAAATATGAGTCCATAATCCATAATAATACTTCCTCCAGTGAAAAAGTCCATCCCCTTTTGTCCTCTCATATCAGAATCCACTGACATATTTGTTTAGAACTGTTTTGGACTGTTTTTGCTTGTGCATGGTGTTTGATCTGTGCATATTTCTCTCCTGATTCAGATTAAATTTTTTTTCTGGAGAAAGCAATATTATGGATAGAGTTATTTAGTTTAGAGGTATTTGTATTTGTATTAGTTGAGATTAAAAATAAAATGAATAAATGCTGTACAAGTATTGTTCAATGTTATTTCATGTTAACTAATATAGTAATAGCTAATGTTAACAAATGAAGCTTTATTGTAAAGTTTTTAATAATAAGGACCGTTCTTTAGGGTTGGCAACTGAAAACCATTTCCATTTTTTATAATTAAAAAAATTAATGAATTGTCACTCCACTTAACAGCACCTGAACATTGTACCTAAAATACTTGACTAAAATACTCTGAAAATGTATTTTTTGCGGTTACTGAATCTACAGAGGATGAGAGAGTTTAAGCTAATTTGTAAGTGAAGACTGAGCTGAAAAATACTAAATAAACAAAACATCTACCTATTGCAATGTGCTCGCTTGTTGTCACGTCAGTGTTTCAAACTCATGAGTTATTGATTTTGATCAGTCTGAGAGGTATTTGCAGAACCATTCATTAATTTCATCATGTCAAACTCAAAAGTGAGAACTGAACTTCTTAAGATGTAATTCTTTATAATTGGTTCATACAAAACATACAGTTAAAGATACACATTTTGTCATAATAAATGGTATTTCACAAAAAGAGAACATTATTAAAAATGTTTTTTATTTTTTTATTGTGTACTGAACAAAAAGTATTACTAAAGTACTAAAAGAATCGTTAATGGAATCATTAAATAACTGGAAACACTGTGTTAAATTGTTTAAAGGTGACATATCATGAAAATCTGACTTTTCCAGGTTTTGAGTGCTATAATCAGGTCCCCGGTGCATCTACCAACCAAGGAAACGTGAAAAAGATTAACCCAGTAACTTTGTTTTGGGAAGCCTTTTTCTGTAATCGTCTGAAAAAACGAGCGCGTCTGATTTCGCTCCCCTAGTGACTTCGCAAAGGGATCTCATAATAATATTACCGCCCCTTAATCTGTAAATTTACACCCACGGCGCCGT
>NW_015651498.1:36162-53060 GCF_001515625.1 Sinocyclocheilus rhinocerous | reverse complement strand
CAGCTCTATTCTGGAAAAGGGGGCGGGGAGCAGCAGCTCATTTGCATTTAAAGAGACGGGCCCGAAAAACAGCGTGTTTCTGCTTTCACTCAAAATAGGCATTTTCAAAATGATATAATAAATTATTTGTGAGGTATTTTGAGCTGAAACTTCACAGACACATTCTGGGGACACCAGAGACTTATATTACATCTTGTAAAAAGGGGCATAGTATGTCTCATTTAAGATTCCCATTGCTGTTCTCCTCTCATTTGTAGTCTGTTCAGTCTCAACAGGCTTATTAGTGCTGCTTACGTGATGTTTTTGTGCTAGTGAGCTTTTCACAAAGTACATAATCAAGGATTCTGATGCAGGCAGGTCTAATTGGAACAGTTTTCAGCTTCCCGGCAAGCTCGTGTCGAGCATGGAACATATGTCGGCTCTCTCTGCTGGGCCACATAACGCTGTGAGATTTGGATTTTGCCTGTTGCAGTATATGCTCGCCGTTTGTGTAATCTCCTTAACTTCGCATGTCTCACCCCTTTGACCTATCAGACTTGTGGGATGCGGCAACAGCATCTGCTGACGGACGTTTGCTCATGCACTCTCCTCTGTCATTACTTCACCCTCCCAGGTGCTTATGTTACATTCCTTATGCACTTGAGCATCAACCAGCCGAGCAGCATGTAGCCACGCACCCTCTTCAACATGCTCTGTGTGTTGTAATGTAGACGCTATAGAGGATAGCAATGAATTTGTTTAGTGCTCTTGTGTTTGCTTCAGGGGAAAGTGGGATTTCACTGCCAACTAATGCACTCTTAGCCCTGAGGGGACAAGGCTTTTCTTAATGTCCTTGATGCGGGCCGTCAACAATCGCCGGCACTTGCACTCTCTCGTCAGTTTCGTGCCGTTTCCTGTTTCTTTGTAAGCAGATTATTATACACGAGTTCTGACCTTTGCAAATGTTTTGATGGAAGCAGATCCTTTTTTGTTGTATGGCAATATTTTTAGCAGTGCACTACCATTCAGAAGTTTTTGAAAGAAGTCTCTTATAATTAGCAAGGCTGCATATATTTGATCAGAAAATACAGTAAAGACAGTAATATTATGAAATATTATCAAAATTTAAAATAACTGTTTTCTATTTGAATATATTTTAATGTAATTTATTTCTTTGGAGTAATGATGCTGAAAATTCAGCTTTGCATCAGTCTTCAGTGTCACATGATTAGGGTTGCAAAGAAGCAGTGAATTTTTGGTAAATTTCGGAAACATTCCAAACAAGTTTTTTTTTTTTTTTTTTTTGGAAACCGTGATTTTATTTGTTTATTTATTTTAAGTTTAGTATTTTTGATGAACAGAAAGTTTGAAAGAACAGCATTTATTTGAAAAAGAAACCTTTTGTGACGTTATACATTATACAGTACATCCTAACTTATGCATCCTTGTATTAACTTTTTTTTTTTTTTTTTATATCTTACTGACTCCAAACTTTTGAATGATAGTGTATTGAGTTGGTGCATTTTATTGATCAGGCAAAACTACATATCAAGGTAATTGGCATGCATTCTAAATTGCATAAATACTTCAGTACAAAAATGATTATTTTAGCTGTAAAGTCTTCTAAATTGTCTGTTAGAGCTGAGGTTATAGTGGCTGAATTTCTGATGCACTTGGCAGATGGTAATGTCGTGTTTCATGCACAGCTTTCTAAAAACAGAATTCTGTAGGAAACATTGTCACATAACTGTCTCTTCCTGTTGTCCTCATGCATGTGGAAATAATCGATTTCACTTATATAGCTGGCCTTAACCGGAGTTGAAAAATTGGATGTAACTGCACAGTATTTCCATGCATAACTCCACAAGAAGTTATAATATGTGTGTGTGTGTTAGGGGTGTAACAGTTCAGATTGCTCACGGTTCAGTTCACGGTTTTAGGGTCACTGTTCGATTAGGTATGTGTTATGTTTAGGGAAAAAAGGACTATGGTCAAATTAAAATAAAGAAAATAAATAATCATAAACTACAAACAACAGCACAAATAAATACAATAGAGCAAAGATACAAATAAAATAAACCGTGTTTGTCAGGTGTTTAACAGTAATTTTCAGGCACAGAAATTTAAAAGTAAACAAATGTAAAATAACATTGCATATTTCACTGTATAAATTAAAGATCAATCCTTGTTGAAGTTACAAAAGCTATTCAGTCAAGAGAAGTGAGTGATTTCCTTGTGTTTTGTTGTTTAACATTAAAAACACAGCAGGAATAGACTGCTGTTCCTTTAAGACATAATTCACAGATCCAGTACACTGATACTGATACACAAGCGTTGTCTTTCTCCACTATTTACGTTTACTTTAAGACTTGACCAAAGATGGTTGCAAGGATACTTTCAAAGACGGGCATATTTACATATTTTTTTGTCTTAGTTGCGCGTTAAACATCGCATGCGATTTATCGTGCAGCCCTAATTCTAAATTGCATAAATACTTCAGTACAAAAATGATTATTTTAGCTGTAAAGTCTTCTAAATTGTCTGTTAGAGCTGAGGTTATAGTGGCTGAATTTCTGATGCACTTGGCAGATGGTAATGTCGTGTTTCATGCACAGCTTTCTAAAAACAGAATTCTGTAGGAAACATTGTCACATAACTGTCTCTTCCTGTTGTCCTCATGCATGTGGAAATAATCGATTTCACTTATATAGCTGGCCTTAACCGGAGTTGAAAAATTGGATGTAACTGCACAGTATTTCCATGCATAACTCCACAAGAAGTTATAATATGTGTGTGTGTGTTAGGGGTGTAACAGTTCAGATTGCTCACGGTTCAGTTCACGGTTTTAGGGTCACTGTTCGATTAGGTATGTGTTATGTTTAGGGAAAAAAGGACTATGGTCAAATTAAAATAAAGAAAATAAATAATCATAAACTACAAACAACAGCACAAATAAATACAATAGAGCAAAGATACAAATAAAATAAACCGTGTTTTTCAGGTGTTTAACAGTAATTTTCAGGCACAGAAATTTAAAAGTAAACAAATGTAAAATAACATTGCATATTTCACTGTATAAATTAAAGATCAATCCTTGTTGAAGTTACAAAAGCTATTCAGTCAAGAGAAGTGAGTGATTTCCTTGTGTTTTGTTGTTTAACATTAAAAACACAGCAGGAATAGACTGCTGTTCCTTTAAGACATAATTCACAGATCCAGTACACTGATACTGATACACAAGCGTTGTCTTTCTCCACTATTTACGTTTACTTTAAGACTTGACCAAAGATGGTTGCAAGGATACTTTCAAAGACGGGCATATTTACATATTTTTTTGTCTTAGTTTGTCAGTTCAAATGCAAGTCTTGAAAGAGAAATCAATATTTGCACGCGCTGTCTGATGAGGCTCTCCGTATGTGCACACGCTACGGATGAGTGCGCACACACATCTTCAAACAGTGCGCAAGCTCTCAAGCGCTTATTCTTTACTTGAATGTTTCAATTGACAAGGCTTAAAAACACGCGCAAATGAGTTTAGCTTAAGCACAGATAGTGTGTGCTGTTTATGTCTGACCTGTGCTCGCACGCTTTCAACACCCGTGTGACGAAGGTGTAAATGACTGGTATACTAGCGTGCATTGGGCATACCGTGTTTGTCCACGTTTTTTGATCATTGCTGTTGTAATGTGGGAAGCCAATAGGTCTGTTTTACACGTTGTTATTTTCAACAAACCATATTCTACATACATCTTCAGATTTGAGATGAGCCATGGTGCGAGTGGGGTCAACCTCAAGTGGGCTAGGGCTGTGGGAGGGCGGGGGCAGACTGCGATACATACCGAGAGTACCGCAATATGTATGGTGTATCGAGGTTTTTCAGTTCAGTTTGAATATCGTTACACACCTAGTGTGTGCCATTCCCTGTTTGTTTTTTTAAATAAAAAGCTAATTTGATGATGCTTGCTGCTACTAATGTTTTGTGTATTTTTTCAATGACGGGTAAAAAAAATAAAAAATTTCTGTGGTAATTTAGAACATTTTTGGTGAATAGTTTGTTATATTTAATTAATAATTCATTTGCCATGTGGGCCCCTGAAAATAGCTTTTTGATTGCTTCATTTTCTTTTTTCCGCATTGGAGGATCTAGTCTTTAATCGTGATCTATGCTTTGAAAGTGAGTGGGTTGAAAATATTTTAAGGGAGCTGACTGCCTTACAATGGGTTTTACTTGTTGCTGAGGCCCTAATAAGTGAACCCTAGAGAGTCTGTTGGGGTGGGTTAATTTGAGATGCCTGTGGCAGGTCTGCTCTTTGTCTCCTACAACCCTGAGGCCCTTTTTACTTGATACAATGTGTTTTTGTAGGTGTGTGCGTAGTGCAAGCAGGCGAATGAGTCTGAAATGAGTAATAGTGAGTCATCCGGTGGAAATCAGCTTGAAACATTAAAGGGATAGTTCACCCAAATATGAAAATTTGATGTTTATCTGCTTATCCCCAGGGCATCCAAGATGTAGGTGACTTTGTTTCTTCAATCGAACACAAACGAAGATTTTTAACTCAAACCGTTGCAGTCTGTCAGTCGTATAATGTAAGTGGATGGGAATCACGGCTTTGAGAGTCATAAAACATACACAAACAAAACCAAATGAAACCCTGCAGCTCGTGACGATACATTGATGTGTAAAGACACAAAACGATCGGTCTGTGCAAGAAACTGAACAGTATTTATATAGTTTTTTACCTCTGACTTTCACCACAATGTCTGAACTGTCCTGAACGTGTTCGCGTCTTCTTCTTCAGCCGGCGCATGAGGCATCTTCTTCTTTTTGCTTTACGGTGGATCGCAGACTTAAGTGCATTACCGCCACCTGTCTCTCAAATGGACCATTGACACTCTATCTACAATCTCAATTAGGAGTGTCAATGGTCCATTTGAGAGATAGGTGGCGGTAATGCACTTATAAGTCTGTGATCCGCCGTAAAGCAAGAAGAAGAAGAAGACGCCTCACGCGCCGTATATGGCCTATATCTTGTTAAGTGTTACGTTATAATGGTGTTTTTAGACAAATAAAATTATATTTAATCTTTATCTCGCTCAGCTCTAAGTTTTGATATTTTTTTCTGTCCCTTGCTGTCATGCAGCTTCAAGATCACCTGTGATCTTCTCCATACCTTTGCTCTTTCTCTCTATGAACTGTTTCATCACCATTTTATATTTTCTTCATCCCCCACACAACTTCCTTTTGAGAAATGTTGGTAGGGGACTTTTAGGGGCTTCTGAGATTGTTACCAAGTGATTTATTTTCCCTCAGGTATTCTAACAAATGGAAAGGCCGCGGGTGGTCGGTGAGGAGTTGTCACGTTCACACAGATTCACAGCCATAGGGAACGGCAGAACGGTCATGTTGCATTAGACACATTACAGGCTTTACATGCTTGGCGGAAGGCCTAATTCACAGTGACAAAGCGTACAACTAACATTCTCTCATGCTGGCTGCTTTGCACGGAGGCAGTAGGAGAGACTGTGACCTGATGCAACCTTGAACTGACGACAAGCTGTGGTTAGTTACATCTTTGCCTGTACTGAAGAAGTAAAAAAGGTAATTATGCCATTTGCTCAACTCATGTCATTAAAATTTGTATTTGGGATAATGGGAAATGAGAATGGGTGAATTATCCCTTGAGCTAATATTTTACTTTTAGCTTGGCCTGTAAATTACTTGTCAGTTTAATTTAAGGATATATTAAAAGCTTTTACTTCTTATTAGTTTTGTGAATGGTGACAGGTCCAGCATTTCTTTTAGAAACATTTATTTTTTTAATTATTGTCTCATACTACTGTAGCTTTAAGTTATTTCATTGCTTTATCTTAAATGACTTAAGTAATCAGATGTTTATACTCAAATGCATGCTTTTATTTGAGCGGTATGCCCACTGTAATGGTTCGGGAAATTTCTGTTTGCAGTGGATTGTATTGTATTGTACAAAATTGTATTGTCTGGAGATTCCCTTCCAATGTTTCCTGAAAGAGAATTGGAAGTGAAAGTAGTCCACTAGCCTAAACCTTTAAACCTTTTGAAGTCTTTAAACACATTCTTATGCTGATCCTCAGATATAGGATTGGTTCATGAGAGCAGGTGCTTAGGAAAACGATTACAACCATCACTGGTTTAGCCGAGATGAGGCCTGTAGATTGTCACACTTTTCACATATGAATTTTCTTGTAAGCGTATCAGAATTAATGTTATCTCTTAATGTAAAAAGTACTGAATAGCCCTTTGGACATATTCTCTTTAACTAGAATTGTGACTGATGCCTGTGCAGAATGTTTCTTTCAGGATGTTTTTAATTTATTTATTTTGTAATTAAAAAAAAATGTTTATTTATTCTATTTTATTTTCTTATTTAATTATTTATTTATTTGTTTTTATTTACACTTACACTTATCCCACACCAAAAATGTTTTTGCTTTTAGAATGGTTAAAGATTATTTTTTTAAATATTAAAATATTTTTAGATATGTTTTTTTATTTAATAATTTTCTCCATTCTCATTTCTATTTACATCTATTTTACATGTTTAATTTGCTATAATAGCTGTATCTGTGGTACATGGAGATTTATCGCCATGCTTTTTATTTATCCTTATTGTGGAGCCCTGCCATTACTATCTATACCTTGTTTAATTCTGTTGCTCTGAATATGTTTCTTCTGCTTGTTCAAGCTTTGTCTGTTGTAGGGATGCAACGATTATAGATTTTGTTGGTACGATTATTGTCTGAGGAATAATCACGGTTTTACGATTATGACGATTATTATGCATTTACTCATTTCCCAACATTACTAATGTATAAAATCACATGAACACTCTTTAGATATTAAAGTGTTATTTATTGCTGGCTTTTGAAACAGAAATAACACAGTAACCAACAATACAGCACAAAATAATAATAAACAAAAGACAAACAAAAGTCCATCTCTCCCATTGGAATTAAAAAAAGGTGACCTCTGCTCTGTAAACATCCATGACAGTATTTCTCTTTTGAAAATAACAAATGGAAATAGATCACAAAAGTATTTAATGTTTTCAGTTTGCTCTGATAAGCACGTCATTTTAAGCTGGTGCACCGCTAGTGTAACTTTTTTCATTTTGCGCAAGCTGCAACAGTTCCGTTCCGTGTAACAGAAACACTCAGTTTAGCGGAACCTTTACGATTAATTAACCGTGACGTTTTAAAGCGCGGTTAATCGCGAAACCGGTTAATCGCTGCATCCCTAGTCTGTTGTTGATGACAGACAGACGCAGGCCCCCTACTAAATCCTGATCTCAAAGCTCCTGGCCCCTGATTAGTTTTGGGAATCAGCACAGATTACTGACCATTGTTCTGAGGCCAGTGTTAGACTAGTATGTAATCTCCTCTAATTCCTGCCCCTGATTAGCTCCAAATTACTCAATTAGACGGCCTGCTGATGGATGCTTATGAGCGCTGTACATCAGAGCATAGCCATATGTTTGCTACACATCCTTACCAGGCAGATGGGTGCTGGAATAAAGCGATGTGTGTTGCCCTCAGTAAAGGACCTCTTGCTTTGCTGTTTGGGTTCAGTGAAATGTTCCGGGCCACAGGGAAGTCATGCCAGACCGCCTGTGGCGAGCTACAGGCTCTGGCCCACGTTTGTGTGTTTCATCTGTGCCCCAGCTGCCCCCTTCATCGCTCCGCACTGTTATTTGGCATCCAGTTGGCCCGTCAGGAGCCTGTGCCTGTTTTCAGCTTCAGATTGAGGTGATCTGTTCAATAGCTGAAAGTCCAGCGCTGAGACTCTGAAATATGTCCCACCATTCAATAAGCTTGACCCTAGTAGGAAGCAAAGGACTGAATCACACCTTGTGCTTTTTGTAGATGTTTACAGCATTTGAGAACCTTTTTTCATTTGACAAGCTGGTATTATCAAACACTAATCTGAGATATTTCATGCTCATGTTCAAGGGTCAGATTCATGAAAATCTTCTTGAGGAAGAAGTTAAATGTTTTAAATAAATGCTAAGAGGTTTGTACATTGCATTTTTTTTAAACAATTCTCAGTATATGAAAATTGACAGGTTTTGGTGGTGATCTGATTTTATGGCTGTTCATGATTATTTACGATGATTATTTTCATTATTTTCGCAAACGACTTGATGAGAGTTCAGCACTTGCAGTATAATTTTTTTTAAATATAGCATGTATTTTTTTTAATCATTGATTTAAAAAGTAGTCCTAACTTTAAGACATTATTTACAATTATTAGTTTCGTCGTGAATGGCTTGATGAGAATTTAGCACTTGGTTGCATTTTTTTATTTCTTTATTTTAGTGGTTATGTTAAAAAGTTATCCTAACTTTAAGTGGTTATTTACAAAGTTCTTTTTTTTATATATAGAGAACATTCTTAGGAATTCAAATTCTTAAGTTTTTAAAATGTTTTTGAAAATACAAAATATTCTTAGTTTCATTTTTAAGGTAAAAAAGAAAAATAGCAGTTTGTTTGCCTTCAGGTTTGCCTTCATAATTAGTTACTTCATAATAAGACCTCTCTGCCTTTTTATTCCTGCATAGATTTGCATATGCACTGTTTAAAGCAGTTTATTGACATCTGATCTGTCATGGCATGCAAATACAAGGAAAACCTTTTTAGCATGTTTTCAGCCCAACCCCTGATGTGGGCCGGATAAAATTTTTTTTCTTATTTTCATTTTGATCTGCAGTTTGTAATTTTGTGATTTCACCACACCACATAAACATAAACTTGATCCGTGTGCAACATGTATATCCCCTTCCTTTTCCATGGTTTATGTCTGCTTCATTGTCTAGTGCAGTAGATAAGAGCCATGGGGTAATGTTTCTTTAAATAATTTCAGACTTGTAATATAGGCGATTTTGTATAAATATACAATTGCATTGCTTGGAATCAGAGGTTTTATCTAATCCTAAGGCGCTTTAAGATGGCATGGTTATGTATTGGGTTTTGCCATAATCTCCCCAGTAAAGAATATTTTTAGTTCCAGTTTCATGCCGGCTTTTGTTGCTTTTTAAGCAAATTCTTCTTTCACGGTTACTGAGGAAACAATTGGGGTGAAAAAAAAACATGTATTTTGGCTGAAGTACCATCAGTCTGACCCAAAATGAATAAATGAGAGATGTCTTCTTCATCTACAGTAATGCTACTCAGTAATGTCTTGTGGACAATTGAGTTTACATCCTCCTCAGCCAGTCTTTTCCAGTCCACTGCATCTCATCAGCCTCACGGGAGGTACCCCCCCCCCCACGCCTATCCTTGTGCTTCCTGCCAATAGGATTGTGAAGGAAGCCTCTCCCCGTCCCTGTGGAGTGATGGGATGCATGTGTTGAAGGGAGGGCATGTTTGAGCAAACTACTCTGGATGATCTAATATAGATGGCATCTACTGTAGATGGCTAGATACTGTTTGACAGTACATCATGCAGTGTTGCTTTAGGATGGATCATGTCGACATGCGAGTTGTTTCAAACCCCTAGTGCTTTTGAAAGAAGTCCTTAACTGATGTGTCAGTTCTGCCTAATTTTCTGTTTTATTCCTTGTTCCCTGCACAGCAAGTTCAAACTGCTTGGAGCGCTTTGTCTTTTTCTCGCTCATAAAGGGCCTTCATGACTTCAACAAGTCCTTTTGGCAGCTTTCAGTAGAAGCAGCAGGCAATACACGCAGTGCCTGCCAAAACAGGATTCTGCCTAATGTGGCAAATCAACAAGACTCCCCTCATACCCAAAAGGGGTGGCTGGTATGAGTAATTTTTTGCATAATAATGTAGTTATTGTCCTAATTATTTAATACTTTTTAAATGTTTAAATTAATAATATTATCTTACATAATATTATTATTATACAATATTTATTTTATCTATCATCTATCTATCAAAAGTATATTATGAAAAATCTAAATTGATAATTGTCAAGTAATTGCATTTTTGTACACTGTAAAAAATTATCGTGATTTTAACAGTAAAAATGCTACAGTAAAAACCTGTTAATTGTTTAACAGTAAGTTTCCATACTATAGACGGTGAATAACTGTAATTACATTTAATGTCGTTTTACAGTAAAATACTGTTAAAATTACGGTTTTCGGAAGTGACAAAGAAAAAGTCATTGTATAATTTACAGTGAAAAAAACTTAAATTGCCCCCTCCCCCCTTTTTTTTTTAATTAACTGTTTCTTCTTAGTTTTTTCCTCTCAGTTGTGTATATTATGGTTTTATCTTACATCTACTGTTGTTAAATTAATGTTTATTGCATTATTTGGCCCCACTTTATATTAAGTGGCCTTAACTACTATGTACTTGCATCAAAAATTAAGTACAATGTACTTATTGTGTTCATATTGTATTGCAAAACACTTTTGCTGCTATTGAGGTGGGATAAGGGTCAGGTTAGGGACAGGTTTGGTGGTCTGGGTAGGTTTAAGGGTGGTGTAAGGTGCAAGGGATTGGTCAACTGTGTAATTATAAATGTAATTACAGAAATTAATTACAGATGTAATTACATGCAGGTATTTAAAAAATATAAGTACAATGTAAAAACATGTATGTACACAATAAGTGCATTGTACCAAATTATTAATTTAAATGTAAGTACATAGTTGTTAAGGCCACTTAATATAAAGTGGGTCCCATTATTTCAGTATGTGTGTTATCATGATGGTGTTTAGTATTTGTGTGAATGACACTGTGTGCACCTTCTATATTTCCCTCCTCAGCTTGTGGAAAACAGATATTAGTACTTCAGTAGGGTTGGTATATTAAAATTACATCAGTTAATGAAATACGTTATTTTATTGTGAATTTAAGTTAATTAAGTAAAACCTAAAATGTTGCTACCGTATTTTTTACGGTGAGGTTCTGGCAATCACAGCTGCCGGTATTTTTCTGTAAATGTCACCGATATATATAAATATATATATATATATAAAAAAAATTTAACAGTGTATCATTTTATTTTATAAAAAATAATTATTTAAAAATTATTATAGTGTTATACATTGTATTATTTATAAATTGGCATCTACATATTTTAATTAGTAATTACATTTTACATTTTTGTTTAATATTTTATAAAATGGTATATAAAATTGTTTTATAAAAATATATATATTTGTTAAACATTGACCATCTACATAGTTTTGTAACATGCAGCATTGCGATTTAAAAAATCTGGAATCAAAAAGAAAACTATAATTTATTCTGCAAGCTACTTGAATTGGCCATTGGTGGAAGTTTGCAGAGTAGACTGCAGGTTTCTGCTTGGTGGCAAATTTTTAAAAATCGCTTCATGTATACCGTCACCAAGTCTTAAATACAGGTCTAAATCCTGCAAGGGCAAATCTTTGAAGAGCCACTCTTCTTGATGCTATAGGATGCTATTGCACATCCACTTTGTCATGGTCCAGATGGAGGGCTGGAAGTGTATTGTAGCTGGTTTTAAGAGAGTTTGCATGCACCATGTTTAAACTCTGTCCTGGTAGAGAAGGGGGGTCGCTGCATTCTTCATTTACATGACTTGTCCTACATTCTAACCTCTAGAGGAAACTCTGCTCGATACAACCCACTTCCCTCATTTGCATTTACCTTGCGTCATATTTTGCTGAAGATTCATTCTCAACTATCATGACAGGAAAATGGGGGAAAACATCTTGTCTTTTTTTTAAGCCCGCGGTTTACTCATCTATGAGTCACTCATTTACCCGCGAGGGAAATTTATAAGGTAGATATAAAACAGCTCAGAACACATTCGGTGAGGCAGCCTCCATTGCGCTGACAGTGACAGCATGCTGATTGCTTCTGCATTGCCTGACTTCCTTTACGATTAGGCTTTAGTCCCAGTTCAACCGATTTATTCAAATTATTGCGTAATGCAAACCATTTCTGCACAGTTTTTGAGAGTCAAAGCCATTGAGGAATGGTAATCTTGTTAGGATTGAGTTGTCAACTTTGTGCAGCCAACTTTTCCTGGTGGCCCATTCTTTGATTCACGGAACTAACATCCATCAGTTAGAAACCTGAGGCATTCATCTTCCTGCATTGGACTGAGTGGGAGGGCTGGACGGGCGGGATAAAAAAAGGTCAGATTTGTCAGTTGTGAGCTGTAGCTTTGTTTGTTATCGGCATCTAACGTGTTGCATGAACCTTCTCAGGCTGGAAGTCGTGACAGTGATAGACACCAAACGTACTGTCGATGGTTGTGCAATTGCAGCTTGGTTGTAAACAAAGTCAGCCTCTGTGCTTTACTGTATTTGTTACTGCTTTTGCATTGACTTTTTTGCACATGGCAGACCTGTAACAAAAGCATTTGAGGCAAGTCTTTTCATGGCAGCACCACGTGCAACCTCACAACCTGTGCTTGCAATTGGTGCATTCAACACTGTTTTGAGAAACCAGTTGAATGCATGCAGAGTCATTTGTTACCTGAATCCTCACCCTGTCTGCTGTATGAAAGCTGTGATGCGTGCACTATAAATTGTCTGCTTCTCAGCTGCATTATCATACTGCTGCAAGCTGTGTCAGTGTGCTGTGGCAAAGATGACGTGCTTAGACTGCAGGGTGCATGCCCTCCCTCCCCTCACACAGGCTGTAGTCTCTGCTGATACCGGGAGAAAGGCAGCCATAAGCATTTGTGGCACAGTTTGAGCACATTTTCATATCTAGAAAAGAGGATGAAAAGCTGTGAGAGTCAGGCCGGTCTGTGTGCTTTTTTCCCCTTATATTTCCTCCATTTTATGTAAGTTGTATTTAATGAATTATATACAAGGGTATTCATTATATCCACTGGAAGGTTTTATTCTCCAGGTGAGCACAGCGGGGAAGATCTTCCCTGAGATGTCACCATAACCGCAGTAATGGACAGCATAGAGGTCAAGTGCAGCTGAATCACAAGCTGACTGCATAATAAAAGCAACTAAGTTTGCAAAAGTATACACTATGATGCAGCGGTTTTACAAACAACAGAATAATTTAATGAAGCACCTACTCAAGTAAGTTGTCGAGTCAGAATCCTCTCAAATCAGTAAATGATTATGGACCCTTTTCACAGACTTGGATGATGCCTTCCCACAGTTTTTAATGCTGTAAATTTAGCATTTTTAATATTTTTATTTTTAAAAAGTACATTTAAAAGACTTTAAAGGGGTCATATGATGCGATTTCAATTTTTCCTTTCTCTTTGGAGTGTTACAAGCTCTTGGTGCATAAAGAAGATCTGTAAAGTTGCAAAGACTAAAGTCTCAAATCCAAAGAGATATTCTTTATAAAAGTTAAGAGTCAGCCACACCTACCTAAAACGGCTCGTTCTAACACGCCCCCACATGTCTACGTCACTATGTGGGAAGATTTGCATAACGCCGCCCAAATGTTCACGCAAAGAAAGAAGGCGTAACTTTTATTCTCGCTGTAGTATTGTTGCCGCCGCCATGTTGTGAAGGTGCTGTGTGTTTCGTTGTGAAAGCGAAACTACTTTGTTTGGTCTTCCAAAAGAGGACGATATCTGCTTCGTCATGCCTAGAGTTGATCCGTGCTGGTCGCTGAGGAAGTACTTCAACTTCACGCTGTGGACCGCCGGATCGGCTTTCACCGTGGACAAAGCGGAGTCCAGCCCGCCTCAGCTCACTCTATACCGGCCTCAGCGCACGCTAAGCCGGGGCTTCCCCTCACGCTAGGCCGCTGTGTTTTTCGTTGTGAAAGCGAAACTACTTTGTTTGGCCTTCCAAAAACGCGTTTCAGAAAGGCGGGGCATAGAGGAGAAACAATAATGTACAGTATGTGGAAAATAATGTGTTTTTTGAACCTTAAACCGCATAAACACATTTCATTACACCAAATACACAAAATAATGTTCTTTTTAGCAGCATCATATGACCCCTTTAAGTATACAGCTGATTAAAAACATCACAATAATCCACATCACTCCACTGCAGTCCATCAATGAATGTCTTGTGAAGTGAAAAGCTGCATGTTTGTTAGAAACAAATCCATCATTAGGGAGTTTTAACTACAAATCTTTATAATAATGCATCCTCCAGTGAAAAAGTCCATCCCCTGTTGTTTTTTTGTTTGTTTTTTGTTTTGTTTTTTCTTGTAAATGACGCTTGATCTGTGCATATTTCTCTTCTGATTCAGACAGGCTACTTTCTCACTGGAGAAAGCAATGTTATGTAGAGGTTGACCGATAGTGGATTTTACCGATACCGATAGCTAGGTTGGACCACACTGGCCGATACAGATTAATCAACCGATAGTTTTTAAAATGCATACTGAACGAAAACTAAAATAGTGCTTTACTATTAAAAACAAAACTAAACTGAACCATACTTTGTAAATTAATAAAAATCTTAATATTAAATATGAATGATATATTGATCATTAAAGTTATTACTTAATGTTAACAGAAGCAACTTCAAAATTTAAAAAATCTATTAGTAGATGTTGAAAGTAACACACTAACTAGATGGCCATATTTAAATATCTACACAAAGGCCATTGCATTGAAATGACATGCATATGGATATTGTATGTATGCTCTCACACTTTAATTGCTTCTATTCTATAAGACGTGATGATTGTCTAATCAAAATAACAAAATATGTCAGTCGCACACTGGGCAAAATGTGCAGCGCTGCAGGATTTCTGTTGCTGAATGAACATCAGTTTGCTTTCTCACATCACAGCTTTAAATCTGCAACTTCGCTGGCTAACAAATCCATTAATGTGTCCAGCTGGATATAAACTAATGCAAATAGGTGGTAACAATCGTGACATTAAGCATTTGGGTCAGACTTGCATGTGTTTTGGTCACATTGTTTTAACCATTTGAGGTACTGCTAAAGTTCGCGTCCCCTCTCTTTCTAGCAAACAAACTGCTGTCCTTTCTCCATTAATGCAGCATCTAATCAACCAATTAATTACTTAGTAATGATACATTTACATTTATGCATTTAGCAGACGCTTTTATCCAAAGCGACTTACAGTGCATTCAGGCTATAAATTTTTTTACCAGTACGTGTGTTCCCTGGGAATTGCATTCACGGCCTTTTGCGCTACTAACGCAATGCTCTACAGTGCTTCCCACAGGTTTGAAATATACTTGTGGTGGTAGCCGGGTGGAAAATCCTCCTATTACCCACGGCACAAAAATGGTCTACGTTCTCGCGCACACAGAACGAGCAGATACCAAACGTGCAGGGCGAGGGGAGATTTTCCACTAGTTAATCGATCGCAGATGGTTTCATTATTTAGGGCGGATAAAAAAAGTATGAGGATAAAAATAATAAAAGCAAAAATGTTTCTCCATATATACTTGGGCGGCCGTTAATATACCTGGGCGGCCCGCCCAAGTAAAGTCTATGTGTGGGAAGCACTGCTCTACCACTGAGCCACAGGAACACGATATGAAAACCACTATTGGTTGATTGAGAATCACTTTGAAGCAGTCTGAAGCACTGTTGAGCGAGCCTTTAGAACGTGCAACAGCGCCGCCTTGTGACACTGCAATGTGCAGCGCTCTTTTTTTTTAATGAAATCATTTTGAAGTTTAATAATCGATAGGCTGTGTCGCGATTTATGATTTTCCATCCCCAAAATATAAGACGCCTTAAAATGATCATTAAGACGTTTGTTTTACCATTTCATGTATTACTACAGTATACTATGTTCACGCTGTTTAGTTCTCAATGTTCAGTTCTCCCTGTCCTGCTCTGTGCAGCGCGCAGTGTCACATGTCAAAACAAACAGCCAGAGGCATCAGTGATTCCACCTCTACAGGCCGCTCTAGTACTGTATAATGACAGCGGAGCCTTCTCAGCCATACCAGCAATGGGCGCAACCCGGAAAGACTTAACAGCATGGATTTTTGCCGATAGTTCCAGCAGTCAACTATCTGTGCCGATTAATTGGCAAAACCGATACATCGGATGACTTTTAATATTATGGATAGAGGACTCCTATTTTAGCAGGAAGCAGAATTTATTTAATACACGAGTTTCACAATTTGAGTTGAATTACTGAAATAAATGAACTTTTCCACGACATTCTAATTTATTGAGATGCACCTGTATGTAGCTGGATTCCTCGTGGCAACAAATTCCCATTCGTGAGCGAGCGGTCTGCATTTTGTCATTTGAGTAATGGAGATGTTTTCCAGGAATGAAAATATGTTTGCCATCTGGTGATTCTGTGCAAGTTTCCTGGTTTTGACTCGAGGTTCATCAATGACGTCAAACTGCATTATTTATGCACCCTTGATTATCTCCTTCACTCTCATCAGTGCCAGCAGTTAGAACTTATCTTTAGCTTCTAGGCAGGTGGCTGTTTAATGGACCCTTGAGGAAGTTCATAGAACGTACAATGTTGCTGAATCGAGCTCAACAGTAGGGAAGTAAAAACGCAATTCAAAATCTCAATTGCGAAAGTTTCTTAGCAATAACAAGTAAACTTTTCTGTCAGAAAAGATACTGTTACAATGAAAACCAGAATCTTTGCAATTACTAGGTTAGTGGTGAGCTTTTGTAGGGGGGCGTAGGCTGGCTAGATAATGTTATCTGATTTATGTATTTTGTTTATTCTTTCTTACTGGGACAGAACACCCAAAAATCATATAATAAAAGTGGATATATCCAAAGACAGCCATGGTCATCATTCTCTTTCATTACAGTGTGAACATCACCTTTTGTGTTCCAAGTAATAAGTATCTGGAACGAAATGAGAGTAAGTAAATGATTATTTTTGGGTTTACATAGTCTCGAACCTTTAGTCTGGTTTCTTGTTTTCAAATATTTATTTGAAGTTGTTGGTTTGGTCTTTTTCAGAAATGTGGAGAGGAAAAAAAAAATATATATATATATATATATATATACACAGTATCT
>NW_015651498.1:24245-36000 GCF_001515625.1 Sinocyclocheilus rhinocerous | reverse complement strand
TATATATATATATATATATGTGTGTATATATATATATATATATGTGTATATATATACATTATATGTATATATATACATTATATGTATGTAATTATTTCTTTATCTATGCATTCATTTATTTATATATTATAATCAGGGTTGTTTCTTCATCTGAATATTATATTATAATATCCGGAAACTTTCCAGCGTTTTTGGAAACTTTCGTGAAATTTTTGGAATTTTTTGGAAAGTTTTCAGAAATTTACCGGAAATTTTCGTAAAAGTTTCTGCCCCTTTGCAATGCTAATTATAAAACAGTATTAGTATAGTTTAGTATATTTTTTATTTATGCTATATTTTCTTATAAAAAATTATAAACATATCTTGGAAACCTTAGTCAGTGCAAAAGTGGATATTAACTCTTCAAATCCTGCATCCATTTTCTTTCGATTATGTTGCTCAAATGCTGATTCAAAGATGAGTAAAGCCAGAGTGAAATAAGTTTTAGTCTTGCTATCAGCCTTCAATGACCTTCTTCCCCCTGTCGTGTGGGATCCTGGGGAAATGTCATGTCAAACTTCCTCTCGCCAGCTCAGATTGATATAAACGTGTGCTGCCTCTGACCTCCAGTGCTCTGTGCTCTCCATGCAGCTAAAATCAGCACACTCTGCACTTTGTTTAGACATTTTGAACAACTCGATTCGCTGGAAAAATGATTCATTTGCAGGCTCTGTGCCACAACTTCACAGACAGGCTTTTGTTTTAAGAAGTTGTTAGTTCTCTGGATACACTTTTAAAAGGTGGAGGTAAATGGCACATAAAAAATGTATGGTCTATAATGACCCAATAACCATTTGCGTTTTGCTCCAGAAGTACACCAGCTGGTTATGTTGCATTTACTTGACGCATTAGAGTGAGCTCTTATCTGTCAGGTATGCACACTGAAACCAGGCAATTTGGATGCTGGGAAGGGCATTTAGGTACTTGTGGAGCACAGACAGCATTTCCCTGAAGTAATGAGCTTTATAATGAAAGTAATCATTTTTTCTGCTCCTCGTCCTGTAAAAGGATACAGTTGAGAATTGTTTTAATGTTCACTTGTATTTGAGTCTCATTTCAGTCAGATAATACTGATGGAAATACTGTGGTTAACTCTTTTAAAGGGATAGTTCACCCAAAAATGAAAATTCTTTCATTTATTCACCCTTAAAGGGGTCATAGGATGCCCATTTTCCACAAGTTTATATGATTCTTTAGCACAGACAGGCATCTGAGATCGGCTCGATTTGAGAAAGGGGAAAACATTTAACGAGATTAAAAAAAAAACACTGGGTGGATTTTTATCATTATAGGGTGGTTGTGTACACACACTACCAACACCCATTTCAGTTCAAACAACTTGTAAAAGTGCATGTAGCATCCTATGACCCATTTAAGTTGTTCCAAACCTGTATGAGTTTGTCTTCTGTTGAATACAGAAGTTATTTTGAATAATGTTCTTAACCAAATATTTAATTGACATCCATAGTATGAAAAAAAACCTGTGGTATAACGACTTTTCTCATTTTTATGTTGTTTTTATTCAATATTTATATTTAGCCTTATTTTACTTCAGTTTTAGTCATTTTAGTACTTCAACTTAAAAAAAAACGTAGTTTTTCAAATATATTCTGTTTTATTTCAGCTTTATTTAAATGACCAAAAATTATTTTTAATAGTTTTAGTTTCAGTTAACAACACTGGCAACAACAGCATTTCATTGCCATGTCGTCCATTTTCAATGAATCACCTCTATTTAAACGGCATGACGCTAGAATGTTGGATGAATATGTTTTTCAGGATAATCTTGTTTACAAAATATGTGACCTGGCCTCATTGGTGCTCATTTCCATCTGAAACAACCAAAGCATCAGTTAGTTGTGTTTCCTAAGGCAAGCATCAAGTATTGCTCACACTTCAGCATTAGAGGTTTGTTCAAATCCCGTACCTTAAAGTAATTAAGCTTTGTTGTGTAACTAGTCACTCACTATTTGCTATGGCTACAGTCATGATTAACACTAAATCATGCTGCTTATTGTTGAGAGGTGTGCCGTTTCACTTGTCTGACAATTAAAATGGGCAAAAAAAATCTTGAAAAATCGAATGAGTTAATTTATGATGCCTTAAAGGAACACTCCACTATTTTTGAAAATAAACAGTTGAGTTTTACCGTTTTCGAATCCATTCAGCCGATCAGTGCAGCAGGTGCAATGATATTTCGCAGCGCCTGAAAATAGGCTTATTGGAAGTTACCTAGCTGGAGCCTATTTTCAGGCGCTGCATAATATCATTGCGCCTGCTGCACCCATGGTACGGCAGCAAAGTTCCTTGATTATTTTTGAGCGAGATGCTAACGGTCTAATCAGATTAAATTATCTATGCTAAGATACAGCTAAAAATGCTACCGCCAGACCCGGAGATCGGCTGAATGGATTCGAAAATGGTAAAACTCAACTGTTTAACTCTAGGGGAGTTGGAAAATGAGCCTATTTTTAAAAATGGTGGAGTGTTCCTTTAATATATTTATAGATTAGATATGCACGATTAATTGAAATATAACCAAAATCATGATATGGTTTAGTGCGATTATCAAAGGCTGTGATTGAATTAAACAAAATTTTGGTCAGATTGTGCAACCCAACAAACAAGCAAACCTGGATTTTTTTTAAAGTTGCATTTTAGATCTGTTTTTATTAGAAAAGCAATTGCAATAATTTTTTTCCCCAAATCATGCAGCTTTATTGTATTAATATATGGATTTTATAAAGATGAACTCTGGCTCTGGTGTATTGTAAAGGGGTTGGTGCATTTTGCCTGTTCCTATTCTGCCTCTAGGCAAGCAAACATGGCCTGTCGTCCCGATTCTGCACGTCCACTGCAAGAGAGACCCACTTTCCCTGACAGACCTCTCTGGAGAATCGCAGTTTATTTATTAATTTCTGCTTTTTTTCCTGCAACTATAAAACCACCTTTCTCTGTTCCTTTCTTACAATTTGAAACTTCCAGTCTAGATCAAAACCATGCATGAAAGGACTTAATTATAGTAAAATAGCCTATTTCAGTCATGAAAGGTTTTATCAGATATCAGCGCTCGGGAAGCTGCATAGTAGTTGACCAAGGACATTAAGTCAAACTTGAAGCAAATTGATATAGTTCTCATTGTTATGGTCCTAATGGAGCTCATTTCCAGTCTGACACACCATTTATGTCCTATATACTAAAGATAAGAAAAGTGCCTGAAAAGTGTGCTTTCCTATAGCATTTTTATTTTAGCCAATCGTGCATTGAATGGTTGTGTGTAGCGTCAATAGCATCACATTTACTGCTGTCAGAGTTTTGGTATCTCTCTTATGAAGGCTTTAGAAGCGGTTCAGACTAATTACTTTGGGTCAGAGGTTGCCAGATTAATGGGCAATAAATGACATGATCTGTTGTGCTGTGGTTTTCTTACAGAGGGAGATGAAGGAGCAGCTGGTGACTCTACAAGACAGTGAGAAGGGTCATACGGAGGCTTTGCAGCTGCTGCAGAGACAGCTCACTGAAACCAAGGTACACTTCTGTCAGTGCATGTTATTCCAAGAGAAAAATCCTCAATTTAACCTGGTGCTCCATAAAACACAATTTTCCCCTGGACTTCCATTTAAGGGGGCGACCCAAGTAGGGATGTGCAGGTCTAGTCGACTAGTCGACTAAACGGTACAGCTCCTACTAGTCGACACTGAAAACAATAGTCGATTACAATAGTCGAAAAAAACAATTATCATTCAAATTACCCATCATTTTATGTTACCATCAAATTACCTGTGTAATGTCAAATTGTCTTACAATAACTCTACTGGAGCGATGAATATGATATTGAATCATATTCAATACAGGCACGTAGGCGTTAACTTAGAGACTAGCCAAAGCCAGCTATTGTCAATCACGTCATTCACTACAGCCCACCGCCGCTGCGATCCCGTCCGAGCCGTCTATTCCTCTAACGAAGACCCACTTCGGTGGTGGTGCGGGATGTCCAGGCGCTTTCCGAAATTCTGTTGGCTTGCTTTTCGTTATCTCTGCGTGCCTGCGACTTCAGTTCCTGCAGAGCGCGTTTTTTCAAGTGCAGGAATTGTTAACCGCCTCAGGTCCTGTCTTTCTTTTTGTTCATTTTGTTTTTAGATGATATAGCCTACATGATGAAGTATGTTTTTAAAAGCCATTTTAATGCTATTCCTTAATAAAATTTCCTATTGTTTTTGACTTGTGTTTTAATATGTTGGCTAACGTTATATGAAGATGAAGAATTCTGTCAGGCTATTGATTGATTTTCCATTGTTCTGCATTTCCCCAGCTGATTTTAATAAATAAGCATTGGTTGACATTGAGTGTGTGCTCTTCTTTTTTTTTCTTTTTAACGACCGGCTAAAATTAAATGATGATAACGTGAGGCAAGCGTAGGCTACGGCATAATTGTGACCTATTTTTAGCAGAATTCTATGAGGGATTTGGCAGTGTGATTCATAGATTTAAGTATTTAAAATGTAGGCTATTATATACACGCACAAAGTTTTTTTTTTCTTACCATCTTTTGGGGGTTTCTTGCTTTTAGACTAGTCGACTAGTCGGATACAAAACTTCCGTTTAAATGACAGTCAAATTAGTCGTCGCGCACATCCCTAGACCCAGACCATATAACGATTGAAGTGAATGCTGTTTGCTGCTGTCATTTTAAATAATGCGCCACTCCTTTTTAATGAGAATCGCATGATATGTAATAGTTACAGTAGTCTTTATTGCTGAATGCTTTATGCCTGAGGATCAATTCTAGATTGATGGACCGACTGTGATTTATCGGCCGGTCATCCACACATTCAACACCCTGATTCAAGTTACTATGACTTGATATTGAAACCACGTCTCAGTTTCATCTCTGATGGGACTCTATTAAACCTCATCTGGAATCAGGTTTTGTGGAAATCGAAATACAGCTGACAAACAGCTCATACTGCCCACCGCAGCCATTAGAGATTCATGGCAGGTCTCTCACTCTGTTCCTTTGCATATTTCTCTCTCTCTCTCTATTCTGTTGACATTGAATTTCCATCTGGCAAATTGGTTTATTGAGCAGGTCTTTAATCTTGACACCTTGTTTTAGTCAGTGAAGAGAGACACCGCAGTCAATAATGCAACTGTCCATCTCCCTGTTTTTTCACCCCCTTTTTTAATTATCCCGCTGTTTGGGATTGGGGACTATTGCAGAGGAAGAACTTCCTGACTCTGTGGATGTCTGATGTTGGTCTTATTTGTCATTAGTTAGTCTTCATCCCACATTTTATACAACACTGCCTTGCCACCCCTCTAATGTGTGTATGTGTGTGTGTGTGTGGACACATTAGTTGACTCCATTCATTCATTCATTCATGATTGAAATTTTAGGTAAAAAATTAATCTGTATTTGAATCATTTGAATCTGTAAGAGAAAAGGCTATGTTATACACTTTAAAAATAGAAAGCATATTTTATAGTATTTTTAAAGTATGCATATTCAGTGGAAAACTTTTTTTGTATAAATAAACTGATTTTTGTGCGTTAGAAATTAATTTGATTGTCAACATTCAAAATACTATAAAATATAAATATATTTATATAGTATTTTTTATGTATGTGTATATTATATAATATAATATGTGTATATATATTTATTGCATATATAATTTATTTTTAATTTTTTTTATGGTCGACTTTTCTGTCTCCATCATTTTAATCACCTTTTAGTTTCTTTTTTTTTCTCCACTTGTCAGTAAGAAATGAAAATGAACCCTATTTACTCTCTGAATACAAGTTCCTAGTTATATTGTGTGATTCATCAGTACATGTTATTCCAGAGAGAATGTTTGTCTTCATAATCTTTCATCAAAATATAATAATGTTTGAAAGGACAGATGTCACCAAGCTCTCTTTTTTTTCAACCTGTCCTCTCCGACCAGTCATATAAGACCCACTGTTGACAATCCAGTTCATTTCTAATGCACAAAAATCTGTTTATTTTTACAAAAAAAAAAAAGTTTTCCACTGAATATCCTGTTTTACAGCATTCATATTGCAGAAGTAAAATGGATTGCAGACCACGTTGAATGTCATGAATTTTCAAAGAACAAATTCCTTGTAGTCTCTTAAATTGATTTAAACTAGACTTGTATCTCAGTGTTTTCATTTCATTGATCTCCCAGATTGCATATTTACCTTGAAAGCTGATTAAACTCTAGTATCTTTCAGTTCTTTCCCAGACTGTCCGCTGAAAATGTAGATGTTCGCATTGACCATCCAGTCGTATCCTGTCTGGATTTATTGATGCAGTGCCTTAAGATGCTTACGAAGAGCCTGACGCTTGACATTGACATTCAGAACCATCAATGCAAAATGTCTCCTGCAGCCCAGACTCTCCTGTAGAGATAAGAGGACTGTCTCAAGAGAGCTGTCACAGCACAACCTTTTGAGGAGATTTATTGAGTAAACTGAATGCAATAATAAAGCGGTCTCATCGTTTCTAAATGATAATAAATTGGCTGATTCAGTGATGTGTTAGACTATAGATCATGTAAAGTTACTTTTAAAATAAAGTCTCTTAAGTCTCTTACTCTTAAAATAACTTTTCTATGGAAGTTTGTTTCCACCACATGATATAATTTTTTTTAAAAAGGTAATCGTGACTTTTTATCTCACAATTCAGCCTTTTGTCTTGCAGTTTTTCTCAGAATTCCAGAGAAAAAAAATCCAAATTGCGAGATGTACAGCAAACTTGGAACAGTGCGGGAAAAAAGTTAGAATTCAGAGTTTATATTATGAACGCACAATATTATCGGCACTTTATCGAAATCGCCCGATAAAGGCTTACAATGTAAACATCGTCATTGGCCAGATATGAAAAATTATGTTGATATGCCTTGCCAATAAGACGAATAACTCACACGTGCTCAGGGTGTGTTAGCGATAAGATCACGTCAGCAGTGTGGTCATTCTTGAAGCAAACTTTTGCCTGACAGGTTTAAAGGTCAGAAGGTATAGCTTACATTAATAAAAATCACAAACATGACACTTGTAAATTAAATAATTTTATGTATACAGATTTATTCATTAATGTGTACTATGTTTTTTTCAAACGGATTATAAAAACTTTAAAAGCTCTAAAAGATTTTCAGAATTTTTGCAACTCTTTTGCTTTAGACCATCTACTAATGTTAAATCTTCAAATAAAGTTTTAAGGTTACCAGTCTGCAAAAAAATGCAGTGATTGATTTATAGTTATTTTCAAAGCGTTCAATATATTATCATTATAAAATAACTTCATTATTGTTTATTTAATTCTAACAAGTACGTTTTTGTTAAAAACGAACCAAAAATGAAAAATAATTAGTTTACAATCTCTGCACAGGAGAGACTTGGTGTTGTTTCTAAACAAAAGGAAATATATCGGTATTGGCATCGGTTGAATGAGTTGAAAAATATCGGCATTTCGGATATCGGCAAAAATCCAGTATCGTGCATCCCTAGTTTATATCTCGCAATTTTGAGGAAAAAAATCTGAATTGAGAGATAAAAAGTTGCAGTTACCTTTTTTTTATTTTTTTATTCTGTGGTGGAAATGTTTTCTATTTAAATATATATTAAAATATAATTTATTTCTGTGATGCAAAGCTGAATTTTCAGCATAATTTCTCCAGTTGTCAGTGTCACATGATCCTTCAGAAATCATTCTAATATGCTGACTTGCTGCTCAAGAAACATTTTTATTATCAATGTTAAAAACAGTGCTTAATATTTTTGTGGAAACCAAGACACATTTTGTTTTTCAGGATTCTTTTATGAAGTTAAAAAGAACAGCATTTATTGGAAATAAATTTTTTGTAAACTTATAAATGTCTTTACTGTCACTTTTGATCAATTTAATGCATTCTTGCTATTAATTTCTTTCAAAAAAATAAAAAACTTACTAGCTCCAAACTTTCGTACATTAGTGTACATTAAACTTTAGCATGTAGCTCATGTCAATAATAGCTCTAGTTCATGTTTGCTCATTTTTAACTTGTTGCCACCTCCCCGCTAGCATGCTCTAGATTTAGCTCAGTGGCAAGCGTGCTGACAGACCCTCTCGTCTGAAGTGCCGATTTCGAATCTGAATGGAAGACCCCAAGGAAAGATGTGTCTGATTAGCAGATGCGGCAGCGAGCAGGTTGCTTGGAGGCCGAGTTGCGCTGGGCTCATGGGACTTGTTTACTGGCTTTAAATAGACCCCATCCGAGACAGCATGGCCCACGGGGAGAGTGGTTTCAGGAGACCAACACCACTTCAGCATCACTAAGTCCCAATCATCCATCAGACGACATCAGGTGGGCTGACTCAGCCTATGCAAATTACGCCAGAGACGGTCGGGATCTTAATAGGATTTCATTTTCCTGGTGGCTAGGAAATCACATTTCCCACTGGAAAGACAGAAGTGGAACAAGACCTTTATTTTATTTGTTAGTAGGAGTAATCTTGTAATCTGTGAAGTCTGTGGTTTTCTTCCAGATCTTACTATAGGCGAAGAAAGAGATGAAAATCTAGATCTTGCCGTGATTGTATGGAAGGCCATCAGTGGAACGGCTTCTGTCCTACATCGATTCGACCTTGAGGGTTTGAGATCTTTGATCTGACGACTGTAACTGATGTTCTTTACACTTTAATAGAGATGATCGGCTTCCTCAGAAACACCTCGTTTTATCTCTCTATGACTTGTTTTCCTCCTTTTCGGTCAATGCCGAGTTTGTTGGCTAGTTTCACAATTCTCTTTTAGGTTCGGCATCGACCCCCGCTGCTTTTATCTCGATGCTCATCTGCTCGTCTGCATGTGTAATCATGTCCTTCTCATGGAGGCTGTCCTACAGTAACCCGGAAGATTGAGGGAGGAGCAACCTAATGCCATTTCCACTGACTATTAGACTGTGTCCTCGACTCCAGTGATGCGGGCTTATGAGGCACTTTCCACTTGCTTGTTAGTCCACTACGTTCCACTGAGACTCTGCCAAAATTATAATTTAATAATAGTAATTATACATATAAAATATAAAAATAAATAAGAGTTTAATATGAATATAGAGACATTAAATATAAGTATTGTGTTTTTTAAGTTTGACAACCCACTTCGTCCCGAGACTCTGCAGAAGTAATTTAATAATAATAGTAATTTTAAATGTTAAATACATTGTGGTTTTGAAACTACTTGCTTTTTTTGCTATGTCCTAACCAGATGAGTCTCTTAATTAGCGTTTTTGTCTTTCAGCAATTTGAATCCACAGTAAGACATTGTTCCGGTCGCTAAATTCTAATTTTCCTCATCATGGGTAGCTCCATATGCTGTAATTTTAGTTCACACTCCAGTTGTGTTTTAAACATCAAATATGTTCTGTTTGTCTGTGGCTTTGTCACTTCAAGCTGTATTTTATTTAGGACACACAAATTACTCAATGCTGGAAACCGCAACATTCATACCTGGTTAGGACAGTGTTTTTCTTTTAACCCTGTTCTCCCTGTGTAGGTTGTCATTGATTGAACCACTAGTCTCAAACTTCTCAGACTGCACATTATTTTTGACAATTGTCAATTGTCAAATAACAAACACCGTTCATAACTTTTTTCTTTTTTTTAACTCTTTGAAAACAGTTTTCTATTTTAATATACTTAAAAATGTAATTTATTGCTGTGATGCAAAGCTGAATTTTCAGCATCATTACTCCAGTCTTTAGTGTCACATGATCCTTCAAAAATTATTCTAATATGCTGATTTGTTGCACAAGAAACATTTCTGATTATTATCAGTGTTGAAAAAGGTTGTGCTGCTTTATATTTTTGTGTAAACTGATACATTTTTTTCAGGATCCTTTGAATATAACGTTTAAAAGCATTTATTTGAAGTTTAAATCTTGTGTAACTTTATAAATGTCTTTTAATGTCAGTTTTGGTCAATTTGTTATTTGAGACTCTGTGAATCTCTTAGTCTTTTAACTGAGCCTAGCCTAATAAAAATCTTAACTTTCTCTTCTCTAACTCATAGTCATCAGCGAAGAGCCTTCGTGCCACAATCGGAGATGCATTCGAGCGACTGCACCGCTTCCTGCGGGAACGGCAGAAGAGCATGCTTGAGGAGCTGGAGGCAGATACGGCGCGCACGCTTTCTGATATCGAGCACAAGATCCAGCGCTACAGCCAGCAGCTCCGCGACGTCAAGGAAGGGATCCAGATCCTTCAGGAGCGACTCAGTGAGACCAGCCGTCATGAATTCTTGGAAGGAATAGCCCTGACGTCAGACAGGTACTGAGGAGGGCAAGTGACTCGTAGAGAAGTGGATGAGCGTATGTTGAGGGTGTGAATTAAAGATTCTCTGGTCTAAAACGTTTTGTCTTTTTTCTTGTAACTGCTGGTCAGGGAGCAAGTGATTCGTGGAGGGTATTGCTGGTGGAAGCTACCAAGGCAAGTCAGGTTATTTGACTTATGTTTGTGACTATTGCCCTTTGCCTTATGTCACAGGCGCCCGTTCAGAAGAGAGATCACTGCAAAACAGACTAGGTTAAGATTAGTTAGGAAGTAGATCGGTTAACATAATCAGTGGGGCTGGGTATTGACAAAAATTTAAGTAGATTCAATTTAAATTCACATTAATTATATAATAATAAATAAATATAATTTGGTGCATTACTGTAATATTAAATGTTGAAATTAACTAACTAAAATTTTTTGTATATAATGTTTTAATGGTAATTGAAATAATGGGTATTGACACTAATTGATTCCATTTCAATATATATATATACATACATATACACACACACACACACATATATACACAGGCCCGTAGCCAGCTATGAGGTCACCGAGGTCCGGACCTCGGTAAATTTTTCATGTTCAAAAATAAAATGTGTTCTCTGAATGGCTAATTTGCTGTTAAACTTCTCGTATGAATGTCTGCATGTATAATTCAGTTTAATTCAGAATGTTTAGCGTCCGTGGTATAAAAATTATCGCTGCGAGACGCTGGCGGAGTGAACGAGTCTTCAGAGAGTTGTGAGTGAGAAGGTGCGGGCGCAGCCTCCGTGTCGCCAGATCCAGCTATTATAAGTAGGGGTGCTCCGATCAGGGTTTTTGAGGCCGATCACAGGACACCATCTATCATTCAGGTAGGAAAATCAACTACTTGTGTATGCAATTGAGTCAGCTATGGAAAGTAAATCTTTGTTCAGACTCAACTAGATACTCTGCATGCAAGTAATTAAAATGCAGTTATGAACACAAAAGCATTCCCTGATCTCTAATAAAGGCTATTCATCCTAATAATTAGCAATGCCATTTTTGTCTAGGCAGCTCTGACTATTTGATAACATAATCAAAAGTAGGGGTGCTCCGATCAGGGTTTTTGAGGCCGATCACAGAAAGCAGTATCTGCCGATCTGATCACCGATACCGATCTTTTTAAAGCTTTCTTTTAATCATTTATAACCATTTATAGTGATACTCCAATCAGGATTTTTAGACATTTATTCAGGGCCTGAATTTCATTTTTGAAAATGGGGGGGGAATTCCCCTCTTGGTGACTCTTGGTGAAAGGTGAAGCAGCTTTCACACAGGAGTCCGCTACTGATCCGTGGCTGTTTACCACAAACACAACATTTATCCATTATTTTGATTTCAAATCCAAACATTGTCACTGAAAATGCTTTTTCAG
>NW_015651498.1:0-20549 GCF_001515625.1 Sinocyclocheilus rhinocerous | reverse complement strand
CATAGACTCGGTGCGGAAACGATCTCTGCACTGCTGCAGACGCACCGCTCGGAACGCACTGTCGGACCGCAACCGTGCGCAGTGTGCACGCTTTATTGATCCTTTAACATGAGCGTGGAAAAAATACGCACCACATATGCACTGCAAACGGAGTAATGTGAACATTTCACCCGCGCCGGACAGAGACTGAGACGGTGCCGCTGCATGTCGTGCCAAACCTTTCATGGCAGCGTCATCAGCTTGAGATAGTTTTTTTTTTGAGATCGGCCTTTTTAGAGACTGCCGATCAATCATCCCAACGTGATTATCGGCCGATAGTGATCGGTAGCCGATCAATCGGAGCACCCCTAATTATAAGCATTTTTTGACTTATTTTTCCACTTAATTTGACACTTTAGAAAGTTAATAAAGTAGGAAGTTGCGGTTTAGGATCAGCGATATCTTTATCTTAAATAATTTCGGTTTATTTTTATTTATTTATAGGTTTTTGTTTATTTTAATAGCAATATCTGGCAACATTGCATCGCCGGCACTTAAACTGGCAGTAATCAAAAAAGTCCATGGACAGGTTATTGCTGACAACAAGATTCGGTAAGGGAAACGCAAAAAAAAAAATCATGATATTATCTGTCAGAAACTTTATCAACGCTGTCAAAATCTGTAGCATTTAACACTAGTGCACAGATCTGTAGAACAAGTAGGTTACAGAATGAAATGAAATATGCAAACACTAGCCATGAAGAAGTCTATGCTTAAGTCATTCAGTATAGTAAGTCATGCTATATAAACATTCATAAGAGCACTAGACAAAGTTATCAGCTATATAATGGTTATAAATAAAAACTTTAACAGCAATATGTATGGTTGCATGAATAATAAACAACTGATAAAATGATCCAACCCAAAAATATAGTAAAGTATTAACAAATTTTGATGTAATAAATAGGGTATGATTTAAAAATGATCGTCCCTCCAAAACAGAGAAAACATCTTTCACAAACATCTAAATTTCTGTCTCTTTTAAAGTGTTAATGGCTGTCATTACTTGTTTCCATGACAGAATTATTCAAACTTACATTAAATATTGAAGAAAATGTTTAAATGGTGGCTGTCATTACTTGTTTCCATGACAGAATTATTCAAACTTACATTAAATATTGAAGAAAATGTTTAAATGGTGGCTGTCATTACTTGTTTCCATGACAGAATTATTCAAACTTACATTAAATATTGAAGAAAATGTTAAGTAAAAATATATAAGTAAGAAAAAAATCAAGAGTGTGTAATACTTTTAGCAAAATGCTCCCCTTTAGTGTTCATTTTTCTAGGTAACTGTCAAGCTGTGGTCATTAAATGGCTTTGTTAATGTAAATGTAACACTACGTAACAATGTTTTATTGATGTCTTTCTGCGGTTGAAACACTGAGCAATTACCTGAGACATGTACCTGTACTGTTTCTTTCAACATGCCCTCTGATGTTCAGTCATGTTTATTTTGTGCTGTAACTAGTAGTAAAGAGGAAAAGAGGATCTGTTCACATTCCGCTTGAACTGAAGAATCTACAGCAATGTAACGCCACATTAAAGAGCATCAAAACGATGTTTGTTGTTTAAATTTCATAATAACATTGATAGATTTTGAAAGAAGACTTTTTGATATCAAAAGTAACAAAGCTTGTTGCGATTTATATCTACATATCTTAGCCCTATTAATCAGCATAAATATTTGAAGTTTAAGACTGCATTTTGAGAAAACTGCATTTCTGAATGGTGTGCAGCAGTCGTTTTCATTTGGAAATGACGAGAGGGGAATGAGTTAGCCATATGGGAAAGGAATAGCATGATTAATTTTGGGCTTGAAGTAATGAAAGTGATCTGCAGTGTTGCCCAGATTGACCTCACTCCCAACGGCGAATCTGAGCTGTTTGACTTTGCAGGGGCGGCACAGCTATGTAGAAAACAGTGCGATTCAAAAGCGAGTGTTTGGAAACAGGATCTAGCCTTTGAGGAGGAATCGGTTGCTTGGGGTTTGGTGGGTTGCCAGTGTTGAATTTGAATAATGCAATTGTTGTCCTCTGTCTCCGCAGAATAAAGGGAAAGATCCACGAAACCAACCTCACCTATGAAGACTTCCCGACGTCCAAATACATGGGGCCACTACAATATACCATCTGGAAGTCTCTTTTTCTGGATATATCGCCAGGTAATGTGTCAGAACTGTAGAATTGCATTTTAAATAGTGGCTATGTGTCACTGAGAAAACAACTGCAAATACAGGAAGATGCATCCCTTAAAAAAAAAAAAAAGTTACGCTACAAATTGAGTTTTTCACTGTTCTGAATGCTTATACCTGGAAATTAAGCTCATGCTAATGTAATCTGCACAAATACACTAGATCAAGGTTTCCCAAACAGGATTTACAAAGGATCTGCGATGGTTTTGTGGGTGGTGTGTTTAGTATGTTTGTTTGTGTTTAGCAAATACTTCCCAGCATCTCAACATTATCATGTGCTTATATTCCAGGCATAAGCATTCAGAACAGTGAAAAATCCATTTTGCGGCATTTGCCAAGGCAAGTGTTACTATTGCTGTTACACGTATTTGAGGTTCAGCCAAGCGCACACTACAGGACTGAAGCTCGTTGCCCTTTCTATTGAGTGCAGACACTAATTTCAATCTTGTTTGCGGTCATGTTGGAGCTCATTTTACATCATTAATTATAGACTAGGTGGGTCAAGATTATGGTCGCTTAGTTTCATCCAAGAAACTTTTAAATTTGCACAGAGCCATTAGCTTCTGTCTTGTAGTTTGCAGTTGGACTGAGATATTCAAACAAACCCAACACTGTTTGTTCTGCAGACGTGAATAATACCTCACATCATGTGGCTTATTGAGGGGAGGTGTGTTAATATTTGTCTAAGAGATCAGACCAGTGTTATTTTACTATTATTTATATTATAATTTAAAATGTTATATTTTAAATTGCCTTTATTTTTTTCATATTTATATTTTTCGTATATTTGTTATTCCTTTTATTTTAGATTTTATTTATTTTTATTTTATTTTTATTAGTTATTTAATAACTTATTTCAGTTATTTGCCAATGCAACATTTCTAATATTTTCATATAATATTTGTATTTTATTTAATTTGAGCTATTTGTCTTTTTGTTTTTGTTGTTTGTTTGTTTCACCATTTAACATGGTTAAAAATAGTATTAGTTTTAGTTAACAGTAATAACCCTGGATCAGATTGACTGTTTTTGATTGGTGGTACATAGAGAGGCCAAAAAAAATAAAATACCATAGACTTGCATTGAAGAAGAACCTGGATTTAGAGAACAGTATATCAAACCACCTAAGAACTACCCAGAACACCAAAGCAACCACTCAGGACACTTTAGCAACCGAACAGCTTCAACCTAGCATTGTGGTAGCGAGTTTTAAGCTCTGCTAATTTATGTCCAGAAAGAAAGAGCATCTCATTGAATAGCCTGTTGTTATTTGTGTATCAGTTGTACTATTAATATAGAAATCATGTCCAAAGATCTAATACTAAACATTGTGTATGTATTATTGCTTCCAATTAGAGATGATCTAATCAACACAAACACAACCTCTGTGTTTACAGCCCTGTGAATGAGATAATGCATGTCTGATTGAGCTCTGCACGAGTGGCCCATTTTAATAGCTGCAGTGAGAAGCGCTGAAGGCCTCCTCCATCTGTATTCCCCCTCAGTAGCCATTATTTTTATTAGTTATTTAATAACTTATTTCAGTTATTTGCCAATGCAACATTTCTAATATTTTCATATAATATTTGTATTTTATTTAATTTGAGCTATTTGTCTTTTTGTTTTTGTTGTTTGTTTGTTTCACCATTTAACATGGTTAAAAATAGTATTAGTTTTAGTTAACAGTAATAACCCTGGATCAGATTGACTGTTTTTGATTGGTGGTACATAGAGAGGCCAAAAAAAATAAAATACCATAGACTTGCATTGAAGAAGAACCTGGATTTAGAGAACAGTATATCAAACCACCTAAGAACTACCCAGAACACCAAAGCAACCACTCAGGACACTTTAGCAACCGAACAGCTTCAACCTAGCATTGTGGTAGCGAGTTTTAAGCTCTGCTAATTTATGTCCAGAAAGAAAGAGCATCTCATTGAATAGCCTGTTGTTATTTGTGTATCAGTTGTACTATTAATATAGAAATCATGTCCAAAGATCTAATACTAAACATTGTGTATGTATTATTGCTTCCAATTAGAGATGATCTAATCAACACAAACACAACCTCTGTGTTTACAGCCCTGTGAATGAGATAATGCATGTCTGATTGAGCTCTGCACGAGTGGCCCATTTTAATAGCTGCAGTGAGAAGCGCTGAAGGCCTCCTCCATCTGTATTCCCCCTCAGTAGCCACCTGAGGCAGAGCATTATTTAAAATAACACAGCAGGGAATATCTCGCTCTCTCAGTCATTTCTCCAATTTACCAGCATCCTTTACACCGACAGAAATAGGCAGGGGCCGACGCTCGGCCTGTCACATGAAACAAATCCAGTTCAAATCCTTCCTTCCACACTGCTGCACTCACCGCCTTTTATTCTGAACTGGCATGGCTTGTTTTTGAATTTCGCATAGATATTTCCAATATCCAATTTTTTTTTCCTGTCAACCTGAACAGAAATATTTTTGCCACTTTCTGAATCCAAAGCCTGTTAGTGAGCCTATAAATATTGAAAGTTTTATACTCAGTCCTATAAAGTCCTATAAAATTATATCATTGTAATTTAGTCTAAAAAGTTTATGTATGTTTTATTTTTTTACCTTTTGAAACATATCCATAATTTATGTATTTATTATTTTATATATGTATTGTACATACAAGTAAAAATTTATAATAAATAATTAGATTGTTTATATTTTCGTTTTTCGTTTTTGTAGATTTATTCATGTTTATTTTATATATATATATATATATATTTTTTTTTTTTTTTTTTTCACGCCCAAGGTAGTAATGCATCTATGATTGTGAAGTGAATGCTTTCATTAGTTATTAAAAGTTATATAAAAAATATAAATAGTATAGAAGTATAAAAAGTATTTATTTATTTACAGTATTTTCCCCCCTCCCAACCTGAACAGCAATTTTTTTTCGGTGACTTTCTGAATCCAAAGCCTGTTACTGGTGTTTGTTTTGTTTGCGTGACTCGGAGAGAGAGAGAGAGAGAGGGGAGAGGCAGAGACGGATCGAAAGCAAGGCGACAGAGGTTAAATTATTTATAGGTTACCTAAAGTGCAAACTGCCAATGTCAAAGAGTGGAAATGTCGACATCCTATCCTCTGGACCGGCTTCTGGCTCTGCCGTTTGTGGCGAAGGTTTTAAATAACCAAGACAAAAATATTTAGCAAATTTCCCTCTTCATCTCTGGTCTCTGGCAGACATGCCCATCTATGGACCGCAGGAAAACAAGCCAGCATTGCTTCACTCTGAATGTTCATACAAACCCTAAACATTTACATGCAAAAACTTCTGGTGGTGTGTGCAATGCAAAAGAATGCACAACATGCCTAATAAGTGATTGTTTCAGATAAGCATTCTTTACCCAAGATACTCTCAGCTTCATTTTCTCCCCATATTTTCTCATCATGTTTCTTAATCTTCATGTAGTTCATCATTGCTCATCTTTTCCAAAATTATATCTTGGCATCTTGCATATCATAATGTATTGCAACTGCTTGGCTCGGGTCTCTTTTTCAGGTCCAAGCTAGTGGCATGTGTCCATTGTTTTTGTCTGTATGCAGGAAGCTTGTTCTCTTTCCAGGGTTTGCTCTTCTCTCAGTCCATTTCTTTGGCACACTTGCCCACCACTGAACCCACAGCAAGCTGGCACCATAATGGGCAGTGCAGATTGTCCGCTGCAGGCATTAGCAGCCAGGCAGCGGTTGATGGATGGAGATTATTTATCCTTCTTCGACAAAGTACTCAATGCCTGGCAGCAGCGCTAAAACAATGACCAGTACTGCAAACCGTAGACAATTTTGCTCCTGGCCAGTACTCTTATTCTTATTGCTGGATGCATTTTAAAGTGTTTGAACACAAAGGATTATATGCTTTAAATGACCTGACCGATAACGAATTAGAGGGAGTGTGTTTATGTGTTTCAGAGGAGTATTTTTCCACCAGCTTAGGTAGTGATTGTGTCAGCGCTTTTGATTGACAAGAATGACCTCCCCAAACGCCCGTTTCCAGCTGCTAATTTAGACGTTTTGCCACTTTTCTCTTTTATAAGTATAGTACAGAGAGAGAAAAGGAAGCGATGAAGAGGTGGAATGGGATACTTAAGTAAAACCAGGTATAATCGTTTTCTTAAATTCATTTTAAACCTCTTAAATCAATTTTTTTAATCATTTTCAAAGTTTTTAAATTCCTTGTTTTATTGTTGTGAATATTTTTTTTTCTTTTCTTTTATGTAAAGCACTTTGAATTACCATTGTGTATGAAATGTGCTATACAAATAAACTTGCCTTGCCTAAAAGCCCACAAAGTCTGAGCACATGCACTAACCGCTAGACCACAGCTATGACCTTTATGTCTTCTATGGATGTCCACGTATGGATGCCCAAAGGCAAACCAGACTTGCCCATCTTTCTACACTCCTAAGAAAGCCTCTTTAGGAAACCGATCAGATCAATACATCAGACCAATAACAAAAGAGCAATTTAAAGGGATCATATGATGCGATTTCAGTTTTTCCTTTCTCTTTGGAGTGTTACAAGCTTTTGGTGCATAAAGAAGATCTGTAAAGTTGCAAAGACTAAAGTCTCAAATCCAAATAGATATTCTTTATAAAAGTTAAGTCAACCACGCCTACCTAAAAAGGCTCGTTCTAACGACCTGCTTGGAAAGAGAAAAGCACAGTCCTCCAATCCGGTCCCAAAAAGAATCCGTGCAGACACTGAAGTCGCAAGGTATTTGCAGGAGGAAGCCCTCGATCTGCACTCTGATCCGCTTGCCTGGTGGCGGGATAATCAGGCTCGATTCCCTCTTCTTTCGAAAGTTGCCACAAAATATATGACTATATGCGCTACGAGCGCACAAAACAATGTTCTTTTTAGCAACATCATATGACCCCTTTAATATGTTAAGATCCAATTCATGACTTGATGCTGATAATTGAATTATTGAAAGTTTTATTCACATCCAAGGTGGTAATACGGCCAAAATGTTACTTTAATATTTATTTTTATATATTTTAAATATATTTTAAAAACAGATTTAAGTTTTTTATAAATATATTTATTTTTAGTTTTTATTCATTTTTATTTTTATATATTTATTTATTGTTATTTTTATTCTTATTTTTTATATTTTTCATTAACTTTTTATATTTATTAATTTTCTTTATTTTAGATTTCTTATATATACAATTTTTTTTCCTTTTTTTTTTTTTTCTTATTCTTATTTATTTATTTATTTTTATGTTTACCTGCTGTAATATAACAGGTGTTGAGCTTTTATTGGACTGATTTTATATGCACTGATTTTCATTTCCTCTATCCTTATGTTCACAGTGCCTGCTGCTTTAACCATGGACCCCATCACTGCTCACCAGAGGCTCATATTGTCAGACGACTGCACCATCGTTGCATACGGGAACCTGCACCCGCAGCCCCTGCAGGATTCGCCGCGCCGCTTTGACGTTGAGGTGTCAGTGCTGGGAGCCGAGGGCTTCTCCGCGGGCGTCCACTACTGGGAAGTGATGGTGTCCGAGAAAACCCAGTGGATGATCGGCGTGGCCAACGAGACGGTCAACCGCAAGGGCAGCATTCAAATCCAACCCAGCCGAGGCTTCTACTGCATCGTCATGCACGACGGTAACCAATACAGCGCTTGCACCGAGCCCTGGACGCGCCTCAACGTAAAGAGCAAACTCGAGAAAGTGGGCGTCTACTTGGACTACCCCAAAGGTTTGCTGGTTTTCTACAATGCCGACAACATGTCCTGGCTCTACACCTACCGAGAGAAGTTTCTAGCTAAACTTTATCCGTACTTCAGCCCCGGTCAAAGTCACGCCAATGGAAAAAACGTGCAGCCCTTGCGAATTAACACCGTGCGTTTATAGGAACCCAGACAGCAGAAAAGTTTTGGGGATGAAAAAGAAGAAACTGATTACTAGGCTGTATAATAACGTTTCTTTCAACTTACCTTAGGGCACTCGGTGGGTAGCCGACTTGTTACTGAATGAAGCGATCTGACAGATGGATTGTGACGGAAGGCTCTGTGGACACCTGGAGTTGGTAAATAAAATGGAGAGCCTTGCACTTTTCTGAGAGGTGCCTATGGGCATTTTGTACATTTTATTCTTGCTAGTCATTTGTAATCTTGCCGTGGCCGGCCTGCTTGCCCAAGATTTCCCAGCTGCTTATTATACACAATACCCCGACTTACATCCCTTCAGCCCCTGCAGGGTCCAAATGCTCCTTTCATGGCTCAAGTCTGGGAAAAAGAGCTTATCCGTTGTGCAGACAGAAATATGAAATGTGTTGCCTGTTTTTTTTGTGCAATAGGCTTTGGCGTGTTTGTGGAGTGCGTCAAGCGTCGTACTGCTACTCGACACTGAGGGTAGTGCTGTACGAACTTCTTGCTTTATTTTTTCTCAATAACTGCATGAACGGAGAGTGGAATATTATGTCCCTCAGGTCATGCTTATTCACGACGGTGACGGTGTTTGATGCAGTAATCAAGCTCCCAGACGCCCAGCGTGTTTCTGTACGCGTGAATGATTGTGTATGTGTTTTTATCACCTTCTAATCGAGATTCAGGACTCGAATGCCGCTAACACATCTGCTGCTACTATAAAAAAGGGGTCATGACTTTGCGCATTTGTACATATCGCAGGAGAGCTTTGCTATATTGGTGAAAAATGTGTCCCTGCACCTTCCTTTTCCCTTTTGCTTGATATCACTTTTATTTATTCATCCTGTACTCACTTTCTAGAACATTCCAGTGTTTGGGGTCCCGGGACATCTCATTAGGATGGTCGAAGGGTCATCTGTCTGCTTTAACGTGTCTAATCAGGTGATAAGAGGGTGAAAGACATTTCCGTTTCCGAGAGATTGCATCTGTTGCTCTTTAGAAAAGTGTTGAAATAACTGTATTTTTCTATATATATATAAATTGAAATTATTTTCACGTAAATAAGGACCGGATCCAATTTCAATGACTTAAAAAAAATGTTATATATATATATATATATATATACATACATACATATTTTTAAAATGCGTTTTAAATGGAAACACTACAGTTTCAGAACGCACTCATAAATTTCCCTTGATTACTCAGATGTGGCCATTATTTCAATTTGCCTCAATGTGCGTTGATGTTCTCGGAGGCTCAGTTGTATGTTCTGACCCCTGAGTTTTAATACTGGTACTTATTGCTCTTTTCTCCATGAATTCTTGCCAATGGAGTAATACACCCTGGTTGAAATAAACTTTAGCTGGAATGACAGACAGGTTCGGAATCCATTCCATGTTTTATTTTGTACTTGAACTTCTCCACTCCTGTTTGGTTCTGATGTACCTGTGTGTTCTGTCGTGTTTGGTGTTTAAGTGTAAAGGTGCTGGACATTTATGACATGGACCTCGATGGGGTCAGTATCACACAAGGTGTTTGCTTTTAAGGCAGTCAGATGATTATTATTATCATTATTGTCAGGTGATGGTGATGGGTTCTTTATGATATATAGTTATATACTGCTGAGGATTGTTGTTGTTGGTGATGAAGATGATGATTTGTGTGTTTGGATGAGAGCTGCTTTACACCCATCATTGTTTAAATGTGCTCTGATGAGCTCTTGAAGCTGGAGGTTCATGGAAAAATGTTTGTGTTCAATTAAAAAAATGGTAAAACCAGAAGCATTTCTGACTCTTCATTATGTTTGACCGACTTCATTATTAGTCCAACACTTGACAAGTGGCAAATGAGACAAAAAAAAAAAGTACTAGCCAGAGATCCAGATTGAAAATATCAATGACTGTTATTCAGGAAACCTGTACTTCAGTTAACATTTTACCTTCAGGGGTTTAACTAGTAGGAAGTATTATTACGATTCTCGAGAACTTTGGCCAGTAAACCACACAAACAAATATGTGGAGCAGTGTTATTTTAGTATTATATATATACGCAGACTTCCAATAGTGTAAAAAAATAGTCAAACGTCCCCAACTAAACAAGCCAAAGGCGACAGTGGCAAGGAACCAAAACTCCATCGGTGACAGAAATGGAGAAAAAACTTAGGAGAAACCAGGCTCAGTCGGGGGCAGTTCTCCTCTGGCCAGACGAAACCAGCATGACATGGTTTAATTCCAGGCTGCAACACAGGTCAGATTGTGCAGAGGACTCATCTGGTTCTCGTGGTCTTTTGCCGATAGGTGACGAGGTCTTTACAGGGGATCTGTCTCTGGGGCGCATCTAGGGCCTGTTTACACCTGGTCACTTCATGTGTTTTTTTCTGATCCGATAGCTATCCGATCGTGAAAAGACCAGGTGTAAATGCCCTCCCCAGTGCTGATGCCGAGCGCTCTTCTATTGCGGTCTTTGATCTTGAAATGAGCTGATAATTAATAAAATGCAGCGCTTATCTTTTGATTTCGTTGACGTGAACGCCGTTAAATTTAAATATAGCGTGGGAATTGAAGATCGGATTTATATCCGTTTTGCGACGACACATTTATGTGGCCAAGTGTAAATGGAAACGTTTTAACAAATCAGATAGATATCCGATCAGCGAAAACGCATGAAATGACCAGGTGTAAACAGGCCCCTAGTTAACATGATTTCCGCTGACATTCGTGGCTATAGAGGTCGTCTCTGATCCACCATCTGGTCTGGATATGGACTGGATGTGGGTGGCTACAGTGACCATCTGATCTGGATACAGACCTGATCCATATGGCTATGGTGACCTCGGAATAAAAATGAAATTTTGTATATTTATATTTTCTGTTTACTATTTTAATGTTATTTTTTTAAGCATATTTAGCTTTATTTTTATTTCAGTTAGTTGCCAAGATGGCATTTCTAAGTTTTTCACAGAATATTTATATTTTATTTTATTTCAGCTTTATTTCAATTAATGATTTTTAATCATTTTAGTTTTAGCTAACAATAACAGCACTGAGGGGGAGCAAAATTATTGATTTGACATCAGGCGTTTCACAAAAATAGTGGCTAGTGTATGATAATGTGAGTAATACTATGACCTAAGAATATACAAAACAAACAGCTACTTACAAATCATGGAAAATACTGTTACCAGTAAATTACCATTGGCAAGAAAGTTAATTTTGGACCCAGGTCCAATGTGGTCAGTATCTGAAATTATTTGCATTATGACTGTTGCATATACTCGGAAAAATCAGTATATTACTGAAAAAAAAAAAGCAATCTTAAGCAGTTTTCAGCAAGTGAAACTCATTTCTTCCCTTTACACATTCTTCTCTTTTCCAAACAGCTGTTTATGATGCATCACAAGACAAAGCCAGCTGACAGATCGCTTTTACCATCTGAAAACAATGTATTGCGAAAATGAACTTTTCCACGACATTCGAATTTATTGAGATGCACCTGTAGTCCTTCAGATTGCAGACAAATGGCTTGTGTGCGAGTAGAAGAATTGATTTTCCTTGCATTTTTAATGAAATCGTTGCATCAACTTGTGTCCAACAAGACGCAGTGAAACTCTGGAGACTTAGGACATGGTTTATGGATCTTATATTGCACAAGTTTGGTTATTAAATGAAAGCTGCTATTACACAGTCACCTGCATCATTGCTGGATTCCAAGCAAAGGAGGCAAAGAACCGCGTTCTTTTTGGAAGTCGTGTGTAATTGTTTAAGTATCCCTCAGGACAAGTGTCCTGTCAAACCTATAGACTTTATGTACAATGCAAAAAAAGATGCCGTCATACCGATATAACTAGGTGTGGGCGGTGTGAGGTTTCAGCTGGAGGCCAGCTTTAAAATGAGACAAAAGACTGAAAGAATGCTGTCACACTGTCTTAAAGACACCTCGCCATCATTATAATGAAATGCTCACTTTCTCACACCTGTAAATACGAGAATGTCACTGCAATGCTTCCGCTTCAAGGAAGTCATTACACTTTGTGGCTGACTAGTCTAGATAATCTAGTGAGCAACCTACCAAGATAGCATCATATGCTGTGTTCAATTCTGCCTAGATATCATGATGGGGCCTCATAGGCTGCTTAAAACATTTAAAAAAACAACTGCAATAGTGCGCAACTCAATAGGTTTTGAGATTTTTGTAGGTTTTACGTTTTGTAAAAGTATGGTGGTTTTATGCGTATGGTTGTAATGGTGGTTTATGCATCACTCAAGCTATGTGTTGGTCTTTCTCTCAATCCTTACCCTTCAATCATTTTTTAACACATAATAGATGCAAACCCATAATGAATTGTTCATCCGATCTAAACTACTCTGACTTTTTTTTATAAGTCAATATGTTATTGCTAGTGCTATTTCAGTATAATTGAGATACTATTATAGATTTTATTAATTAATTTTGAAGTCGTTATTGCCTTGTCAAGAATGAAATAAAATATTTTTAATATATTACTTCAGTTAATGTTAACTTTAGTTTTAGTTTTAGTTAGCCATTTTCCTAACCAGTGTTGTTATTGATTACTAAAACTAATTAAAATCATTTTAATTAATTGAAGTAAATCCGAAATAAAATAATATTAGATGAAAACTTAAAACAAAAAAAAAACTGAAATAAAATGTAAAAATAAAAGTTGAAGTACTAAAATTATTCAAACTTAAACTGAAATTTAAAAAAATATTTACAAATAAGTAACAAAAATAAAAATGATAAAAGCACTTAAACTAAAATTAGCATTAAAACTTAAAATATAAAAATAAAATATGAAACAATACTATAATAAATAATATTAATATAATATTTAAATATAATAAAATATATTAGTTGAAAATTGCTAAAACTTAAACTGAAATAAGAAATATTTACACACAAAAAAGATAAAAGCGCATAGTTCCCAAACAAAATTTCAAATGAAAACTGAAGATATAAAAATAAAAGCAGAGATTCACCTGCCTGTCATGTGTGCATGTGTCTGTGCAAGTTCTTCTGTGCTGTCAGCTGTGTTTGCCCTGTGGTGCTTTTCCAAAGAGCTGAACTAGAGCTACAGAAGGGCCAGAAAGGAAGATGGGCTGATTAACAAAGACTTCTTCAGTTTCAGTGTACTGTTTCACATGCAGATTGCCTCAAGACAGCACAGGGAGACCTCTGGTGTTGAAAGGTGTACTTCAAGAGCTGTAACCCCATCCAAGAGGTTCATTTTCCCCTTCAAAATTATGATTACTCTTATTTTTATATGTTCGGTCATGAATTTGCTCTTCATAAACCTCCTTTCACTGTACCGATTCCAAGTTGCGGGAAACTTTGGAATTTGATGAATGTGCTCATGACAAATAACCAGTGCCTTCAAGCGCTTCTGTACGCATAAATACTTTATTGCACATTTTTATTTTTTATGTTAACTCTAAATGCCACTGCTCATATGTCACTATTGTTCTGTGAAGCACAGCACCCCTCGGGCCCTATTCCTTTTTTAGGGAACCGTAAACTGGTTTTGGGTTTAAAATTAACGCAACAATCTCACATGAAACCAGCTGGTGCTCTCAAAACAGACCGATTATTTACTTTGCTAGAGAAATGCACCTCATAAACTCACAAATTCTTAACACATCTTCTTTGGCAACCTTAATTTGTCGTCTTCTATCAGATTTTGCCATGCATAGACGATCCATCAACCGTGTTTGTCTTTCGTTGCACAGACTTTGACGGATCGGCCATCTCCTTTTGCAGTTTTCAGCTTCATAAACCTCCTCTATCAGAGGTAATTCAGAGTTCACACATTTGCAATCACATTTTTTCCAGATGAGATGGTGTTATCAAAGTCATGTCAGCTTGTCAGTGTTGATTTTCAAGATCCTCCTGCTAACTGCGATGTGTATATGGGCCATTCTACAGAAAACGTCTTGAAAAAAATTGTATGTATGCAAATTGTATAATATCCAAGGTACACATTTCTAGTAATTGTGCAGTTAATTCTCATATTGTATTTTCAGAAAGTTTTGGAATATTTGTCCTCTCCCCAAATTTGTCACTACTGAAACACAGTAATAATAATTTAATTAGAAGGGTTATATTGACCTATTAAGATTTTGCTTAAATCCTCATTGTAAATATATTTTTTTGCTATTTTTTTTTCAGAGGTAAATCAATAACAATTACATTTGAACAATATTTCAAGTGTAATTTATGAGATTTGTTGTATTTTGAATCCAATTTTTCTTTGTAAAAGGCGAAAAAGTTGATCATATTGATGTCAAAGTTAAGGATTCATTAGTTTGAATATACACTGAACATCATAACATCTTGGTTGATAATTCAGTATACTTTATTTTTGACAAAACATTCCATGTTTCAGTTGTGACTGCACATTTTCGGTAATGACAGTAATGTAGCAACCACATCACATTACTGAATTTGAACTTGCATACTAAAAAACAACTAAAACATACTAAAACAACTGCATAACTGTACTAAAATGTTGTTTATTTACCCCAAATATGAAGTATATGTGTTCTCTTTTGTCACTACCGAAACAATGATGACTTGTTTCGGTCATGACTATTTCGGTAGTGACAATTTTATGGGATAACACCCACAAAAAAAAAAGATGTCACTACCGAAACTCCACCAAATGTTTCAGTAGTGACAATTTTAGATACTTTTGAACCTATCTCAGAGATGCTAATCAGCACATGGTTAGCTAGCACAGTTCTGAACAGTTGTGTACACATAAAAATTAAATGATATGGAATAACTCCTAAAAAAAAAAAAGTGTGCTTATTTGCAGAAAAAAAGGTGTTCGGTAGTGACGTTCCTTAGAGTTACACACATGACTATTTCGGTAGTGACAATTTTATGGGATAACACCCACAAAAAAAAAAGATGTCACTACCGAAACTCCACCAAATGTTTCAGTAGTGACAATTTTAGATACTTTTGAACCTATCTCAGAGATGCTAATCAGCACATGGTTAGCTAGCACAGTTCTGAACAGTTGTGTACACATAAAAATTAAATATGGAATAACTCCTAAAAAAAAAAAGTGTGCTTATTTGCAGAAAAAAGGTGTTCGGTAGTGACGTTCCTTAGAGTTACACACAGATTTTTCAGACTTTTGAACACATTTACCTCAGAATGATGGGGCCAGTCTTCTCACCCTGTAGCTATAAGAGAGAGAGACATACATATTTCCTGAACATAAATGCAGGGGTGTAGTTAATTTCAGTCTCAGCCAGTGGACTAAAACATGCACTGTTTCGGTAGTGACATGGAAAATGCTGGGCACATTTTTTAACAGTTTCATAATTTACAAAAAAATAAATAAAAATTTAACTTCACTTTTTAAAAGAATCAAAAAGACATTTTTTAAGAATCAAAAAGACATTTTTAAAAACAACAATGGAAAAAAAATTGTTTCTATATAATTTTCATAAGTTGAAATTTAGGGGTTAGGGTTCGGGACAGCCACCTTCCAATTGAAAGTACCCAATAAATGATGATTTTATATATATTAAGCTTACTAATATTTTAAATATGATTGTGTGTTTCAATAGAGAACAGAAGGATCTTAGTAAACGTCTAAGATTTAAATACTTAAATGCTTTTTAAATGTTTTTGGTTGTGGGACAGCAGTTTGGACCAATTCTGTAGAATTCATATACAAAACGATTCCTCTTTTGCAATCAGTTTAAAACAGATTTTACTAATGCAGCCTCTGTTTACTTTGAAATAAATCATTGCATAAATAGTAAATTAGTAATCAAATATTTTTGTACTAATTTGTACTAATCTCGCTTGATACAAGAATTCAGTTGCTCAGCAGTCTGTGATCGTCGTTGTCTGATTCTCCTTATCATGGCTGGTCATACATTTTCAATAGGAGTCAGATCTGGACTGTCTAGGACAGTGATGGGCAAACTTGGCCCTTCCAGGCCACTTTCCTGCAGAGATTTGATCCAACCCTGATAAAACTCACCTGCCTGTAGCCTTCTAGTAGTCTTGAAGACAATGATTAGCTGGTTCAGGTGTGTTTGATTAGGGTTGGAGCTAACCTCTGAAGGAAAGTGGCCTGGAAGGGCCAAGTTTGCCCACCCCTGGTCTAGGACATTCTGTCTATCTACGAAACCACGCTGTTGTAGCACATGCAGAATGAGACCTGCTTTGTCTTGATCTTATAACCATGGACTTCCCATGAAAGACGTCATCTTGATGGCAGTATATGTCTCTGTACAGTTTAAATATATGCCTCCATGACATACCAACCCTGTGAAGATTTCTCGCCCTGAGCAGGGACTTTCCCTTTTGGGAAACCAACAGTGTCTTCTTTGAGACTTTGGGTCTGTCCTGTTAAAGACCCATTGCTCCGTTTTGAACACCAATGATGTGACATCCAGAAGAAGATCGCTTTTGGACTGAGCTGATGTTGCATGGCTGGATGATTGCTTTTGTTTCTTGATATTGTCTGCCAAACCGGTTTGTTGAGCGCACTAGACACCGTTCCCAGGACAGATCCATCGTGGCTCACCATACACAAACCCAGCCATGTGAACGCCGCAGCTGTTGGGTGTTTTTTCGGAGTCAACCAGAGTCTGAGACATATGCATTAGCCCGGGGCCTAAACAGTCCTTTTTCTCGCCCGTCTGTGTGTTTTCACATGAGTCAGGCTGTCTTCTGGACGCCTTCATCCTGAACAGGCCCAGGCTCCCCGTCAGGCTCAACAGGACCACCACAGCAGGAAGAACCCAGGAAAACTCATCAGCGCTGGGAAGGCAGGTGAGAAGATGGCCACCTTTTTCCCTGCTCCAGCGTCCAGTCATGGCTGCTGTAGATCCCGCTCACGCTCCATGCTAGAAGACATCCGAAATAGCCAATTCTCATAGAGAGGGATTCACTTGCATCTCGCCGTCTTGCATCTTGTCCCTTTATTCGCCCATCTTGAGAATGCAGCAGATCAACCAACAACTCCACAGCAATCAAAGGTGGCATCAGCAGCAACACAACACCGTAGGCCTGGCAAAGCACTGTTTGCCTGAGGCTCAGATTACAGGTAATAATGTTGTGAATAATGTTCAGTTTCTTGCACAGACCGATCGATTCGCTTCATAAGACCTCAATAGAGAGGAGACTCCTGTGTTCCTTGATATGTTTTTTTTATTCTCAAAGCGCCGGTAGCCGCTGACTTGCATTTTATGAATCACAGAGGACCACAGTTTCATCTAAAAATCTTCTTTACTGTTCCACTGGAGAAAAAGTCACCTACATCTTGGATGGCCTGAGAGTGTGTAAATTAACAGCAACTTTCCATTTTTGGGTGAACCTTTAAACTGATAAATTAAGTGGAAAATATGGGCAAAGTTTGTGGTTCTGCTTACTGGTGACAGCAAGGTCTGTAAATAACAGCAGGCAGCTGCAGCACAGACTGACCACAGTGATGGTGTGTGTGACTACAGACAAACACAGCAGCATGCTGCTCATCAGTTTGCACACACACAGACAGAGTGTAACATCCAGAACACCCTCCATCTTCACACTTACAAGAGACATAAAAAAATACAGTGTCACTTGATGTTTCATTTAAGAGCTGTAGTGCACGGTCTTTGGAAGGAACCTGATGATAAATGCACAAGATCTGAAAGTCAGATGGTGTAGGACTATATTCTAGCCCCAAGAGTTGTTTATAGCCAATATGAAATCAAACTCGACCCTATTTATTTTCTTAAAACATGTTCCTGGTCTTATTATGGACGAATGTTTTATCAAAAGTAACTTGTTCCACTTCTATAACGTCTTTCCATTTTGGATGATGTCACCAAGGACGCCAACAATTTTGAATTTGGACACCCATTTTTCAAGATCCAATCATTTCCCAACTGCTAAAATCAAAACCTGCCTTTATTTATTTATTTACTTTTTTTTTTTTTTTTGGTCAAAGTGTTGTGAATTGCTCTGTGTCCGCTTGTCGGTGCTGATGTTGAAGTACCTCATGCTAATAAAAATGTAAAAAGAGGCTGCATTTAGTAAAATTTGACAGATTGACTATTTGACGGAAGGCACTTTGAAATAAATGTTTTTTTGGTATTTAGTTAATTAGTTTATCTATCTATCTGTCTGTCTGTCTGTCTGTGTGTGTAGGGACTATTTGATTAAAAAAAAATTATAAAATATTGAAAGGCAGTAAGTGACTACCAACATCTGTCGTTCAGCACTTATAGTGTTTTTTCACCATTGTTGTCAATTTGTTGATTTAAAGTCCCCATGAAATCAAAATTAAAGTTTTTTGGATGTTAGTATCAATATGTTAGTCTTAAGGTTATCTATAAGGCAGTGTGCTCCAAAACAGTGACAAAATTCGCATTTAAAAGATATAAGCATTCAAAGCTTGCAGTTTGTCACTGCCGCCAAAACGGCTCAACGATTTTTTTGACGTCACATCGTACTTCAGCTTCTCATCGAACTTTCTGTCCAATCAAATGCTCTCTAGAATTCGAAGTGCCCGCCCCCTACACTATAAAATAGATGCTGAAGCCGTGGCTGAAATCGGTCACCTGTCCACAGAATTAGTATTTTCTGTACAGTGAATGGCACGTAGTGCACTATATAGGGGACAGGGAGTTTTATTAGTTTTTTGGTTCAAATCCAAAGTCTCATTTAATGATAATAATGATAAAAAATTATATATATATATATATGTGTGTTATATAAATATATATATAAAAGCCTTTTCAACACACTGACTTCTCAACATGAGGAAAATCAGCAGCATTTGGTTATTTACACAGCCATGTCATAATTACAGGGCCATTACAACCTGATTGACTCACTCACCAGAAACTACAGCTTCAAGTGATGTAAGGCTGAAAGATTAGACAGACCACAGACAGACCCGAGCTGAGGCTCTAGGAAAGAAGCCAGCTGAACATTAGCAGAGACTGGTCCCTACCTGAACACACCAGCAGGCAGTCATTCAGTGTCTGGTCACTTCTCTGTCTGAGTTATCAAGTGTGTGTGTGTATTTCTCCTCACCCTCCCCCAGTGTCTAAACATTACATTACATTAGGCTCAAAGCACGTGTCTGTGTAGAGCGGTGTAGAGGGAGTGTCAGTGTTTGACTAGATCTCTCACACAGAAACCAGTCCATCTGCTTCCTCCACGACCACAGGTATTCAGATGTGCGCATGCGACTTCCTAATGTAGTTCTCGTGTCGCTGACGGCACACGGCACGCTTCAGCGAGCTTTATTTGACTGACAGCGCGGCAAACTCTTGCAGAGCTCCTGCACGAACAGTCGCTTTAAATCCTGAAACAGTCTGAGCGCGTGCTGCCATCTACTGTTCATCTGAGAGAACGCAAAACAACGAAGATGTGAAACAAACTAACAAAAGATACAATACTAAGAAAGGGAATTATCCATAAACAGTAGTATTATAGCTTAATTAATTATTATTTACTATTATAGCTATTATATATATATATATATTATATATTATTTACTATTATATTACTATTATATATAAACTATTATAGCTATAGCTTTTGTATTTTATATTTTCTGTTTTTTCAAGTTTCCTTGTTTTGTTGTGTTTTTTTTGTTAGCGTTTAAAAATATGTTTATATACTTTTTATTCATTTGTAATTTAGTTTTAGTTATTCAATACATAAAGTTAAACCAAACAGAAATGTGAAATGTTGTCTGAAAGCTGGCTGAAATAACATAGGTTTAAGTTTTTTTTTCTGTTTCAAGTTATAAGAATATAGAAGTATATTCAGTTAAAGTTTGAAAAGTTTAAAACACTTTTAGTTTGAGTTATTTTAGTACATCAAATTAAAACTGAATGGAAATGAAAAACATTGCCTTGACAACTATAGCTGAAATAAAATACTTTTATTTCTATTTGATTTTATTTCATTTAAGGTCTATTTTATTTCAAGGTTTTAGTGAACTATAATAACCCTGATCAAAATTGAATATTTACTTTACGTAATTAACTGGAATAGGCAGGCTATATATGAACAAGACACAAACATAATATAATATTAATAATAATATTGTACTTCAAGTCATTTATACTGTTGTCTTTGCAGTTTGTATATTGTATTGTAAACGTACACAACCAGTCAATGTCAACAAGTTTAACAATTTTAAACTATTTGTGTTACTCGTCATTATAAACCTTTCCATTTAAAGTCTTATGCTTAAATTATTGAGATTTGTTTTGTAGACACTTACAGGTGAAGTACACACACTGTGTGCTCACTTCTGTGTAATAAAATATTTACAAAAATGTGAGGGGTGTACTCACTTCTGTGGGATACTGTATATATATATATATATATATATATATATGTATATATAT
>NW_015651497.1:268806-269489 GCF_001515625.1 Sinocyclocheilus rhinocerous | reverse complement strand
CAAGTGACGATTCTCTGTCAACCAATCAAAGTTCTCCAGTGAGTCTAGCTCCACCCTACAGGTACCGAACTACTGTGCTAGGTACCCCAATGGAAAGGTACCAAAAAAGTGTTAAGGTACGATTCGCTATTTTGGTATCATTCAAAACTTCTGACAATGGAAATGGACATAATTGCGTACCGTACAGTACTGAACCGTACCGCACAGTGGAAACGAACCATTAGACAAAACAAAAGTCACGTGTGTTGAATGCACATTATGGATTTTTTGTCCCTTACAGGGCACACCAAATGTCATGTCATTGAGCTTTTTACTAATGAGCTAAAGGTTGAAATAAGGTGTCAGGTGTGTAAGATTACATCCAAAATATGCGCAGTGGGGGTCCTAGAGGACAGGTTTGAAAAAACACTATTGTTTTCAGAGTAAAGCCCTATTCGCATGGGATTAGTATTACCTGGTGACCTCCAGTCATTTGTAATAATTGCGGAGGTTGTCTGTGATCTTAATCCCGTGCGAATCGGCCATGACTGTAATTTACAAAGTAAAAATTCCCCCGTAAAAATGACCTACCATATTTTGCAGAACACCGAGGTCCTGTGATAATATTAGTCACGTGCGAATCGGCATCTCTGTGATTTGGCCAGCATCTGGCGGGTCGCATATCATTTTTCGAGGTTTTTGTT
>NW_015651497.1:243862-268454 GCF_001515625.1 Sinocyclocheilus rhinocerous | reverse complement strand
CTTCCGAGAGCGTGCTGAACTCGTAGTTCTCGAAATAAACATAGAGCAGAACGATGTTGTCGCTCGGCTCCGAAGCGAAAAGCTGGTATGCATTGCACCTGCTGCCTTATTATACTCACGCTGTGATCAGCGGCAGCTGGATGCAATAATTGCATGCCAATGTGCATTGGCTCGTTTAGTTTACACTCGAAGTAGATTGGTCTATCGAAGCGATATCCCAATTCGTCGGTCACGACGTGACTCGTAGTGACCGACTGAAAGGGAAAGTAACTTACAGCTCATTTCAACCAAGCGGTACAGTACGATTCGGGACAGTGCACCCTGAACCAGCTTGCACTTCCACTGCCAACAGTACCCTAACCTGATAGACGTGGTGTATGCCGGAAAGTAGCAGTCAACGTCATTCTCACCCGAAGAAGAAAGCGTGACATAAAATTCTAAAATACACTGTTATATATTTTTGTGTTTGTGCACTCTGATGTAAACAACTCAACACGCATGAGAAGCATGGCAGAACAAGTGAAGGAGATGCTTCATTCCCCTTGTAGCACACGCAAGTGACGATTCTCTGTCAACCAATCAAAGTTCTCCAGTGAGTCTAGCTCCACCCTACAGGTACCGAACTACTGTGCTAGGTACCCCAATGGAAAGGTACCAAAAAAGTGTTAAGGTACGATTCGCTATTTTGGTATCATTCAAAACTTCTGACAATGGAAATGGACATAATTGCGTACCGTACAGTACTGAACCGTACCGCACAGTGGAAACGAACCATTAGACAAAACAAAAGTCACGTGTGTTGAATGCACATTATGGATTTTTTGTCCCTTACAGGGCACACCAAATGTCATGTCATTGAGCTTTTTACTAATGAGCTAAAGGTTGAAATAAGGTGTCAGGTGTGTAAGATTACATCCAAAATATGCGCAGTGGGGGTCCTAGAGGACAGGTTTGAAAAAACACTATTGTTTTCAGAGTAAAGCCCTATTCGCATGGGATTAGTATTACCTGGTGACCTCCAGTCATTTGTAATAATTGCGGAGGTTGTCTGTGATCTTAATCCCGTGCGAATCGGCCATGACTGTAATTTACAAAGTAAAAATTCCCCCGTAAAAATGACCTACCATATTTTGCAGAACACCGAGGTCCTGTGATAATATTAGTCACGTGCGAATCGGCATCTCTGTGATTTGGCCAGCATTTGGCGGGTCGTATATCATTTTTCGAGGTTTTTGTTTCCTGTGCGCCTTTTTATCCATCTTTCGCAAAGAATGGAGCTGCGTTGGGAGTGTTTGATAGTATTTTTGGTGCTGTCATCATATCGCTACACCATACAATTTGCAGAAAGAGAAAGCTGAAAAGGTTTTGAGGTTAACGTGTTACAAATAAATCATAAAGCTTGAGATATTATTTTAACTTGGTGAAATGTAAATGACACAGGGCACAAAACTATATTAGTTTCTTTTTTTTTAAATCCATCTAACCGGAACATAGAACGGGACTCTCAAAGCCTTGGCATCGTATCCGGGATATAAGTCAGTAAATTCGAGTAAAATCACAGGGTTCGCTTGTCCCATGCGAATGCACCACACGAAATTCAGATGTGGAGGGGTAATTTCAAAATCACACAAGGTCCCCAGATAATACTAATCTCGTGAGAATAGGGCTTTAGACTGAAGATTTTCAAAATATTGGCTATGCCATTGTCTGGCATCTGTTTGTACTCAATATGTCTGTTGAGCCAGCCTCACCTACTTCCTGATCTAAATCCAAATTCATGTGGTGTCACCCAGCAGACAGATCTTTTCCATCTCTGTGGTGCTCTACTCAGTACTCTAGTCAACACAGCCCATGTTTCCATCCCTCCTGCCCATCTGGGCCTCGCACAAGTTGCAGCCAACAGAAAAGATTAACAACGACACGTGTCCTGCCAGAGAAGCCATTCTCATCTGTTTCCAGGAGATGAATTTGTTTGCACAGCTACAATGAAATCAAATGATATCTTTAATGCGATTCGAATGCCAGTTAGCATGAGATGAAGATTATGATGTGATTTGAGCAAACCCTAATTCGAAAGAACACAGTGATAGGAATGTGTCCCAAATGCAGAGTGGCTTGCGACTATGTCGTTGTGAATTAACAAGGTGAATTAAAGGTCGTCATCACTGTCACCGTACGACAGCCCCCTGTTACAGGTCTGAAAAGGGCTCCATGTTCCATCTATCTTAGCCATTTACGGTGTATAAAGCCAGGTGACAAGTCTGCAAATCAATTTAATTTAAATCCGTGCTGGGAGTGGACATTTAAGGGTATTTACAGAATAATTAATTATGGAGAGAATTCTGATTTATGCTGGCGTTTGTGACCAATTAAATTTGCTAAATCTGATCTGTGTTTTTTATCGCTCCAGTTAAGGTTGTATAACTCAAAGTGCACTAAATGTGGCTACACAATTAATTTTTAATGCAAGGGTGTAGTGCAATATAATTTCACATCTGGCAACTTAGGATATTGCAACGCAGGCGACAAAAAGGTATTAAAGTACAAAAAGTATATGTAAATAGCTTTACTCTGTAAAGTAGCAACCTGGCTTGAGAACATTAATCATTCAAAAAGGTTAGCTGCAGATGGGGGGACAACATAAAAAGAGCATTAAGAGCAGATTCTGAACCTCAGCCTGCTCACATCAAAAGCTACAATCATACATTTGGACTAAAAAAGATTTTAGGGTTCTTCATTCTCAATCTCAAAATCTCACCCCTACACTTTCAGGGAAAAAAAAAGATACAAAACTGTCATTGGGGTGGTACACTTTCAAAAGATACTAATATGTACTTTTAAAGCACTATTATGTACCATTAAGGTACTAATGTGTACCATTAAGGGGTAAATAAGATGCAAAGATTTTAGCTTTTGTAACTTAGTGTACGACCCCAGTGACAGCTTAGTACCTTTTTATTTGAGAAAGTGAGTGACATACCCTCTAGTTCATATTAGGTCAAGAAAATGGAGCTGCCAAAGGTTGTTTATGAACATGGAGGTCTAGATGCTTGACTGTGGTAAATCATGTGTGAGTGGGCATGATTTACTACTTTATAATAGAAAGACTAATGAGAGTGATTACTCACCTCATTTTAAAATCACCTCATATAACCTCACGACAATTCAGGTTGAGAATTTTTCTTTTCATCCACTGCACCAGAAGTGATTTTTTTATAGATATCAGTGTAAATGTAGAGTGTAACTGAAACTAGCTTAACAGACAGTAAAAACATTATAAAATATTTATAAAACAACCAACAACTGTTTTGGCAAATAAATATTGAAATCTCTAAATTTAAAATAAAATGTCAAAATGTGAATTCCAACACTGTTTCATGACAATATGTAACAATTTTTATGTTTTGGCAAATTGGTGGGTGGCGAATTCATATGATTTTGTACAATTTCATTATTAGTATGATCCGCCACACTGAGGGTTTAGTAGTGGGTTTATGTTACCGGCAAGCCAGGACAAGGAGGAGCGAGAATCCAAATGCAAGCACAGGGGTTTATTAAACACAAAAAACAAATAATCCAATCCACGAACCAGGGTACAATCCACATAGAGGAGTCAGGAACATAATCCACACGGAGAAGGCGAGAGTGTAAACCAGAAACACACGTACAGGAAGCAACGACCGACAAACCACAACTGAAGCACAGACCTTATATACACACACAGACTTAACAAGCTAATGACACACAGGTGAAAGTAATCACACAACAATAAGTCCAGGCTAAGGTTTATGGGATATGTAGTCTGTGACGGAATGGCAAAGGAGTAGTAAGGAGTGCCCTCCAGTGGAGCTCATGGGCACTCCAGCCGGTGATCGTGACAGTTTATAGGGGTGCAGCTTGGTTCTTTATTATTATTATTATTATTATTATTATTACAAACGGTCCTCCTACATATTACACTGTATAAATTACATGTATAAATATATGTACATGTATATATATATGTGTGTGTGTGTGTGTGTGTGTGTGTGTGTAGCCTAATTGCCTAAAACTTTGTTTATGAGTCCTCGGGCAACAACAAACTCTAGTCCCCCTTAAATTTATGTTATTTTTATTGTTTTACTGTCACATTATAACCGTTTAGGTTTTTCTGTAGCTCAAACAGTAGAACATGGTGTTAGCAACACTAATTCCAAGGGAAAGCAAGAACTTATATATGTAAATGTGTACTTTGAATGCAATGTAAGTTGGATAAAAGTGTCTGCCAACTAACTACTTGGGTTCGATTCCCAGGGAATGTATGGACAAATTGTATACCTTCAATGTAATCTAATTTGCTTTGGATGAAAGTCTATGCCAAATGCATAGAATTAAATTATAAATTGAGATTTTAAAGAAGCTTGTTGCAGCTTTTTTTTAAGAAGCATTGGTAGACTGTAAGGAAATCTTAACTTCAGATCACATATACTGACAGAAAGACTAAAGGCTCACACTGATCCAACATCAAATGACTATTGAGTTTTGGGTGTTAAATGTCTTCTTATTTGTTGGAGCAGTGTGAAACAGCCAGCTGAGAATACAACATTGAATCTGAAATCTACTTGTTACATCTATTTGTAGCAGTGGAACAAGCAACAGTGGGTAAATTTGCCAAGTGAAAGCAAAAGAGATATTGTGTTCCTATATTAATTATTTCCCTCCATCTTTAAATACCATTTCCAGCACCTTGGACAGAGTGGTCTTTAGAGATCTCAGAGCTTTGGTTAATTCTTCATGCCATCTGCTTGGCTTTTCATAAAGCCATTGTTTACCACACTGTAATTTCTGTAGCTTCTAAACTTCATCTTCAGAGCTCTTCAGAAGCTTACAGAAGATCTCTGTGGTTTTACTTTGCTGAAGGTATAAGATTAGCCCTCTAGGGCTATAATGACATTCAGAAGAGGCAGGTGGCTCATACTGACAAATTATCAATTCATTTACAGCTGACATACACCTGCACCAACACATACAACCCTTTAAATAGGAAGAGAAAAGGGACAGAATTAGGACTTGAGTGACCCAAAAAATACAACAACCTTGGAACTAGTAAGAATAATTACAGAATTGTGCACATGATCATACTTTAAGAGAGGAACTCCCTTGTGAAAATGAAGTGTATTTAATTATATATGGATTAACAAAAATATACTTGCATAATCTTAACGAGTACACTGTTATGGCCATGTTTCTTCATGACATAAAATATGACATAAAAATAATGGTTCCAAGAGAGGTTTTTCTTAGTGATGTCACAAAAGAACCATTTTGGGTTCCCCAAATTACCTTTTATTGAACAGTTCTTAAAAAGTGTGAAGAACATTTTAATAATTCAAATAACCTTTTTTCCTACTATTACAGTTTTTCTCAATCGATTTGACGCTTTTCTCCAATGCAATGTATTTGTTCTTAAACCATTTAACATAGCCATGCATCCAAACACAAAATTATCTTAACCAAACACTTCAACTTTACTGCAAAATGAAGCACTGCAATTTTTTCTAATAATGCGATTATTAAAATTAAATATTAACATCAAATCTATAGGTGTGTTCTCTATTGATTATAAAACACATTCAGCTATAGATGCTCAAATATGCTAATGAAAATACATGTTTATTGCAATTCTTCAACAGGGAGTTTTGTTTTATATATATTGTGTATATCTAAACAAAATAAAAATTGTTATCCAACACCTGCTATCACCCATGATAAAAAATAAAAAATAAACTAATTGTCCCTTTAAACTTAAAATCTTTTTGTGCCACCTTTAGCAGCAAGAACGGCAAACAAACTTTTCTGATAACTACAGATCAGTCTTTTACAGCACATTGGTGGAAATACACTGTGTGTGTGTGTGTGTGTGATTTGCCTTTCATTTACATCTGGAAGAGAATTTCATTGCAATTTATCTACACTACATGCTGTGCTTGCATCATAGGAGAAAAAATGTAAGAAGTTTGAATCCATGCTTAAAAAGCTCCTGTCTCAACATCTCCACAGGCCTGTTCCTTTGAGGCTGGTGATGTTGTTCTAGACCACCATGTCAACAATGCTTCTGTTCCATTCAAAATAATCTTGATTGTCCACCTGAATGATCTCATTTGTATTTTTATTTTATTATTATTATTATTAGCATATTTATTTATTTATTATTTTGCATATTCATTCTTGCTCTTTGTATACTTTCACTTTTATTATTACTCTAAAGCAATTTTGATAAATGTGTAAACGATTAGGAAAACTGCATTTCCTGTGTTGAGTGTATGATTAACCGAATAGTTATCAGTTTTGGGCAAATTATGTTCATTTGATCAAATAACAAATTACAGAGTTTTGTTTGTTGTGTTTGGACAAATGGTATATTAATGATTGTAATTTGTGTAAAACCTTTTTTTCAGATATTTTAAAGTATTGGTTTGTTGTATTAACTATTGTGAAAACATTTGAGAGTTTTGTGCACATTGTTTTCAGAAAATTATTTGCATGAATTGTAATTTGTATAAAATGAATGAAAATGTACAATCCGTTTAGGACAATTACAGAAAAAATGTAAGAAGTTTGAATCCATGCTTAAAAAGCTCCTGTCTCAACATCTCCACAGGCCTGTTCCTTTGAGGCTGGTGATGTTGTTCTAGACCACCATGTCAACAATGCTTCTGTTCCATTCAAAATAATCTTGATTGTCCACCTGAATGATCTCAAACTTAAATTCTGAAAAACATGTTTGGATATTTACAATAAATAACAGAAGTTGTCGCAGGAGGACTAAAAATCTGTACTATCAACAATCACAGCTTCTCTAGGGAGAGACCATGGTTTTTTACATAGTCAATTAGGGTAATTCTGATTTTATTTGAAATTCATCTGCACCTTCAACCTCTCCAGGTTTGTTGTATTAACTATTGTGAAAACATTTGAGAGTTTTGTGCACATTGTTTTCAGAAAATTATTTGCATGAATTGTAATTTGTATAAAATGAATGAAAATGTACAATCCGTTTAGGACAATTACATAGTATTCAGATCGCTGTGATAACTGTTGTCTTAAATGTGTCAAATGCGGCAGTGCCAAGTGTTGACACTGTTGAATAACATACTACTGCATATGTTCTTGATTCTACATTTAACTGTAGAGTGTTTTCTGAAATTACATTTAAAGTTTATGTATTTTAAAATGTACTAAATTACAATTTCATCATTACAAATGTGTAATTACTAATATGTTTAAATACATGATATACAAGTTTCAGTATGACATTTTAGTATATTTTAGTTTATCATAAATGCTTGTCAGTACATTTAGCAACATACTTTAACCATATAACAAAAAGGAATAATTCACCCTAAAATTACAATTTTGTCATCATTAATTCACTCTCATGTCGTTCCAAACCTGCATAGGTTTCTTTCTTATGGTGAAAAGAAAGAATTTTGAAGAATTAAATAGTTGTTAGTCCATCATGTTTTATTACCAGCATTCTTCAAAATATCTTTTTTTATGTTCAGCATAAGAATGAAACTCATGCAGGTTTGGAACAACATGAGGGTGAGTAAATGATGAAAAAAATCATTTCTGGGTTAACTATCCCTTTAAGTTAGTTAAAAGGAACACTCTTAAGTTCAGCTAATTGCATTAAATATCAAGTCACACTATAATACATTTTCTTTTAATTGCAAATAACATGCAGTTAAGTGTCTGGAAACATTACATTGAGTTTGCACTTTAGTATATTACACTGAACAAAATTATAAACGCAACACTTTTGTTTTTGCCCCCATTTTTCATGAGCTGAACTGCATTTATAATTTTGTTCAGTGTATTTCCATAATAAGTACACTTTTTATAAGCATGTTAAAGTATATTACTTTTTTATAAGGCTCTGTAATCAGAACTAGCCCATCATAAAATATTTTCATGGGAAGGAAAACTTTACCATCTTGCAGTAAAAAAGAAATGTTAGAATAAAATAATGAGCTAAAATTGGTGTTGTACCATTACTAAAATACATAAATAACTTAACTTCAAAGTAGTGGCTTATTTTTGTTGGTATAGGATAACTGTACTTTCAATTATGAGTGGTTTGAATTGCACTTTATTTTACAGTATGTATACCTACATGTACTTACAGTGTACTTGCCTAAGAAAGTACTGTAATATAAGGTAACTGCATGGGTTAAGGTTATGTTTAGGGGTAGGTTTAGAACAGGACTGTAAAATAAAGTGTTACTGTGGTACTTCTCTGTCCGCTGTTGTACGTCTTCCGTTAAAGGTCTTCCTGTGTTCGTCTCCCTTGGTTCCTGTAAATAAAGTCTTGGTAAAGTATTCTCCAGCGTCTCCTCGTTCCTCGTGTGTGTGCATCGTGACAGGTTTGTAGGTTTCCTAAAAGTGGTTGCATATGACAACGTACAACATCAGTACCTCATCTTTTTTTCAACAACTGTTTCAACAGGTTCATCCAGAAGATGTCTTATTCTGTGACTAAAAATGGCAACCCTGCAAGGTAGTTAGAGGACATGAGAAAATTATCAGAAGAGATCCAATTCAAATTAAATTGTGCAGAGAGAACTGCGTAAAAACAAACACATCCCACATACTCACCTTAACTGTCCAGGCCACTCACTTTGCTATTTAAATTACAAAATTGCAGCACTCAGAGTCATTTGTACTGAACACACAGTCATTCTAACAGGCGTCTCACCCACTGAATGTCACAGCATTTTTCAAGGTCAGTCATTATGATTGAGAGAACAAACTAAACTATAATAAAGTTGTACTAGCTGAAACTACAATGCAGATGTAAACACTTGAAATGTTGCCACAGATCTGTCCAGAAAAAAATCTCATTAAACACATTTGCATTTCTTCTTATTAAAGCCCTGAGTATTAAACTGGTCATTAAAACAGCCAAAGTGGTTCTTTTGTAAGTCTTCTCATCTTTTGAGGTGTCAGTCATGGCCATGCAGTAATTTGTGCTTTGTACAATGATCCCACGCAGGAAGTCAGTAAAAATAACGCTGTAAATGGTCAGAACCATTGAGAGAGCATGACGGTCAGAGTCATGCTGCTCGCACAAATGCTTGATTGCTGTTATATAAAGTCAGTAATATAGATATTCACTGAAGGACTCCATTGATGTTCTATTGGATTCTCTGACTCTTTCAGATTCATTGTATCCCGAAAAGTTTAAGGCCAAACCATCTTCATAAACCCAAAAATAGCAAAGCCAAATACTGGAGGCAATAACGTGAATGCTTTTAATAATGCAAGACCTTGAAAATTACTCAGGTGTCAATGAAGCTTTCAAAGAAAAAAAAGTCTTCCAAGAGAAAAAGCATTTAAAAAGAAAATGTTACTGTAAAAATTCATTCAAAAAAGATACCAAGGAAACTTTCACAACTTTTCATGTTATAATTTAATTCAGAACAATGGCGTAGGTTAGGATTCAACTCTAAATGTAAATCAAATGTGCAATTAAGCAAAGCAGGATCAAGGTGCACAATCGCCAAAAAAAAAAACGCTCCATCCAGACATGCATTGTCTTCCATTGACGGTGACCTCATCCCAAAACCTCTGGTGACTAGAATTGGGTGCATTCAGCAACTTGAGAAAGTTAAGACAAATGTAACTTATTCAGTCAATGATCAGCTTTCGAGAGCGATAGCAAATACAAAAGAAGACAGTGATCTCACATGATCCATCTCCAGTGACAAAAGGAATGGAAGGAAAATTGATCCTTGCTGTTAGCAAATTTCCGATGTCTCTGACCATGTACAGGGACACTTTTAAGAAAAGTGAAAAATGGAAAAGCTTATCTGAGATCATGAGAAGTTTAAATTACTGAACAGTCTGTAAAATGAACAAATAAATTAGTTGTTATTTGGATATTAAATAATTTGTTGTTAAATGTGCTACATGTATAAAAGCAAGCAAAACCATACAAGTCATCAGATGTAGTGAAAGCATGTGCCATAACTAAATACCTTTCTGATATTTAAAAATATATATATTTCGACTGAAGAAACAGCATGTATGCCACACAATCCACAGCCTGTGACAGGGCATAAGACAGCAGTGGTATTTCTTTGGCAGCAATTGGTACGGATGCTCAGGTGGAGGCAACCAATTCCAACAGAGAGAGAAAATGGAAAAAAATCAAAGCTGAATAAAAAAGGGAGATATTAAAAGACAACTTACTATGGAAGTAAAAAGGACCACTGTTCTGTAAGGTTTAAAAACAGAAATGTGAAAATGGCCTTTTTTACTGGTGAGAGTACTTATGTAAATTATTCAGTGAATCTTCCTTACTTCAGCTGTTAAGTTGTCTAAATTGAATGTTGTTTCTCAGATTTTTCTCCTGGGGAAAAAAGGCAGTGAAATTTAAAAAGAATAATCAGACTTCAAATTTGTTTTTTGTTTTTTTTGTTTTTTTAAATGCTGAAAAAGATGTGTATGCAACAGTCAAACATGTCCATTCCAGCGCATGTTTACATAGAAAAACACTGGAAAAGCAATGCAGTAGAATGCTAATTATTTGTGAACGACTACAACATGTGCAGTGTCGCAGTATTCAAAACTGTACTCAAGTCCTTATAGAATCCATGTCAAGTCTGAATCCTATATTTTCATTCCATATATTGTCTTGTCCATCTTTCTCTGGAGGTTCACAAAACAGGCCTTCATTTACCCAAAAGGAAAGCATATTTACATTGTTTAAATAATTTAGACCTTCTGGTTTCAGTCCTGACTCAGACTCAACCCTTTTCTGGTTTCAGCCTGGACACATATGGCCTCGACTAAAATACTGAACGTGTGTATACTCTGAAAGTGTAGGTGAGATCTCCACAATGCTACAGCAATCAAGTCAGAAGGCAATTACTTTATGTCCATATTTTATCCATTACATTTCCATACCAAAAAAAAAAACAGGTCTCTTTTCTCTTGTTTTACATCAGGACCACAGCAGCAGCATACAGAAGTTTGTCTTCCATAACATCACAACTCATCACAATCTCATCATCAGCACAAATCTTTCCATAAATCTGAAGCAACTAACTGGCACAAATACATTGCTAATGCTCATCTTTTCCACCCATCACTAAATAATTCCTTCTACTCAGCTTGTCCTTGAGGCTGCTGGATGATAATGATGATGATGAGACAGGTGTTCTGGATGATTCAGAGAACATGACTCTCTGCTCCCCATCATTTTCTTGCAATTGACAGTATGTTGGAAAACCTGCTATATACAGTACCCTGTTTTTACAGGTTCAATATTATATATCAGTGTGAAATTTTGGTCAGTTTCAGTTATTTGTCATTTGACAGACACTTTTTAATCCAAAACATATTAAACACACACTTATGATAGGGGCAGTCACCTTGAAGCATTCTGGGGTTAAGCACTTTGCTCAAGGGCACAATTATGGTTTTATATTGATCACCACCTCCAAGGTCTAAACATACAACTGTTGGTTTAACAGCCAAAATCTTGAGCCATTACATGAAATACAAGTGTATCCCCATCAACTGGAAACAACGGGAATGGCCAAATTGACCATAGCACAATGGCAACAATCCACTGTTAGAATGTCACAGTAAATGTTTAGCAACAGACACCCAATCAGAAACTGAATGTGTGAGTCATATCACAAACATTGTACCATTACAAAAACCATGCAGGTTGTAAAACAGCCTAGGATGATTTCGGTGTCTACAGTTTTGACAGAAAAGACACTACAGGAAAAAAAAAAAAATTAACTGAATGTGTGAGTCATATCACAAACATTGTACCATTACAAAAACCATGCAGGTTGTAAAACAGCCTAGGATGATTTCGGTGTCTACATTTTTGACAGAAAAGACACTACAGGAAAAAAAAAAGTTTTTTTTTTACATTGTTACACTGGTTTAGAACTATTTTACTTACATAATATGTCTTATATCAGATTATATTGGAAAGAAAACATCCAAAATACACATAAGTGTTTAGTTTATGAAACTATCTATATGCAGTTGAATTACAATACCTCTTTAAAGGCTGCTTTCTCCATTTTATTTTAATACACTGAGCTAGAAATCTATGTACACCAAAATTTCCAGTTTAATTCCTGTCTATATTCTTAAGATTTTTACAGAGGGGCTTGTTAATAGGCTACATTCATTAATATTGTTTTATATAACATTTTCCCATAAATAATGGTGATTTTTTTTCTGGCTGTTGAAAGTATTTTCTGATTTAAAGGGTTAGTTTACCCAAAAATGAAAATTAGTCCATGTTTTACTAACCCTCAAGGCATCCTAGGTGTATAAGTCCTGGCTCTTCCAAGCGTTAGAAAGGGAGTAAGCGAGTGTTTTTGTTCAACTGTCCAAAAGTAGTCAAATAAAGCACGAATTAGAAGCACAAAACGAGGATTTGTAAAGAAAAATGTCAGAGGATTTCGATATAAGCCAGGAGGAGACTGGTTTTCCTTTGCTAAAGTAAGGAAACTTTGCTTCCTTTGCTCCTGTAAACAAACATTGATTTTCGCAAGACTCACACGAGCATGTGCTACGCCTATGTCCTACATCATCCGCCAGAAAGGCAGTCTCTCGTGAATGCGTGTACGACAGTCAGCGGAACTTACACAAAACTGTTTATATTGTTTTACATATGGATATTGTTTTAACAAAAACGCATCGATTTGCTACAGGAGGCCTTTATTGATGCACGTTTTAATATGGATTTACATTTACATTTATTCATTTCGCAGACGCTTTTATCCAAAGCGACTTACAATTGGGGAATACAAGCAATTCATCTTAAAGAGGCAAATAGACACAGGAAGTGCTCGTCATACCAAGTTTCAAGCATTGGAACTTTATAGGAGCTGTTACAGTAATCGCATGAGATTCAAATGAGTTATAATTGCATAGTGAAGAGTGGGATAAGTATTTCCAATTGTCAGAAATGAGCAGACCAGTGCCCCCACCCCTCCCAACCTGACGAGGGGTGTGAGAGAAAGAGAAGTTGTTAGACAGAGCAGCTGGGGTTGCTGAGTCTTCTGGACGAATCCAGGTCTCCAGGTCAAGCCAAGATGCTGAGTGTAGATTGCAAAGAAAAAACAGAAATGAAGTCAGCTTTGTTGACAGCTGACTGACAATTCCAGAGACCCACAGAAAAAGAAAGAGGTGCAGTAGAAGATGTACAGATAGGACGCAGGTTAGCAAGATTGTGTTGCCATCTTTGAGTGATGTTAGAGCGTTGTTTGCGAGACAACCGGAATGTATTGAAAACACATGATAGAGGTGGAAGGGAGAAGACAGAAAGGAGTGTGCAAAGGGAAGAAAGAGATTACTTAAGTGTGTTGCCCGGTTTCGTTGCTCGGTTAAAGTCACGCAGGTAAAGTCGCAGGTCTTTACAATCGTAGGTCTTCTGTAGCATTCTGTTCGTAGGAGGCTGAACACGAGGGCTGAACGCTTCGGCTGATGCTTCCACCTCAGCTGACAGACAACAAACAAATACACAACCACCCGACACTTCAGAGAAAACAGCTGTGGCTGCCTTGTTAAATTAGCACACCCAAAAGCCTACAGCAGGGCAATTGCTCAAATCGAAACTAAAGTTCACACTTAAGTGCAGGAACGGAGCAATATAAATAACAAAAGCTCCTTCTTAGCCGACGGCTATTACTCTAATTACAAATAAAGTGCAATCAAAAATACAAAATTCAACGAAAAATAGCAGTAGAAATAGCTACACTAAAAAAACGCTGGGTTGAGACTGCTAGGTAAGGACGTTGGGTTATTTTAACCCAATTTTGGGTTGAAAATTGGTCTTGATCTATAACCCAGTGGCGCTGTGTTGGGAACGCGGACATGAAAGAGAGCACACACGTCACGTTAACATCGGACGACACCAGTGCGAGAAGCCGCCATTTTCTCAGCGTCTTCAGATGGAAGCGAGTGAAAGACGATTTATGGTAAGTAAAGATTAAAATTGTAAAGTCATCATTCATTGTTTGTTTCCGGTAGTATTTTGAGATTTCATGGAAGGCGGAAATAGTCCGAAAAGAGCTTATATAAAAAAATGTGCGGACGCGGTTTTCACCTCAGAAATAGTCTTAGTGGCCTCTTTTACTGAATGGAAGAGGTACTTTTAATATAACGTCAGTGATTGTCTTATGTCATATTTACATAAGATTTTACAATATTTACATTTTTTGAGGTGTTAATAGAGGGTTATTAACGTATTAATTAATGTAACGTACATGTTAATTCGTTATCTTCTTTTTTGTGGTTAAACTGAATGTATTTTCCTAAAGGAAACGGCGTTATGTAATAAAGACTAGATTATTTTGAGGCTGATTAAGTGATAATTGTTAAAGTAATGTTTTGCATGTAATATTTCAGACTTGTTGAGCTTTGTCTTCACTGTGCCCGTGCCGGGAGTTAGGGACACAGAAGCCAGCTTGAGTGAGGAGCAAGCGATTTTCTCAGCTTCTTCAAAAGAGAGGGAAAGACGGTTTAAGGCAAGTAAAGTTCATAATTCCATCATGTTATAATTTTTTTTTTACTAAGAGTAAAAGAATGTTTGTTTTTGTAGATGTTGAAAGCCAGAAGCATAGGAGAGCTTCAATCTTTTGAGATTGATGTGAGTTATTTTTAGAAAATAAATGTTATCATTGTCTCCTGCCTGTTTACTTCACATTTTGATGCAACAACAGTATGATTACGTGTTCATATTTTATTTAAACCATTGATGTCTGTGTTTTTCATTGCAGAACTCAAACCAACTTTGGAGTTAAGGACACAGAAGCCTGCTTGTGTGAGGAGGCGATTTTTCTCAGCTTCTTCCAAAGAGAGGGAAAGACAGTTTAAGGCAAGTAAACTTAATAATTTCATGTTATCCGTTTTTTTTTTTTTTACTAAGAGAAAAATAATGTTGGTTTTTGTAGATGTTGAAAGGCAGAGATATAGGAGAGCATCATTCTTTTGAGATTGATGTGAGTTATTTTTAGAAAATAAATGTTTCTGTTGTCTCCTGCCTGTTTACTTCACATTTTGATGCAACAACAGTATGATTAAGTATTCATATTTTATGTAAACCATTGATGTCTGTGTTTTTCATTGCAGAACTCAAACCAACTTTGCAGTTGTCTGATTTGGAGAGTCATAATTCTCGGTCTTCTTTTCTTAAAGGAATAGTTCACACAAAAATAATTTAATCGCCCTCATGTCATTCCAAACCTATACGAATTTTTGTCTATCTTTAGAACACAAATGAAGATATTTTTTATTTTCTTTCATCATTTTTTGTTAATCCATTGAGAGTCTAGATAATCAGTATTTTCAAGCTTCAAAACTACAGAGTTATTGTAGGAGTAATCCATGCCAATATTTATATAATAAATCTTAAATTATATCTGTTCATACCATATGTGGCTATCATGTCTGTTCAGAAGAAAATGTTGGTCTCCCAGACTTGCAATGGAGGACACAATTAAGAGAATATTAAAAAATATATTTATTTGTGTTCCAAAAATTAGCAGAATTTGTATGGGTTTTGGAACAACATGGGGGAGGGTCAATTATGACCATTTTCATTTTTTGGTGAACTAACCCTTTATAGAGCAGCCCTCCACATTTATGAAAATTTGTGAGGTATGTGAAGTTAATACTTCAGTAAAAAAAAGTAGCTTTCTGAAAGCAATATATTTATTTAAACAACTTTAAATGCCCTCACATGGTGCTGCCATTGTAGCATTCTAGAGCGCTGTTGTAGACAGAGACATTAAACAACCACGCAAAGTGGTTGAAATTATAAAACAGATTAGTTACTACCCTTACAGATGTAGATGCACCTATATTTGAAAATGGTTCAATTTTAACTAAATGTTTTATTTTTTAAATGTTTTTTTCTCCTTTTAGGCCACTGATGAAGAACAGGTGGTGAATGGGATGAATGCTGGTCAAAGAGGAGAATGACATTTCCCCCAAACTGATGCAACAGTGGTTTTAAAGGAGGAGGCTGCCCTGGATAATGTAAAAGATGTCGGTAACACTTTACATTAAGGTTCCCTTTATAAAGGGTTTATAAAGGTGTTAATAAATGACTAATAACTCACTTACAAATGCATTATAAATTATTGATACGCAGTTATAAATGCATGAGTAAAAGGGTGGTTTTAATGCAATATTGGTTTTCTCATTTATATCTCATGACTCGTGTCACTTTTCTTACAATGTTTCTTACCAGTATCTACTCTGTACCATACCCATGATTCTCCACAAAAGTTCATGATGCCTATCCAAAGCAATGATTAGAAACTGATATATTTTGTTTATCAAGATGAAATTATCATCTTGATTTTTATTTTGGGAGAAAAATAAAAGCACAACCATGACTTGATGAGATATTATTATTAAAAATAATCACTTTCACAGGTTCACTTTCACAGGTTACTAACATTTGTAACTCATTAATAAATGGTTCACAGGTGTTTACTTTACATTAAGGTTTACTTTCACAGGTTACTAACGTTTATAGATCATTAATAAATGGTTCACAGGTGTTCAATTTATATTAAGGTTCACTTTCACTGGTTACTAACATTTATAGCTCATTAATAAATGATTCACAGGTGTTCACTTGAATTTTTCATGCTAAAAAATTGGTGTGATAAATATTTTAAATTTAAAAGAACGGCTGTCAATATGTTTTTTTTTTCCTAGAGTCACATGCCTAGAGCCACTGCTCTTACATAATCTATGACTTGGTGCTCATAAACAAACTTCTTTGCTAAGCAACAATAGCTATGTTGCGAATAAAACTGGAATAGTGTATAAAACCTATGCAAATAAAGAACCTTTTTCCTTCTATTTATTCAAGAGAACAAAATATTTACTTCCTAGGAAACTGGTGCAAAATATCAGTAATAAAATGATAAAAAGCTGCTTCAACCTTGAAAGCCTATGACTTTTTTCCCAACATAATAAATCACTTGTGCCTCGAAGCACGCAGATGAAATGCAACAACAAACGCTGTCATGTTATATTACATTCGGAGGCGGATGAGACAGTTCTGGGAGGTAATTATACCGGATCATTTTGTTTAAAGACTTTGACTTAGGCACTTCAGAAAGACCAAAACAATATTTGAGATTGTGTACAATAATACAGTCTTTTTTGTTCCACATCCTGGAATTGATTCAGTAAATGTGCTTCCATTGTAGTTGTATGTAAAAATACATGAATGGAAACATAGTAAATGAATGGCAGAGGATGAGGAATTGACTCTTGTCACTGTACTTTTGTATTTTGTGTTGTTTGGAAAACACCACAGCTAATACAAACATCTGAATCCCAGCATCTTCGGCCGTAGGCAGGGAAACTCCCTGATCAGATCCTTTAGTGAACCATTAAATGATATATAAGCAAATGACAAAAGAATTGCATTTGGCTCAACTGCTGTCACAGTGTATGGAGCCAAACAAGCAGCAAAAAGCAATTTAGTCATAATAGCGCTTGGAGTGTTTCCCTTTGGTATCCATCGGCTTTTACAGTCCTCTGTGCACTCAGGTACACCAAAACAAATTAGCCAGAATGCGTAATGTACATGCAACATTTATCTCAAAGAACTGTTCCCCTAAGCTTTGGCATGTCCTAATGAATAGAAGTTGCTGAAAAGTCCCAGGATGTCAGTTAGTCTTTTGTTTGACTCTTGAAATTACACAGTGTTAACGTTCAGGCGAACGGGTCATTTCATTATGTTGGCCACATATAAAATCACTCCAGTAGTAATTACAAGGGCCAGTATGACAATCATGGTAAAGCCAAAGGGCATAAGCCAAAGCCATGGGTCAAATCGTCTTAAATCCACCCATTGAGGATTTTATAGCAATAAAAACATACAATTTTTTTTAATCTAATGTATTTGAATGCTGTTTTTTTTTAATGCAATATTTTGAAATCTCAAGCCATTAATTTTTCACAGGCACACAATTGTGACTGACTCTGTCAGTGTCATCAACTCTTATTTGCTTCACTTTCTAACCTTCCCACATCTCTGATGTGAAGGCATCAATTACACGATCTCCCAGTCGTGCTATTCCTTTCCACAAGTGTAAACCTCTATCCTCTCCCAGGAATGGGATTTCACAGCCAAGGTGTTATTGACGACCAGGTGTTGATTTATTTCACAATAGCCTGCACAGCACGATGCCCTCGACTCCAACTGGCCCTCAAAACATACTTAATAATTCCTGTTTCTCACATGCTGCTGGGGAGGGGGGGCATTATTGATGTTCTTTTTGTTTAAGGCTCAAATCTGTATGCACGATTAAAAATGGATGTGTTTGACGTCTGTCGGATCAAACCAGATGAGGGCAGTGAATGTTTGATGTTGTGGAGCCCCAGCAAACCTCAAAGCCAACACAACATATGGGAAATTCGAGTCACTTCATAAAAGGAGTCTGTCTTGTTTGGCTAGTTCTGGGAAGCCTGTGCAAGCATTCCATGGAGCTACAAGATGACCAGGATAAAATCTGGGTTCAAAAGTGTTTCCCCTATAGCTTAACTCTAGAAAGCCTACTGTACAGTTTCATGTTTGAATTTGTAAGTCCTCTAAATTAACAACACGATCAAAACCATGTCATCTGATTTATACTTTATATTTTTTATGAAGTAAAAGGCTTTTTTATAATCATAAAAAGTGTCCACCTTCAGGTCGTGGTACATATGTATTTTTGCTGGGGAATGTTTACTGATTTTTATAAAGTGAGAACAACGTTCATTGCAGTGTTTCAAGATGAACACTTACTGGACTGAAACAAATCAAGAAACTAAATAATTTGAATAAATGAATGAATGAATGAATAAATAAAAACAATGAAAATAAAAATTACACTTACTAAAAAAATTGTTTACTTGTTATGCAAGCATTAACTGACATCAGAAAACCATCAACATGCAAAAGTGTTGTTAAATTATTGAAATGCCTTAACCTTGTATAAACTTCTCATGTTTATTACCATCCTATGAGGAATCAAGGAATGCTGTATTCCTCAACTGTTAGTCGCTTTGGATAAAGCATCTGCCAAATCAATAAATGTAAATGTAAATATTAACTTAAAATGAATTGGAGTATACATCAAGTAAATATTTTAGGTCAAAGTGGTTTGGCTGAATCTTCAGTTTGAGAATCCCTGCTCCAGTGGATCCACAGAATGATGAAGCAGTTTAAAATATTAGCCTGCTTTGCTCCTATTGAGTCTACAGATACAGAAATCATGATGAATACCTTAATTATGCAAAAGATGCAGCCCTTTTAAATGAATAAGAATGCTAACAAATAACTTTCTCCAGGTGTCATAAATATGCAAATTCCATAGAGTCTGCTGGAGTTGTAAATAGACCTTTTTCAGTATTTTCATATTAAATCTTTTATAAATGTACATTAAAGAAAGGTTATTTTTAACATGACACCTCCCATTGATTCCTCTTTAATCTTTTTTGAAATCCATTACTTAATTTTGGCAAATGAAGATTCGTCCATTATGTTTTCACAAGAAGTCACCAGTTTCTTTTCTTGTAAGAATATATTTATTTCACCCATGTCCAGAAGACCAAATGAACAAGACATTCATTAATTTATACTTCTCACCTCCTTACCTCTCAAGAAGGAAAGCCTCTGCCCATTTTCATTACTTTCCCCCCAGTGCTTTGGTTGAAGGAAAAGACTAGTGGGCTTTTCAAGAGCTTCATGACATTCAGTAAAATAGCTTGGCGTGGAGGCCATCTATTTAATGCAGTTACAACATCACAACAGCATACGTTGCAATCTACCTCAAGTGCTATCATCATTTTATCCTCGTTTTCTGTTTGAATGTGCTGTGAGGTGAATTATTGTGCCTGTGGTACATTAAGTACAAAGCAAAACGAAGCTCTTGGACGACTGTGACCTTCAGATGTATTTTTTCAACAGATTGAAAATGTCAAAACATGTTAAGTTATACCTCTTAATGAAGATGTAACATACTCATGTTTTTGAGGTGTAAATCAGTTACACAATTGGTGCTTCATTGGTACATGGCAATGCTAATATCAGAGTGCAATACTATTTGATATAGCCTACCATTTTTTATGTATTTACATTGTACTCCAAGAGTAGGTAAGATTTATAGGGTAAGATATGATAAAATATGGCTAAATTATGGTAAGATTTGAGTGTTTTAGTGTAAATGTTTGTTATTGTAATGTTACTTTCATCTTGTGTTACATTAAATCCACTTTGTAACCCAAAAAGTATTTAAAGAAAATGATAAGCCAGTCAATAAGACCTTTTTGCTGTGCAACCTTAAGAGACTTCATTTTGCGGTACAATAGACACACTCTAATAGATCGATGCTGCTGCCATTCAAAGGAAACAGAGTTGGAAGCAGAGAAAACAACTTGATGCGAACAACCTAGCAAATCTTGGACTAAAGAAGCCGATTACAACCAATGTTCTCTCTGTTGTTGCTGCTGTTTTTGAGTTGTTTTTTGAAATAAAGGAGAAAAAATAAAGGTATGCAAGAAGGTATTTGATGGCCTCATACTGTATAACTGTTAACTTTGGCCATGCCCTTTAGTTTAAGTTGGTAACATTGTTGTGAAGACTGAACATCTTGTCCCCATCTTATGTCAAAGCCATTTTTCCTTCTTCAGTCCAAAATGTTATTATAAAACAACTCTTGAAAACCAAGCCACGCAACTAATTTTCTCCAACACAAAAGAAACCGGCAGAGTATCAAAAGATTGGGCTGAACTTAAAAACTATGCAATGAGAAGCTGTAAAACACTAACCACTACTCAAAGTTCTCAGTAAATGGGTCTTGGATGAGCCCTGAATCCTGATGCGCTGATGTCCTTTACGATCAATATAGCTGAGTGAGCCTCATAGTGGATTTTTAAGGAAACACCTAGGGCTCTATCATACACCGGGCACAGTTATCATTTTCACATCCTGTGCCACGTTGTTTAAATAGCAAATGCATTTGCGCCCATTTGTGCGCTCATGGGCGTGCTGGTCTGAAAATGAGGTGTGTTCAACTGAAATAGACCGCGCCATTGACCAACTAAAACCTGGTCTAAAGTAAATGGCGCAATAGTTTTTTTGTTGTTATTTAAAGAGCGAGTTAGTATAGGCGGGTACACTCTGCTTATTACACACACAGTGCAGCAGCACACAAACATGCCAAATGCAACAGAAAAATTTTTCAAACATGACCTTATTGGGTTTCATGTTTAATTCAGTTAATAGCAGTTATTCTAACTAAAACCAGTTATACATTATAATCAGTTTTGAGTAGAAAAGCTTTCTGGCAGTCCAATCATATAATGATTCAAATCACAGTTGATTTACTCTCCAATTCACTCATAATGATGTAAATGGAAAGTTAAGTGCACTGCAATGTGGGAAATATTTTTTGCAGTATGTTGTCATCAGTACATTTTTAAGAAGCAATCTTCTGTATTGCTACAGTATGTAACCTACCAGTAGAGTTTAGAAAAATGTATTTCATTACTTTAAACAACTTTAAACATTTGGAAGCAAACATTGTCAGTGTGATTCTTCCTATGAACAGCCATTATTAAAATGCAACACATCAAATAGCACCATGTTTGTCTTTTCATGTAACAGCAGCAACAGCCAACATGCTTTGATGGTTTCTCCATGCCAGTGTAATGAAATGTACATATGAAAACATGCTCATCTCTATACGGGGAAACTGTTAAATCTGATTAGTCGCATTATGCACATGCAATAACCATTTACACAATAAGCAGAATGTGGGGTAACGCATTCACCATCAGCTGGAAGACTGATTAAATTTATAATAAATAAATTATATGATAAATACTATATGATTTCTAGGACTCAAACATGCAATTAAAAAAAAAATCAAACATTTAATCATACCCATGTCTGAAAGCAATTTAAGACTAAAGGAATAGTTTACTCAAAAAATAAAAAAATGAATATTTGCTGAACATTTACTCAAATTTACTTTCCAAACTGTTGCTTGTCCTTTATTTCTAATATTGCTTTCTCCTGAACACAAGAACGACTGAATGTTCTAAAATGTACCTTAGACAAAATGACAAACTTATTTACAAAATCAATAGCTGTGGACTATAGAACAATGAAATTTGTATTTTCCATAATACAGATTTAAACAGTCAATATATTGACTAAAACCTCTTTTTATATGTCTATTCAGTGCTTTTGTCTGTCACAGCAATTTCTTTGAATCATTTGATATTTTCTCAGAAAATATTAACATATTAGATTGAGATATTAGATATTTTTGGTCACACTTATGTTTGGGAACCAGTTCTCACTATTAACTAACTCTAGTTAGTGCAGAATAAGGTATTAACATGTGATTCATAAGTAGTGTAAAAAAATAAATAAAAAAAAAACAGCCAGTATGCTAGTAATATGCATGCTGATAAGCAATTAGTTATGAGAATTGAGAATGAGAATTGGTCCCTAAACTAAAGTGTTTTATTTTTTTATTTTTTATTATTATTATTGATTTGTAATGGATTGACAGACCTAAAGATGTTCAGCTTATTTACCATCTACAATATTTTATTCATTTTATTCATTTCAGAACTGTATTTGTGAACACATGCTTTAGGGCTCACTGATTGTCTTTTCCATCATGTAATATTGATCGGACATCTATCCGTTATTTGGCTTTCTCATCACTGGTGACTTGATTTCTTTGTTTTGGTCAGGCCCACATAAACAGATGCACAAACACTCTTGGCCAGGAGAGAATCATTATAAGGTCCCATAAGCATTTATTATGTCTCCTGCATGGTAGAGGGAACAACAGCCCCTGTATCAGTGGCTAATGAGATTGAAGAGAATAAAGCGCAGGTTTTGCACGGGTCACTCAAAAGGGTCCGCTGCTGATTACATTTGCTTCCATGTGCTTGATCTATTTATCAGCCCCGTGAAAAAGAAAAAGCATCCCATGCAAGCCTGTAGAGATTTAATCCAAAGTATAAATAAAGCTGAGGACTGCTGCGGCTCTTTAGTGCATTACCATTTCAATCGCACCCAATTTTAGTTTTCATTTTCTTTGTAATGTTTTGGCTGTACTGCACATCTACCTGTGTTTTGGCAAGACAAAGACTGAGATGCACTTCCCCATCCACATCAAACAGATTAGCACATTCAGGCGGACACAGAAAGGGTTTAGTATCATGCTGTTACTGTGAACAGATCTGAGATCTTCCAGTGCATTTGTGGTAATGTATGCAGTTTTCCCCTGAAAGCCTTTGTATTTATTGTGCCACGAGTGGGGGGCAAGTTATTCCCAAATACACTGAAAGCTGTTTGTAGCATGCAATTGAATCTCATGCAAGAGTGTTTTTGAATGAATTCGCAGTGAAGTTAGTAGTTTTGTGTGTGAAGGTTCATTACAAGGCATAATCAATGCGTAAACTACTTTAAAATGCATTATATATGAAGGCTTTAAGTGTTACCAAGATTTTTGTTGTAACCCACATTGATTTTCATAAAAGTCCGTGAAAGTGATTTTGTGCCTCTTTGGGATGGCACAATAAAGTGACGTTCATTTGCAGAACGCAAGCTTATAGAGGGTACATAACTCTGAAGTAATGAATTTAGGTTAAGGGGTGCAGAGCCAGTGGTGGTTTTGTAGGCAAACATTAATGCCTTGAATTTTATGAAAGTGTAACCCCTCTCTCCCGGGTCCTCACCGCCACACCTCGTTCTTGTTCCGAGTGGGTCTCGAACCCGGGTCTCCGGCGTGTCTAGCACGAGTATATGCACTTTAAAAAACACTCCCGTTGTGATCAGTGAAGCTACCTACACTGTATGATGAATAAATCTCTTACCCCTTATTTACACTGCACACGTCTGCACCACGTTATGGCTTCGACGGAGCTGATCTCGGCCACTCCAGTCAATGCTAGTGTTTATACCATTACATTTTACACCACATACATTTCTCTTGGCGTCCCATTAGCGGCTCTCCGTGCTATATCACTGAAGATAGGCGCGTAGTCTGTTTTTGGCGGATAATAATAATAATATAATAATAATCATCTTGTTTTCGTCAGCAACAGGCGATATCTCTGACTATCATCTATCGGCACAACCCTAAAAGCAGGTCAGTTAACAGCACAGTGGTTTAAATTTGTAATGAAGACATGTAAGAGGAGACTTGTTTTCCTTTGCTAAAGTAAGGAAACTTTGCCTCTTTTGATCCTGTAAACAAACGTTGGTTTTCACGAGACATACCGGCGCATGCGCAACGCTGACCCCATACGTCATACTCCCGGAACTGCTTCTGTGTACAAGGGGTGAGTAAAACGCAGCCTAATTTTCATTTTTGGGTGAACTAACCCTTTAAGTGCAGCTTTGAGCCAAGAATTCTTTTACACTTAAGTCAATTCTTAGCAGTGTTCTTGTGAGGAAGGATAAAAGGAGGAGTGACAACAGTGCAAGACGAGAGAGGACCAGGCCTGGATTTTATTTTGTGTTTTGGTTCTGTTT